>NC_138891.1:0-403000 GCF_965194825.1 Balaenoptera physalus | reverse complement strand
CAGGAGTTTTCTCAGCTGAGGGGTACCAGGGAACCACAATATATATATACTTACCCCCTCCGTCATTGGGGAGAGCTGCTGAGGAGTGGGGGAGTGGCGAATTCCACAAATGTCCGATCATCTGGCAGGTGTGCAAAGGGAGTTTTGGGTCAGAGAGAGATGTCAGGCAAAGTAAACGCTGGCAGTTGGAAGGTAAGGGGATGAGAAACAAGAACTGGGGGGAGGGGTGCTGACGGTGTCTGCTACAAATGTAATTAAAAAGGGCCTTTAAAGATGGAAGAAGAGTCACAGCCAAAGAGAGAACCACAGAATATGACCTTATTTGGAAACAAAGTCATGGACTTGAAATTCGGTACGACTGGTGTCCTTATAAGAAGAGGGACACACATAGAGAATGCCATTTAATGACGGAGACAGAGATTGGAATGATGCTTCTAAAAACTAAAGAATGTCAAGGTTTGTCAGCAACCCTGGAAGCTAAGAGAAAGGTATGAAACAGAGCCTTCAGAGAAAGCCTGGCTTTACCAACACATTGATTTGGACTTCCAGCCTCCAGAATTTTTAGAGAATAACTTTCTATTGTTTAAAGCCACTCAGTTTGTGTTACGTTACTAAGAGAAGTCCTAGGAAACTAATCCACTACCTTGTATAATTGTCTTGAAGATTAAATTTAACAATACATGTAAAGTTCTTAGGCCATATCTTGGTATATTGGAAGTTTCAAATGAATGTTAGCTATCATTATTGCTTCATATGTATTAGATGTATTATCATTATTTTTTTCTATTTTCCCTTAGACATTTTAATATTTTTTTATTGAAGTATAGTTGATTTAAAATATTGTGTTAGTTTCAGGTGTAAAGCAAAGTGATTCAGTTATACATATTTTCTTTTCAGATTTTCTATTATAGGTTATATCATTAATTTTAAAAATACTAGTAGAGTGACTACAGGCACTATGCTTTAAGCACCTCACGCGTAGGGATGGCGTCTCATACCTCCTCACTGATAATAAACCTTTTTAAGTTTTTCAGTTTTAATTTCTAATATGATAGACATTTCTATATCTCACATAAACAAAAGGTCTTGAGGGTCCTCAATAATTTTGAAAAGGGGTCTTGAGACCAAAATGCTTGAGAAATTCTGGAATAGGTGGTCTTGTTTATTTTTAATCATTCAGGCAGCTGGTCTTCATTCAATATATAGTTTTCAAAAAAAATTGGTGGTGTCAACCCTCTGTGGGGTTGGACTTGGCCAGTGAGATTCCAGAAAATTATTTTATGTTTCTTTAATACTGGCTGGGGTAAGAAGATACATATATTTAAGTGTGTGCCTGTGGATTTGTGTGTATATTTGTGTAAAGAAATCCCACCACTTAATGAACACACCCCAGTTGAAACTGAAGGAATGAGCAAGAATAAAACTAAAAGAAGAATCCAACTGGGATACACATCAGAGGCAAGTTTAGTGGCAGGAAAGGAAGATAAATGAAGAGAAATGATGTTGACCACAAAGAGCCCACGATCCCCACATACAAGCATGTAGAGAGATTCACTTCGAGAATTTCTCACTTCTTTCCCTCTTTTCTCGTTATTTTAGGAAGCCATCAAAATTACTTTTAACTTTGTGTACAATCCCAGAATCCAGTCAAAACTATCCAGACAGACATGTCACAACTTAGACCATGGCAGGTTTTTCTTTCCTGCCTAAAATTCTCAGATAAGAATCCAGAGAAGCTAGATGTGGTATCTGAATTGAATATTTCTCAGCAAGAAGGCAGTCTCTAGAGTTTTAAAAGGGACTCCACGGTCCCCATACTGAAATGCTCATTTTTCACACCCATCTTCAGTCTTTAGGAACCCGAAAGGGCGTCCAGTCAGACACAGCCAGGCTGCCGAGGAGGCAGCTTCTGAATGCTGACCTGAATTTGCTCAGTCTACCTGAATTACACCAAGAGTCAGTAGACGCTTGTCAATGATTCAAGGCATTCAGGAGCCCATAAGCCTGAGGATGGGGACCTGGGTGTCTAGAGAGCTGCTGATGTTGAAGTTGGGAAAGGTTACATGAGGATGGACACACAGACCTGTTGAGACCCCCACTTAAGTTCCTCCAGTGGTGAGAGATCCTGCCTTTCCCAGTCAACATAGTTGGCTTATAGCATGGTCTGTCTAGGTCAAGTCCGCAATACCAGTTATAAACCTGAAGTGTATCAGCAATTCCTTGATAATATCGTAATAATTTCCTTCAGCTACCACAAGTGCTCACAGTATGTGACCAGAAAGACTGAGAGTCCTTCTGTTCCAACACAAGGAGCAACACGGAGACCCAACTTTCCAACTGAATCCTTGATGGAACTCAGCACACCACAGCCTCAGAAATCCTGGTGAATTCCTCCTGGTAAAATAAAGGTGTTGGGCCAGATGGCCTCTGCACTCACTGATTCTATGATTTCCAGAGTCCTTGCCTCAACTCCAACAGAAATCTTTCACTTTTATTTATTCCTGTCTCCAAGACTAAAAGCTGTACATCTAATTGGCCATCACCAAAAAAATTGATAAAAAGAAATATTTAATCTTATGAAATGAGAGGCAGGGCTTACCACATTAAACTGATGCAACCACACCATCCGAGCTCACCAGCATTTTACAGCTTGAAGGTCTCTTTCAGGTGGTGACACTCATAAACATGTCCCGTGTGAATAAGGGACATTATGTAGGATTGCCTTCTCCTGCTCCATAAGGACTTTTTGTCTACCTATAATGTTAACAGAGTTGGTATCACTGCAAGAAGGTGGCATAGTGCTCCTGTGGCTCTCCACTCGTGCTCCAATAACAGCTAGAAACTAATGAGCATTTAGCCAGGAAATTTGAGAACTGTCACAGAAAAGGAATACAATGATCTTACTGACAGTAAATTGTTTTTGTAAGACCACTTGATTGTGAGATTGCCTGACAGGCCAGGTTGATTCTGGTTAGCCGTGACCAAGAGCATTTATTCAATCTACATGAAAGTAGATATGGATTATGAAAAAGGAGTGGGGATAGAGAACAGTAGCCAGTCAAAATAAGCCAAGATTTCTGCTAAAGGGACGCAAGATCCCTAGGTCCTGAGATCACACAAGGTCTTTCCAGTAACAAGTATGGTACTGGATGATCACAAACATCCACAGTCATCTTTATACACAAAGATTAGAGTCAAGTGCACATCCTTGAATACAATTATGCACACACTGATTTATCAAAGAAGTTGTGAACCACAGGCATCTCTGGATACCGCAGGATACCGCAAACATCCAATGTCTCAAACCAGCCTGCCAACTGTACCCTGTTGCCTTGGCAACAGGATGCAAGCAGGCATGGAAAAATCCTGTTGCCTCAGCAACGGGATCTCAAAAAAAAGGAGTGGGAGCTGTGACTATGGCAAAGGCTGTAGGTTCAAGACAGTAGGTGAGATTTTAGTCCCATTACAGTGAGAAATATGGAATTTATGCTAAGATAACAGTCATTCATCTATTAATTGACAAATATTTGTGGACTGGCCCCTATGTGCAATACACTGTGCCCTACGGAATGCAGAGATGGACCTGTTTGACTGGTCCACCACATAACTGGTATGTGCCAGCAAACAGTAATAAATATTAATGATGAATCAATGGATGTTCTTAAGAAGGTCATAATACAGTGACCAAAGCTTACTAGGACTTGAGTGTATGTGATAAAGAAAGTGAAACTCCTGTGTGTACTACCAAATTCCACTCTACAGGATAATTTATTTGCAAATTGAAATACAATGCTATGACACTGAATTAGAACCATCGACATATATATCAACTGAGTAAGGCTATAAAACCTAGACAGAAACTGGTAAAGGCCAAGCCCATTTGTAATTCTCTCCCAGCAAGTTGTAATGCAGGCAGAGGATTCTAGATCACTTAGATCACTGAAAATGATTAAAGTTGGAAATTTCAAAGAAAGTACTAATTATTGAATTTTAATTGCTTTTTTCTTGACACATTCCAGATTTTGGCTAAGTCTGTCAATATGCACAAAACATCAAACAAACATTAACAATAAGAATATTCATATCATATGATTATTTCAAAGTAGAATATTTTGTGAGAGTTTGGCCACAAAAAGTGAATTGAATTTTCCCTCTTACTCCTTATGACTTTGGAGATGCACAAATCAAAGATGGTTTCCACAAATACAATAATTCATTTCAACCTCTCTCAATACACACATAGAGTTCAAAACTCTCAAACCGGGAATGTGAAAGGTACAACCGCTCTAGGAAACAGTTGGGCAGTTTCTTCAAAAGTTAATTATACACCTATCATATGACCCAGCCGTTTCACTTCTAGGAATTTACCCCAAAGGAAAACAAAGTCTGTGTCCATACAGACACAGATATTCATCACAGCTTTATTGATATTTTCAATAGCCAAGTATGGGAACTCAAATGTTCATTAATAGATGAATGGATAAACAACCTGTGGTGTACAATAGAAAACTACTTAACAATAAAAAGGAATGAACTATTGATACGCAAAACAACATAGACAGATCTCAAAGTAATGAGGCTGACTGAAAGAAGTCAGAGATATGAGAGTATGTGCTATATAACCCCATTTATATTGTTTTAAAATTAAAACCAATCTACAGTGCAGCAAGCAGATCAATGATTGTCTGGGGTGAGGCGTGAGTAGCACAAGCAAGGGGCACAAATGGGCAGCAGGACACTTTTGGATGGATGTGTTCACTGCCTTAATTGTGATTTCACAGGGATACACATACTCAAAACCTCAAATTTCACACTTTCAATAAATGCAGTTGATTTTGTGTGGATTACACCTCATTGACTCTTAAAATAACTTCTCACATTCTCAAGGAAAGTTACTAAAACAGACCATCACATGATCTGTACGCATTCATTAAAAGCAATATATAAAAAGACACCATGAACTTAGTTTTTGTCTGCCTCTTACTACTTACTAGATGGCACTTAAATGTAAGTCAGATTTAGTTATCGGTTGAAGCAAACATGCAGTTGAAGGAACATTTTAATTTTCTTTGTCTAGTCCTCTATTAGCTGTTCAATGTCTTCCTGCTTCTGTGCCTTAGAATTGTTCATTCCTGCTTCTTGGATCCACCCTGGTCTGCTATCTTAGAACCTGAAATTGGAAGTGCTTTGGATACCCCTTGGCAGAGCTGAATGTGTGCTTCTCAGAAATGTTTCCAATGCCTAAGCTCTTACAAGGGGCTTCCAATACCAGCCTCAGTCCTGCCCATGCCCAGCCCTGATACAAACCTACGAGCACCTTTGGAGGCTCAAACCTTTCCTCAGAAACCCACACAACCTCTTTCATACCTCCTCCTTTTTCTGTCCCAACCCACAGATCCTTCTCCCTTAAATTATTCTCAACTGAGATCATTAGAAATGTACTTAAACACTCACAACTAGCTCGAGAAAAAGCAGCCAACTCAAGATTATAGAGATAGCTTGTAGGTGCCAAAAGCAGGATCTGCAGCCAGGTCTATCTACTACCAATACCCGTCCTGTACTTTAAAAAATGACTCCTTGGGGCTTCCCTGGTGGTGCAGAGGTTGATAATCCACCTGCTAATGCAGGGGACACGGGTTCGAGTCCTGGTCCAGGAAGATCTCACATGCCACGGAGCAACTAAGCCTGTGCGCCACAACTACTGAAGCCCGAGCACCACAACTGCTGAAGTTCACGCACCTAGAACCCATGATCCATAACAAGAGAAGCCATCGCAATGAGAAGCCCATGCACTGCAACGAAGACCCAATGCAGTCAAAAATAAATAAATTAAAAAAAATTTTTAAAAACAGAAAATGACTCCTTGATTTAAACAAATTTCAATCTTCCCTTGGTGTTTCAATGGAAATTTCAAGAATATAATTGTAAAATAAGTCATTGTGGGTTATTTCTGCTCATCATGATGATTCTAGAAAGTGACACATTGTTATATTTAAGGAATTCAACTGGCTATCTAGTTTAGGACACCTGGAATAAAAAAAAATTAAAATCTGAAAAAACCCCATTCAATTTAAGGCTTTCTCCTCCTGTGACCCTTTCTATTCTTTTAGCTTGAGAGCCTTTCTTCATCTGAGGGTTGAGGCCATTACGATGTTTTCAAAAGGTGCCTCCAGCAAATACACAAACCTGTTAAAGGGAGTTGGGAGGGAAACGTGCAGCTTGAACAATGGAATCTGGCTGCTGTCATCAGTTTTTACTTTCTAACTACTTAAGATTTTTCTAGGAGTAGGAGAGGGAGTTAACTCACATCTACATCTCCTAAGAAGGATGGACACATTCTGTGCACCAATATGGCAGCAAGGAGAAGACAGTGCAAACCAGACAAGAAAATTATCACTGATATGGGAATCATCACCATTATAGGAGACACTTCCTGTCCCAATGCTGGCACAATTATGTTTAGCTCGGTTTTGCTCATTATAATGTCATTTTTTTAATGTGTGCAGCAGATCATAATACATTTTCAGTTAAATAGTAATTCTAACAGTAACAGACTGACACTGCCCAAATTAACTGAGACAGTAGGGAAAGAATTAAGAGAGCCCATCTTATTAAGACTAGTGTAGTTTTTTTTTAATTGCCCAGAATGTTAGTTTTATAGGAAGAGAGAGAAAGAAAAGCAAGAAACAAATATAAAGCATAACACCAGTTATATCTTGTGGAAGCTTTCCTTTAGAACCACAAACAATGCACTATTTCTTCTGTATTCTGAAATATTCATATTCTATTTCAGTTATAGCTTTACCTAGTTTCTTCCATGAGCTTTGTTAATAACCGTGACCTTAAATACATACATTTAGGGCTCTCCGGTGCTGGATGGAAGTTCATCTCACAGAGGTGATTGCTTCTCAGTGGCAAACCACATTCCATGCTTTTCATGAATGATAGCACAAAGAAAATTCAAAGTAGGAGACAGATCACTGACTGCATATTATTGTACATAAACTTAGTCCCTCAATTTCAAGGTATTATAAAAACCAGCCAGTGTGGTCAGATGGCTGAAGGGGCCACTCTGGGAAACTGGCTTTGTCACTATGGACTCATGGGCAGATGGAGCAAGCATGGAGCAGTTTGTTCACTATGTAGATGGAGATCTGTTAGCTCCAAAGTCATTTGAATTATATCATTGCCTAATTTTATTTATGAAGCCCTAAAACATGCTCCTTCTCCTGTGCCTCACTTATCAAGGAAAAGAGCAATATGTTCAAATTAAACCAGAAAAACTGGTGTCTGGAGCCCTGAAAATAGCTAAATCTATAAATATTATATAATGAAGGAAAATGTCCTCTTCAAGTTTAGATGTTAAGGGTTATTTTGCTTTGAACTTGAAAATAATTATACAAAGCTAAATATTTTGCTTTACTATAATTAAATACATATAATTATGATCTCACTATTATCATGATACTTTCTTAATTAGAACTTCTTAAAAGCACAAGAACATATTAATGAACTGTCACTAAATTAAAGAAATTAGGGAGTGAATTATTACAATTAGATCTAAAATTTGAGTATCAAATTTACCATACTTGATAATGTTTCACTGCCATCCCATAATTAACCTAGTATCCACAGTGGGTTCTCTGTTAGTATTACTAATTCAAAGACAAGTTTTCAAGAAGCAATGATATTAATAAAGATGAGGAGAAGAATAGTGTCATAATCTGAAAACAAAATGTTAAAAATACAGAAGATATAGTGTACATCAACAGTTACTGACCACCATTTTGTTTGAAGACTACATATAAAAAAGGAAAATAACTGAATGTATATGTTAATGTTTCTAAAAGCAATTCAAGATGCCAGAATCAGGTAATTCCTCTCAGCTTATAGAAGAAACAATACACAGAGAATCATCAAGTGGTCAAGTTTTAAGACATTCTAATTTGGATTGCTCAAAAACAAGAAATGCAACTGAAAACCAGCAATGCTTAAGGCATTAAACAGTCTGAAATTAGACATGAACACTGTAAATGAACCTCACAAATTAGAACGACACTTACTCTTCCATTTTTAACTCAGAATTACACGAGGTCTAATTCTTGTTAAACTGCACACTTCGTACGTGACACCTAAACATCTAACTGATTGTCTGCGGGAAAAGAATTAAAAAATGAAGGAAAAAATTTAAAAATTACTATCATCTTTTGCCTGGTCCACTGCAATCTTCTCTTAACCAATCTCACTACTTCCGCTCCTGGCTCTCGGCAAGCTATTGCTAAACTGCAGCCAGATGTACCTTTTTAAAACATAATGTCACCTCCTTTCTCTAAACTCACATCCCTTGTCTATACCATGACGGATGGCCTCCTCACCTCCTGCTGTCTCTCCTGCTTCACTGCACTGGAGCCACAGAGGCCTCCTTGCCCACTCCCTGGGCCTGTCAGGCATGTTCCACCTCAGGAGCCTTGAATTTGCTGTTCCTTCTGCCATCAATGCTGTGCCTCCAGGTATTTGCATGACTTGCCCCTTTAATGCATTCAGGTTTCTGCTCAAATGTCACATAATTACAGAGGCTTTCCCATTCCATTTTCACATTTCTATGTAAAATAGCTTGTCTGTCCATATCTACCAATTACTTTCTATTATCTTGCCTTTTTATATTTTTGTCCATAGCACTTAAATATATTTTATGTATCTATTATATGTCTCCCCCCACTATGAAGGTAGGGGTTGTCAGCTGTTTTGTTCACTGTTATAGCATTAAACTAGAATAGTCTCCAGAAGAGAATAGATGCTCAATAAATTGTGTTGAATAAATGAAATAAGAGATTGATTAGTCAAAGTGTTGAAAAGATATTCTCCATGTTAAAACATAGGGCAGAAATCAAAATTATAGCATGATTTTTCAAAGAAATTGTCAAATGGATTCTAAAGTTAATAAGGAAATACAACAGGCCTCAAAGAGCTAAATCAATCTTGACAAAGAAAAACAGAATGGGAGGACTTACACAATCTAATTTCAAGAAGTATTACAAAGCTACAATGATCAAGACAGTGTAGAATTGGCCTAAGAATAGACATATAGATCAATGGAACAGAATAGAGTTCAGAAACAGATCCACACGTATAATGTCAAATTATTTTCAACAAAGATGCCTAGTAAAATCAATGTAAAAAGATTAGACATTTTAAGAAATGATGCTGGAAAAGCTTGATACCCACATGGATACCCTCTTTATTATTCTATGTACAAAATTAAATCAAAATGGATCATAGACTAAACATAAAAGCTATAGCCATAAATAATTTATTTTTTTTAAAAAGAGCCTATTTTTGCAACCTTGGAATAAGCAACAATTTCTTTAATATGATGTAAAAAGCACTAACAGCAACAAAAACTAACAAAATTAATTGGACTTTAACAAAATAAAAAGTCTCTGTTCATCAAAAAAATACCATTAATAAAATCAATAATCAAGTCATAGACTGGGGAAAATATTTTCAATATGTATGTTTGACAACAGATTCATATCTGGGACATGTAAAGAACTCCTACATATCCACAAAAACAGAGAAATAATTCAATAAAATAATGAGGAAAAGATTTGAACAGATACTTCATTCACATACAAGTAGATATATAAATGGCCAATAAGCACATGTAAAGGTGTTCAACACCCATGGTTATAAGGGGAATGCAAAAAAAAAAGAAACCCCAAAAACCTCAAAGAAATACCCTTTTACACCCACTACAAAGGCTAAAATAAAAAAGACTGACAATACCAAATGTTGGCAAGAGTGTGGAACAATTGGAACTCTCATACATTGCTCCTGAATGTTTTAAACAGTATAACTTTGGAGAAATGTTTGGTAGTTTCTTTTAAACATACAATACCTTATGACCCTGAAATTCTATTCCTAGGTATTTACCTAAGAGAAATAAAAATATATCCACTAGAAACTTATAGAAGAAAATTTATACCAATCTTATTTATTATAAAAACCCAAATCTGAAAAAAACATAAGTGTTCATCAACAGGAAAATAAACAAATTGGGATACAGTCATATGATGTAATATTACCTAGCAGGATAAACAAATTATTGATATTCACAACAACAACATAAATGAATCTCAGAGATGTTATATCATGTGAAAGAAGCCAGATGCTGAAGAGTAGTACATACTGTTGGATTTACATGAAGACAAACAATAGGCAAAAGTAATCTATAATGACAGAAATATTAAATCTGTCCGTAGGCAGGGGATTGCACATTTTACTGTATATAAATTATATCTCAATAAAAGCGGGGGTGTAGCATGGATGTGAGAATTGTATATATATCTGTGTGGGAGGCTATAAAGCTTTGCTTTATTTTCTGAAAACATAACAAGTATGGAACATTTCCAAAACAAGTCATGATTTTTCCTGATATTTCTTTCACTACATCATTACTTGTTGCATTTTCACAGACTTGGGGGAAATTCAGCCAACAATTAACCAGACAATAAAGGCAAAGATGTTTACAAAAATGTTGTCCTTTTAAAATATATCATTTTCTACATGGCTTAATTTAATCTCTTAGCAGAGACCTGTAGACCCAAGTCTTCAGTGGCATGCTCAGCAATTTTAAATGACATATGGTATAATAAAAGTAAAGCAACTCAGATAAAACATTTTTAAAAATTTGCACTAAGAAAATGAGAATCAGGTGCTTACATACTTGCTCAATTCTTAAGTGGTCAACTTTAAAGATATGTGAAAATTTAAGAAAAAATATCAAATGCCTGTGAATAAAGTTTGCTAAGAACATATATAAAACGTATTATAAAACTACAATAAGAATTCTAAAAGTTAAAAAATTATAAAATTAGGAAATCCAAAAAAGAGGGGATATATATATATGTATAGCTGATTCACTTTGCCGTACAGTAGAAACTAACACAACATTGTAAAGCAACTATACTCCAATAAAAATTAATTTAAAAAATTATAAAATTATTATGAAGGGCTTGTGAATTTAGAAAACAATCTTTGCTGATAAGTACTCTACTAGCTGCCTGGGCCCCCAAAGTAGATGGAATTTAAGATGATGATTATTTGTGCCACGTTTCAGTAGTGTGACAATATCAGATTATCTTAGAAATTTTTTTTATTTCAACAAAAGCTTAGAATAAATTTCTAGGACTCACTATACAAACACGTAATTTATCCAGATCAGATGTAATTTTTTGAAAGATGATATTTGTGGTCACGTAGGGAGAGAGGGAGATGTTAGAAAACTGAGTGGAATGGATTCAATCTTTTGGAAGGTCCTCAAAGCAGAGCTGATGCTTATCGGAGTTGAAAAAGAAATTATATCCGTGGACAGCAGTTTCATCCTGTCCCCGCAGTTTCATCCTGTCCCCACATTTTCAGCCTTCCCTAGGGATTTCTGACCTGCCGAGCTAGCCCCCCCTATCATATAAGCCTATTCCTCACGATAAATCTCTGAATATGCATCTCCTACTGGCTTTGCTTCACACAGTTTGGGTAGGACTGTCCTGCACATGGCGTAGTATTAACATCCCTAGCTGCTGCCCCTTATGTATCAGTAGCGTTCAAGGTCATTGTGATAAACAAAATGGCACCCCTCAACACACACACCCATTTCCTATCGATCCCTTTTGGACAGTACAGAAGTGGTACCCTGAATCACTGCTAGGGGTGGGGAAGAGACTAGAAGCAAGAAAGGTAGATACGGTAATGAGATAATAAAACAATGAGATAATATCTCATGAGATAACGAGAATGAGAACGGAGATAAGATGGATTTGTCAGACATTTCAAAGATAGAATTGGTAAAATTTGCTAGTGAAATGGATGTAGGGTTTGAGGGAGAGTGAATTGAAGAAGATGTCAAGGTTCTACTTTAGGTGATGAGGTGTAGAACGTGACTAGGTTCAAGCCATCCACTGTGGGAGTTGCTGACTATGAGGTACCTATTACACATGCAGGTAAACATCCAGTTCAAAATTTAGGTCTGGCACACAGGAGAGGCTAAGACCAGACAGATAGCTTTGGAGGTCTTCAGAATATGAGTATGGAAACTGTAAAACTGTAAAACACACCCCAATGTATTTTGTTGTCTTAGAAAATGTTGTGTACTTCTCTTCCCATGGCCCTTATGCTATTGAGACCATGCCAGGAGGCTGAGGCTTATAAACCAAAGGGTAAGGAACACCCAGGGAGAGAGAAGTGCGTGACGGAAGGGCAATTTCTGGCAGAGTGGATGGGGAACCGGGGAGTCTTCCTGAAACTCAAAGAAGACATCTGATAGAAAGAAAAAGATGAGAAGGCAGGTGCAAGCATCCTTGTTTTTCCTTTGCATACCCACTCCAGCATGGCTGAGCCCCAGGAGTGGGGTAGAAACACACAGAGGATTTGAGGGGGACAAACCAGGTCCAGCCAGAAAAAGCTAGAAGCTTCAGAGAAGCTTTGTGATCATAATGGCACCATATACTCTGTGGTTGGTATGGGCATTTAACATAAAGCTAGTGAGGGTAGACTCCTTGTCTGTTTTGTTCACTGTGGCCTAGCACATAGAATAGTGCCTGACACCTAGCAGGTATTCACTAAGTATTTGTTGAATGGATAATTGAATGACTGGCACATGGAATAGAAATATAGTTGGAAAGTATGAAGAAAGCACCTGGGCTGGTGGTGCCCTTGACTGCCAGGTTGTTCCCCCTGGGCTGTATGTGGATGGATGGGAATTCAAAGCTTCCCTGTACCCTACTGGGAATGTAGAAGATGGCTGTGGTGCTAGCTAGCAAGTTCACCAGGCCATCATCGCTGCATGGGAAGTGGGGGGGGCGGGGGCACAGAGAAGACAGCTCAACCCACGAACACCAGGGTAGGTGCTCCAAAGCCACAGAGATGGGTTCACCCCACCAAGGGTCAGTAGAGGCCAATAGAAGAAGGGGTTACAGAGCCCCTGGCCCTCTTCCAGTGGCGTGGGGATGCTGAAGATTCCCCCTGCCCCCGGCTGCCATCTTGGGAGAAAGAAATGAAGAGGTGAACCCTTGAAATGGGAAAGAGACTTTTAGGCCAAAAGAGACTAATATAAGTGATAATGACTCCATTCACAATTTCTGCCATCAGCAGGAAAAGGAGTTCAAAACAAAATGATACATGATTATAAAAATAAAGTTCCCATTTTGTACAACTGATTTTTATACAAGTTCATATGAAATGAAAAACCATTGGGCTGAATGGACCTCACTCAAGGGAAGAGCAAGAAGAGAAACAAAACATGTAAATGTAAGAAGCCAGGGTTGAAAGAAAAAATAAGAGACTATTCAGAAAGGTAAGATGGAAACCAGGACAGAGAAGTATAGTGGAAATCACAGCAAAAAAAAAAAAAAAAAAAAAATCAAGAAGGGGATATGAACGATAAGGATGACTTAGCCTTCAGTTTGATAATGCAGTTAGTTGGTAGCTGTTTTGGAGAAATTCAACGTTTTAGTCCATACTACCCAGGACTGAATCCAAACACCTTAACTTAGGCATTCACAAACATCTGCCATCTAGCACCAGCCTGCTATCCCAGACTTTTCAAAATATATATATAAAAATATAACGCATTGTAAGTAAAAATATGCATTGTAAATCAGGAGACCCTAGTTTCAGTCCTAGGTCTGTTCATTAACTAACTCGGTGACCTTGAATAAGTCTCTTAACATCATTGGAACAGAAGTGGTTAATCCCTGTGAATCTCACACGGAAGAACATGCTTTTCTCAGAAGTACTCTCCAGTCTCCCTGGAACATTCAACTCTGCTTCATTTGTACACATAGAAATATGCTTTATTCACCCTCATTAATATTAGTCTAAAGCTGGATTCAGAAAATCCCAATAACCTGAAGGACACTGAAGTTTTCCATTGATTAGCCAGATTTTTCCAGGCTGGATTTTTTATTTTAAACACTCATCCTTATATTTGTTGGTGAAGTCTAAGTAGCACGCCCTTTAGAAATGTCTGTAACAAATTTTGCTGTCTGGGATATAAGATAATATCCAAAAGATAATTATGTTGAGTTTAACATGTTGTGTACAGTGTCAAAACACCAATTATGATTTTGATTATTAAAATGCCACAATACCCTCTATATTACAATAGCCTTTTATTACTACACATTTAAGTAAAAATTGTACTTCATTTTTCTCTGCTTACTTCTTGTCAGTTTGATTCTGTGCTCTCCTTATTATCTCTCATTTTGAATTACAAAAATTAGAAAGCTTAACATCCTTCAAAATAAAAGTCTTGTTTCACTTTCATATATGATAAACCAGAGTACACAGGCGTGAACTTTATGAGTGAAGACTTCTCTGTCCTCTTGAAATATGTATCAATTTTATTTCTTTACTAGCCTGTTATGCAAATTGCCATTACTAAGAATAAGCTAACATGTGAAAATAAATAGCATATGTTCTATGAGACAGGAGCCCTTAATGTTTCTTATCAATTGTTTGCTTACCCACTAATGGATCTCCTTATTGGTACTGGGAATTTATACAGTTCTACTGAATCCATTAATTTCTTTCCTTTGACTATTATTCATCATTGGATTATGTGCTTGTACTGTTGATATGAACTGCTCTGGGAAAACATTCCACTCTATTTGAAAGAAAACAATCATAATACCATAACACTGCTTAAGAAAAAAAGAAACATCAAATTTAATACCTATAACTTTTTCACCAGCAATGGTGCAAATGTAAGTTATAAAAAATAATAATTGGTACCCGGTTAAAATAATGCCAATTAACTACATGTTGTCCTTTGATAAAATATAATCATATTTCCTTCTCAGTTCTTTAATAAGGCTGCAATTTTTCCTCTTAGAAAACGTTTCATTAATCTTGAAATGAAAAAATTATCGGTATGCCTAAAATAGTGCAAGAGAAGAAGGTATTTTAGGGCTCCTTAAAATAGGAGTATAAATTTTGCTTTGAAGCAAAGTAGTTCTCTAGGGTCCCTATAAGACGAACACTCCATGAGGCATTGTGGCTGGCCAGTAGCTAGTGCTCAAGAAATATTTTTAAGCTGCATGAATAACATACGCAGATTTAGTACTAATGGGCCAGTTAGCACTAAATTAACAAGTTGCATCAACAAACTATTCTTCTAACATAGGCACTGCTCATTTTATAAATTGATGCTATCTTATAGTTTATGTCATTTTAAAATTTTCACAGTATATTTAAACACATTAACTTATTTAATTCTAGTGCCCTCTGCAATAGGTAATATTTCCCCCCTAATTTACAGATGAATACAAAACCTCTAGAACCTCAAAAATCCCTCCATGACTGTAGATCTCACCCTCGTGGCCTGGGAGCTAGATTTCTCCAGTTAAAATGTCCCTGCAAACACATATGGAAATATTGATGGATAAAATGGTATGGAACTTTGCATCTGTTTCAAAATAATCTAGGGACAGCAATGATAAACGATTGGTCCAGAGTACCAAATTTTTGGAGCTGGGGGTGGGTACATAAAGCATTTCTCTTTACTTCTGTAAATGTAAGAAATTTTTCACAATAAAGAGTTTTTTAAAAAAAGCTGAGAAGAATAAATAAATAAATAGGTCCTTCTCAAGGTGTTTTGCTAAAGATAAGAGGGTTTCTGCTATTCGATTTTAGATTAACTCTACCCACTCCCACATCAGCTACGTGAATCTAATACAAATCACTTCTCTTATATCCAACTGGAAATTGGCTAAGTAGCTTTGCAGTGCAGAACCTAATAGAAAAACCCCAAATACTTAAGATATAGAAATAGCTAAGTCTCTTGCATTTGAGTTTACTGGGAGTACTATACTCTGAATGCAACATGAGATCCAGAGAATGATGTGTTTCTCATTGTCGCCTAGTTTTTACAGAGTCTGATAATACAACACCAAGCAATGTGCACTCTGACTCCCCTTGTATAACATTTAACTGAGCTCTGCAAAAGCTGTAACTCCAAGTTATATGCTCCTAGACATAAACCTGGGCCTTAGATATCATCATGGATTGTTCTGTGAAATTACAGCTGGGCTCAGCATTTAAGGCAATAAAGATAATAGAGTTCTCCCCCAAATAAAACTATATTGAATCTTTAATTTCTGGATTCCAAGTATGTCAAGATAAACCCACAAAACAGTAGTGCTTTCCTTCTAAAAAAATAGTAGTTTGCTATTCAAGATATCAGAATGGCTCTTCTTTGAGACCAAATTCTTATATAATTTTCCCAGCTGAGGCAGAGCAGGTCCTTAGGATCCTGGAAAGGAATTTAATGACCCTGATCAAGAATGGGCATTATAACCCTGTTACTAGATCCCTGCTTTGGGGAAGCCCAGGGCATGACTGAAGGATGAGTTATGGGTCATGATACAACAAGGGCACACAGGAAGGGAGATAAGGCATAGCAACAAGAGCATCACCAATACCATCACTTGCACATGTGGAAATTTGTAGCTTTAGCTATGCTCAAAATAGCGTTAAATATCAGAATAATTTAGAGGTTACTGGCAATAAAAGCACATATTCTGATTTGAAGCATGATAACATTATTACCACCACAGACAGTAATGAAAGCAATTACACAATTCACTGCTATTTATGCAACGATCATATTACAAACTTAAATAATTTCTAAGATATCTTATTGATACCTCTGGTTTTGTTATAGACAATAAATTGTGGGTTAGTCCTTTGGAGCACCAGTTATATTGACTTAATTTTAAGATATCAAAATGGATGAAAATATGTACCTATATAGTGGTGAAATATTACATGTAGCAATTAATATTTTTCTAACTTAAGATGAATTTTCCTTAAGACAATCATGAACAACTTCAGACAGCCCATCAGAATACATGCTGAAGAGACTGAAAGATTCCCACTTACCTGAGATCGCAGAGCCAGCTTGCGCTGACACGTGGGTGCGTTCTGGTTAACTTCCATAAAATACTCTGTGTGGAACTCCACTCTCCTTCCAACTTCTTCTCCAAGGCCAGCTGAGATGGCATAAATTGTCTACATACTTCATCATGGCATCCGATATCATGGAGCTGACTTCTACAGTATCTGGGCCGGCTTCTGCATCAGCAGTGGGGCATCTAAGAGAAGATAAGCTAATTACAGCCCGCTGGTCAAAGTCGGGACCAGGCCCCGTGATGTGAAGGGTCAAGGTTAAAATCTGCTGTGTGTCCACCATGGTGTTTGTACCCAAGAGAATCTGAGGTAAGATGGACATCAAGCATAGTTTTGAATCCAAGACTTCTCAAAAGGCATTTGGAAAGTTTGGGAAGGAGAGGGAGCTGCACGGCTCTCTTTGCAGTTGGGCTGGTGGGCAAGGGTTACAGGCTAGACAGGAAGCTGCTCCCAGTCTCAGCATGGGCGGGTGGGATCTGCATCTCCTGCATCTCAGTGGCCAGTGAAACAAAGAGGGGTCCCAATAATATAGGCCCTGATGATCACACGTGATACACCAAAAGGAAGGAAGGATTCTGGGGGTCACACTTACTGGCCTTTTCCAACTGTCTGGGGGCAAAATCAACACAACTTGATTAGTGAGAGTCTTACAAAACATGACATCACAAAAATAAAACTCAACCCAGTTACTTAGAGGTTTAAGATGTGTGTAGTAATTTTTTTTTAAGTAGCAAGTTCGACACTTTGCATGGTAATATTTTCTGTGATTCTGGAGGTAGGGAACACTAGACATCCTGCTGAAGGGAGCATTGTTCTTGTCACAGCTAAACCCTAGGAGAAGGCTATTCTAGATGCCTGTGGAACACATTATCAAGACCATTGGTTATCATGCTTTAAATACTTTTGGCACTCACTATTACATTTTGTCTATTTTTTAAATTCAAATTCTCGAACACTGAAGTCATGTGTACTTCTCAATAAAATTTAACTTATTTGGACTTTGAGAAAAAGATCTAATTTTCATATCTTTGATTTCACAACCCATAGTTAATACAACTTTCACCCGTACTGATGTCTCCAGGCAAGATTTAAGAATTATTACGCGAACCTCGAGGCAAGATGATGGAAGAGTAAGACGCGGAGATCACCTTCCTCCCCACAGATACATCAGAAATACATCTACACGTGGAACTGCTCCTACAGAACACCCACTGAACGCTGGCAGAAGACCTCAGACCTCCCAAAAGGCACGAAACTCCCCATGTACCTGGGTAGGGCAAAAGAAAAAAGAAATAACAGAGAGAAAAGAATAAGACCGGGACCTGCACCAGTGGGAGGGAGCCGTGAAGGAGGAAAGATTTCCACGCACTAGGAAGCCCCTTCGCGGGCGGAGACTGCGGGTGGTGGAGGGGGTAAGCTTCGGAGCCACGGAGGAGAGCGCAGGCACAGGGGTGCGGAGGGCAAAGTGGAGAGGTTCCCGCACGGAGGCTCGGCGCCGAGCAGCACTCACCAGCCCGAGAGGCTTGTCTGCTCACCCGCCGGGGCGGGCGGGGCTGGGAGCTGAGGCTCGGGCTGCGGTCGGATTGCAGGGAGAGGACTGGGGTTGGCGGCGTGAACACAGCCTGAAGGGGCTAGTGCACCACAGCTAGCCGGGAGGGAGTCCGGGAAAAAGTCTGCAGCTGCCGAAGAGGCAAGAGACTTTTTCTTGCCTCTTTGTTTCCTGGTGTGCGAGGAGAGTGGATTCAGAGCGCCGCCTAAATGAACTCCAGAGAAGGGTGCGAGCTGCGGTTATCAGCGCGGACCCCAGAGACAGGCATGAGACGCTAAGGCTGCTGCTGCTGCCACCAAGAAGCCTGTGTGCGACCACAGGTCACTCTCTACACCGACCCTCCCGGGAGCCGGTGCAGCCCACCACTGCCAGGGTCCCGTGATCCGGGGACAACTTCCCCGGGAGAACGCAGGGTGCGCCTCAGGCTGGTGCAACGTCACGACGCCTCTGACGCCACAGGCTCGCCCCGCCTCCTCCGTACCCCTCCCTCCCCACGGCCTGAGTGAGCCAGAGCCCCTGAAGCAGCTGCTCCTTTAACCCCGTCCTGTCTGGGCGGGGAATAGACGCCCTCAGGCAACCTACACGCAGAGGCGGAGCCAAATCCAAAGCTGAACCCTGGAAGCTGTACGAACAAAGAGAAAGGGAAATCTCTTCCAGCAGCCTCAGGAGCAGCAGATTAAATCTCCACAATCAACTTGATGTGCCTGCATCTGTTGAATACCTGAATAGACAACAAATCATCCCAAATTGAGGAGGTAGATTTTGGGAGCAGGATATATTATTTTTTCCCCTTTTCCTCTTTTTGTGAGTGTGTATGTGTATGCTTCTGTGTGAGAATTTGTCTGTATAGCTTTGCTTTCACCATTTGTCCTAGGGTTCAGTCCGTCCTTTTTTTTTTTTTTTTTTTACTTAAAAATATTTTTTTCTTAATAAATTTTTCTTAATAATGTTTCTCTTATTTTTTATTTTAAAAAATTTAAAAAATTTTTTTCTTAATTTTTTTATTTTAAAAAATTAAAAAATTTTTTTCTCTTAATAAATTTTTTCTTAATAATTTGTTCTTATTTTTAATCTTAAAAAAATTTAATAAAATTTTTTCTTAATATATTTTTTCTTAATAATTTTTTTCTTATTTTTTATTTTAATAGCTTTATTTTATTTTACTTTATTGTATTGTATTTTATTTTATACTCTTTCTTTCTTTCTATTTTTTCTCCCTTTTATTCTGAGCCGTGTGGAGGAAAAGTTCTTGGTGCTCCAGCCAGGCCGCACAGCTGTGCCTCTGAGGTGGGAGAGCCACCGTCAGGACACTGGTCCACAAAAGAACTCCCAGCTCCATGTAATACAAAATGGCGAAAATCTCTCAGAGATCTCCATCTCAACATCAAGACCCAGCTTCACTCAACGACCAGCAAGCTACGGTGCTGGACACCCTATGCTAAACAACTAGCAAGACAGGAACACAGCCCCATCCATTAGCAGAGAGGCTACTTAAAATCATAATAAGGCCACAGACACCCCAAAACACACCACCAGACGTGGACCTGCCCACCAGAAAGACAAGATTCAGCCTCATCCACCAGAACACAGGCACTAGACCCCTCCACCAGGAAGCCTCCATAACCCACTAAACCAACCTTAGCCACTGGGGACAGACACCAAAAACAACAGGAACTACGAACCTGCAGCCCGTGAAAAGGAGACCCCAAACACAGTAAGATAAGCAAAATGAGAAGACAGAAAAACACACAGCAGATGAAGGAACAAGGTAAAAACACACCAGACCAAACAAATGAAGAGGAAATAGGCAGTCTACCTGAAAAAGAATTCAGAATAATGATAGTAAAGATGATCCAAAATCTTGGAAATAGAATAGACAAAATGCAAGAAACATTTAACAAGGACCTAGAAGAACTAAAGACGAACCAAGCAATGAGGAAAAACACAATCAATGAAATTAAAAATACTCTAGACAGGATCAATAGCAGAATAACTGAGGCAGAAGAACGGATAAGTGACCTGGAAGATAAAATAGTGGAAATAACTACTGCAGAGCAGAATAAAGAAAAAAGAATGAAAAGAACTGAGGACAGTCTCAGAGACCTCTGGGACAACATTAAATGCACCAACATTCGAATTATAGGGGTCCCAGAAGGAGAAGAGAAAAAGACAGGGACTGAGAAAATATTTGAAGAGATTATAGTTGAAAACTTCCCTAATATGGGAAAGGAAATAATCAATCAAGTCCAGGAAGTGCAGAGAGTCCCATACAGGAAACATCCAAGGAGAAACACGCCAAGACAGATATTAATCAAACTATCAAAGATTAAATACAAAGAAAAAATACTAAAGGCAGCAAGGGAAAAGCAACAAATAACATACAAGAGAATCCCCATAAGGTTAACAGCTGTTCTTTCAGCAGAAACTCTGCAAGCCAGAAGGGAGTGGCAGGACATATTTAAAGTGATGAAAGGGAAAAGCCTACAATCAAGATTACTCTACCCAGCAAGGATCTCATTCAGATTTGATGGAGAAAATAAAACCTTTACAGACAAGCAAAAGCTGAGAGAGTTAAGCACCACCAAACCAGCTTTACAACAAATGCTAAAGGAACTTCTCTAGGCAAGAAACACAAGAGAAGGAAAACACCTACAATAACAAACCCAAAACATTTAAGAAAATGGGAATAAGAACATACATATTGATAATTACCTTAAATGTAAATGGATTAAATGCTCCCACCAAAAGACACAGACTGGCTGAATGGATACAAAAACAAGAGCCATATATATGCTGTCTACAAGAGACCCACTTCAGACCTAGGGACACATACAGACTGAAAGTGAGGGGATGGAAAAAGATATTCCATGCAAATGGAAATCAAAAGAAAGCTGGAGTAGCAATTCTCATATCAGACAAAATAGACTTTAAAATAAAGACCATTACAAGAGACAAAGAAGGACACTATATAATGATCAAGGGATCGATTAAAGAAGAAGATATAACAATTGTAAATATTTATGCACCCAACATAGGAGTACCTCAACACATAAAGCAAATACTAACAGCCATAAAAGGGGAAATCGACAGTAACACAATCATAGTAGGGGACTTTAACACCCCACTTTCACAATAGACAGATCATCCAAAATGAAAATAAATAAGGAAACACAAGCTTTAAATGATACATTAAACAAGATGGACTTAATTGATATTTATAGGACATTCCACCCCAAAACAACAGAATACACATTTTTCTCAAGTGCTCACGGAACATTCTCCAGGATAGATCATATCTTGGGTCACAAATCAAGCCTTGGTAAATTTAAGAAAATTGAAATCGTATCAAGTATCTTTTCCGACCACAACGCTATGAGACTAGATATCAATTACAGGAAAAGATCTCTAAAAAATACAAACACATGGAGACTACACAATACACTACTTAATAACGAAGTGCTCACTGAAGAAATCAAAGGGGAAATCAAAAAATACCTAGAAACAAACGACAATGGAGAAACGATGACCCCAAACCTATGGGAGGCAGCAAAAGCAGTTCTAAGAGGGAAGTTTATAGCAATACAAGCCTACCTCACGAAACAGAAAACATCTCAAATAAACAACCTAACCTTGCACCTAAAGCAATTAGAGAAAGAAGAACAAAAAAACACCAAAGTTAGCAGAAGGAAAGAAATCATAAAGATCAGATCAGAAATAAATGAAAAAGAAATGAAGGAAACAATACCAAATATCAACAAAACTAAAAGCTGGTTCTTTGAGAAGATAAACAAAATTGATAAACCATTAGCCAGACTCATCAAGAAAAAAAGGGAGAAGACTCAAATCAATAGAATTAGAAATGAAAAAGGAGAAGTAACAACTGACACTGCAGAAATACAAACGATCATGAGAGATTATTACAAGCAATTCTATGCCAATAAAATGGATAACCTGGAAGAAATGGACAAATTCTTAGAAATGCACAACATGCCGAGATTGAACCAGGAAGAAATAGAAAATATGAACAGACCAATCACAAGCACTGAAATTGAAACGGTGATTAAAAATCTTCCAACAGACAAAAGCCCAGGACCAGATGGCTTCATGGGCGAATTCTATCAAACATTTAGAGAAGAGCTAACACCTATCCTTCTCAAACTCTTCCAAAATATTGCAGAGGGAGGATCACTCCCAAACTCATTCTAGAGGGCCACCATCACCCTGATACCAAAACCAGACAAACAGACACAAAGAAAGAAAACTACGGGCCAATATCACTGATGAACATAGATGAAAAAATCCTCAACAAAATACTAGCAAACAGAATCCAACAGCTCTTTAAAAGAATCATACACCATGATCAAGTGGGGTTTATTCCAGGAATGCAAGGATTCTTCAATATATGCAAATCAATCAACGTGATACACCATATTAACAAATTGAAGGAGAAAAACCATATGATCATCTCAATCAATACAGAGAAAGCTTTCGACAAAATTCAACACCCATTTATGATAAAAGCTCTGCAGAAAGTAGGCATAGAGGGAACTTTCCTCAACATAATAAAGGCTATATATGACAAACCCACAGCCAACATCGTCCTCAATGGTGAAAAACTGAAACCATTTCCACTAAGATCAGGAACAAGACAAGGTTGTCCACTATCACCACTATTATTCAACATAGTTTTGGAAGTTTTAGCGACAGATATCAGAGAAGAAAAAGAAATAAATGGAATCCAAATCAGAAAAGAAGAAATAAAGCTGTCACTGTTTGCAGATGACATGATACTATACATAGAGAATCCTAAAGATGTTACCAGAAAACTCCTAGAGCTAATCAATGAATTTGGTAAAGTAGCAGGATACAAAATTAATGCACAGAAATCTCTTGCATTCCTATACAATAATGATGAAAAATCTGAAAGTGAAAATAAGAAAACACTCCCATTTACCATTGCAACAAAAAGAATAAAATATCTAGGAATAAACCTACCTAAGGAGACAAAAGACCTGTATGCAGAAAATTATAAGACACTGATGAAAGAAATTAAAGATGATACAAATAGATGGAGAGATATACAATGTTCTTGGATTGGAAGAATCAACATTGTGAAAATGACTCTATTACCCAAAGCAATCTACAGATTCAATGCAATCCCTATCAATCTACCACTGGCATTTTTCACAGAACTAGAACAAAAAATTTCACAATTTGTATGGAAACACAAAAGACCCCGAATAGCCAAAGCAATCTTGAGAATGAAAAATGGAGGGGTAGGAATCAGGCTCCCTGACTTCAGACTATATTACAAAGCTACGGTAATCAAGACAGTATGGTACTGGCACAAAAACAGAAACATAGATCAATGGAACAGGATAGAAAGCCCAGAGATAAACCCACGCACATGTGGTCATGTTATCTTTTATAAAGGAGGCAAGCATATACAGTGGAGAAAAGACAGCCTCTTCAATAAGTGGTGCTGGGAAAACTGGACAGGTACGTGTAAAAGTATGAAATTAGATCACTCCCTAACACCATACACAAAAAATAAGCTCAAAATGGATTAAAGACCTAAATGTAAGGCCAGACACTATCAAACTCTTAGAGGAAAACATAGGCAGAACACTCTATGACATAAATCACAGCAAGATCCTTTTTGACCCAGCTCCTAGAGAAATGGAAATAAAACAAAAATAAACAAATGGGACCTAATGAAACTTCAAAGCTTTTGCACAGCAAAGGAAACCATAAACAAGACCAAAAGACAACCCTCAGAATGGGAGAAAATATTTGTAAATGAAGCAACTGACAAAGGATTAATCTCCAAGATTTAAAAGCAGCTCATGCAACTCAATAACAAAAAAACAAACAACCCAATCCAAAAATGGGCAGAAGACCTAAATAGACATTTCTCCAAAGAAGATATACAGATTGCCAACAAACACATGAAAGAATGCTCAACATCATTAATCATTAGAGAAATGCAAATCAAAACTACAATGAGATATCATCTCACACCGGTCAGAATGGCCATCATCAAAAAATCTAGAAACAATAAATGCTGGAGAGGGTGTGGAGAAAAGGAAACCCTCTTGCACTGTTGGTGGGAATGTAAATTGATACAGCCACTATGGAGAAGAGTATGGAGGTTCCTTAAAAATCTAAAAATAGAACTACCATACGACCCAGCAATCCCACTACTGGGCATATAAGAAAAACCATAATTCAAAAACCTGAGAAAACCATAATTCAAAAAGAGAAAACCGTAATTCAGAAAACCATAATTCAAAAAGAAAACCATAATTCAAAAAGAGTCATATACCAAAATGTTCATTGCAGCTCTATTTATAATAGCCAGGACATGGAAACAACCTAAATGTCCATCATCAGATGAATGGATAAAGAAGATGTGGCACATATATACAGTGGAATATTACTCAGCCATAAAAAGAAATGAAATGGAGTTATTTGTAGTGAAGTGGATGGAGTTAGAGTCTGTCATACAGCGTGAAGTAAGTCAGAAAGAGAAAAACAAATACAGTATGCTAACACATATATATGGAATCTAAGGGATTAAAAAAAAAAAAAGGTCATGAAGAACCTAGTCGCAGGACGGGAATAATGACACAGACCCACTAGAGAATGGACTTGAGGATATGGAGAGGGGGAAGGGTAAGATGTGTCAAAGTGAGAGAGTGGCATGGACATATATACACGACCAAACGTAAAATAGATAGCTAGTGGGAAGCAATCGTATAAGGCAGGGAGATCAGCTCTTTGCTTTGTGACCGCCTGGGGGGGTGGGATGGGGAGGGTGGGAGGGAGGGAGATGCAGGAGAGAGGAGATGTGGGAACATATGTATATGTATGACTGATTCACTTTGTTATAGAGCAGAAACTAACACACCATTGTAAAGCAATTATACTCCAATAAAGATGTTTAAAAAAAAAAAAGAATTATTACGCACAATTACTCTTCATAACAGAAGTCAAAATAAAACTCTAACTTGTTAATTTTTTAATTGTTCTTTCTCAAGTTTCCCAAGTTTATTAACCATGAGTAAAGTGTACACATTGTAATCAGATTTTAAGTCATTATTTTATCATTTCATGCTTTATCTATATGTTATTTCTTTTTAAGTCCTAAAGAAGTGGGCTAGCACATGGTTATGACAGGCACGTCTACATTTGCTGAATTCATATTCAACAAAGTTCAGTCTATGCATTTATTATATACAAAGTAAGGCAAGAGATAGTGGAGACAGTGTCAGCTACATAATTTGTGGGGTGGCTCGTGCAAAATAAAAATGTGGTACCCCAGCAGGGAGTGGGGAAGTCAATCTTCCCTTCCCACATTCCAGCATCCCAACTGGAGGTAGATGAGAGAGCCCCAAGAGATGGCAACCTCCATGCCTGCAGGACGTGGGCAAGAAGCCACCACTGAATTGCCCACCAAACAGGCCATGGTGCTGCCAGCCTGGTCAGGGATGGCCTCTTCTTTGCCCCACCCCAAGATGTCACAATGCAGGGCACAAGCTCCACCCTGACCTTCTCCTCACCTGCATCCATACCTTACAGGTGGAGGAGAGTAAAGGTGAAACACAGGTCTCTCCTGCTGACACACCCAATCACCATACCAGGTAGAGGGCAGCAGCAGTAATCAGACAGGGATGGGGAGCTGGAGCTGGAGGCCAGGCAGAGGCCCAGGGGGCTGGGGGCAGATGGCCGAGAATCTAAGCCCAGGAGGGTGGGCGCTGGAGGGACCACGCATGAGCTAGGGTCCAAGCCCCCAACACACACGCTCCCTGTCCTATCAGACTTCACTTCCAATACACAGATTCAAAGGTAAAATTATTAAGCATTTCATGACCTCAAATGCAGAGCCTTAAACGGCAAGCACAGGGCCATTCTGAGTGCAGGGGCCCTGTGCATTGGTCATAGCATGTGAAGCCGTCTTTTGTGGCAACGACATATCTGTATTAAAGATTCTTACTTTTGCTCAAAATCACAAAAGAAGGTAAGTGTTGAATTTCATTTTATAATGAAATCAGGTTCTTCAGCTACCTTCACTTAATTAGCAAAAGGGATTAAAGATGTTAAAAATGCCTCGCTGACCAAGTGTTGGTTATGACTATCATGTGAACAAAAAACCCCAGCATACAAGTCTTTCATGAGTGCAGATATTCTCAATTCTTAGTCAGCAGATATTTAAACTGATTCAAGGTAATATCAGATGAATTATCAGATGAGCTTTCTCTCTTTTTTTTTTTAATCCAAAAAGCAATGTAAGTTGGTTTTACAAATTATGTAGTTACATATGATGGTAAGTGGGAACCAGAATAGCCTCTGTTCTGTCATTTAGTCATCTCCTCTCCCACAGTTTCTCCTCAACTTCTATTGGCCATGAAGGGAAAAGGAACCACCTGGAAGATGCAGTTTACCATCATAATTAAGCCCGCAGGCCCTGGGCTCAGATTGCTGGAGGTTAAATCCCAGCTTACTCTTTATTAACTCTGATCTTGGGCAAGGTTTAGCTTCTAAGTTTCAGATAGCCCAACTATAAAACGGGATAATCGTAGTGAAAGATGGTCCTTCCCCTCCATGTTCTCAGCCTAACTTTTGTCTGTGAATAAACTTTAGCCAAACAATAAGTTTAATCAGAGAAGTGAGAAAATGTAGAAACAAAGGAAAACAGTCCCACAAGACTAAATAATAATAGTTCAGTCATTAAGCAAACTCAAGGACTTTTAGTTCCTCCTCAAAGGCTATAGATAATATTGAGCCTTATCCTGTGAGCTGTCTTGTAGATACTAAAACCCCCATCAGGTGGAAGAAGTTAACTACATGATGACCAGACTGTAGCCATGACATAAGCTGTCACAATTCCAAGAACTGGCCTCAAAGAAATAGGAGCAAACCAATCCTGGAACTGAAGATTAACTGTACCTAAAACAATCAAGATGACGCTGATCAGACCACCACATGACTAATTTCAAGGTGACCGTCAGAGCTGCCTATGCTGTTTCTGCATGTAGCCCCCTCCCTCTGTCTATAAAAGCTCTTGCCCATGGATTGTCAGTGGCGGCAGTTGGCCTTTGGACAGGAGTGTCCCCATCCCCAATTGCCAGTCTCTGAAATAAAACAAACTTTCCTTCCCACCAGCTTTGCCTCTTTATTGGCTTCAGAGCGGCGAGCAGCCGGACCCCCACTTTCGGTTACAGTTTTTTGGCACCCAGCGTGGGGCTGCTGTGCTCTAGCGATATCTGGATCCTGGGGTCTTCCGAGCAGAGCTGCAGCCATGACAAAGCTCTGGGATGGCTGTGAGGAGACCGCTGCTTACTGGCCCTGAGAGGGGATTTGGGGGAGACGTTCCTAGCAGTTGCCGAAACCATTTGTTTCGGGGATCCTCCCTGTTCCTCCCCTGCTCGACACTGACTGCCAACTGATGCTTTTCCTTGGTGGAACAGAAAGATGCTTCTGGATGAGCTGATGAGCTCCAGGACCAAGTAAGTCCACTGGTGTGCACCTGGGCTAACTTCTCTTTTGAGCACGAAGTGCTACTGGGCATTTTGCTAGTTGGTTCGTACGTGTGTCTGACGTTGAGGACCGTTTGTGAGCACTGAGTGACATTTGAGCATTTTGCCAATTGGTTCTGATGTGTGTCTGACGTTGAGGACCATTTGTGTTGGAAAAGTGTTTGCGACTCCATATGCGTCATCCTCTTGGGAGATCTGTGACAGTTCTGTCTTCTGGTGTGTGAGTGTATATTCCATTTGTGTGATTGGTATCATTGTTGTCTTTTGTAAAATGGGAAATTCAGGTTCAATTCATTAGAAAAATTTTAGCTAAGAAATTATGACTAAAGAAAAAGGAAGATAATTTTTAAACAATGTATGGCAACAGTATTCTTCAGACTCCAGAGAAAATTGGTTAAAATGAAATTCTTTTAAAGCTCCAAAACTGGTTCTTTTTGCATATGCAGTTGGAGAAAGCCAGCTTGATAAAATACTGTTTTCAGAATTCTGACCCTGACAGAATAAACGTAGGCCTAAGAGAAAGCTTGAAGTTAACTCTTATCATGTCCTTGAAATACAAACACAGCCCACGTTGCCTGAAACTTTAGCGTTGGGTTAATTAGTAGAACTTTAAAAGATGTTTGGGTTCACTAAACACGCATCTCCTTCCACGTTAAAGAGAAACTGTGCTATGAGAAAAATGTATGTTTTTAGAGGTTATGGAATATGTTCTTAAGTTTGCCAATCAGAAAATGCTGGTATAATAGTTCAATTACTTGTCTCTTGGTTTTGTTAAGGTCTTTTAAAGGTGAAAAAATCATAATATGTAATTAAAGATACTAAAATGATAAGGGAAACAGTTCAGTGTGTAAAGCAAATAAGATATGTGTTGTTGGCAAGAGAAGATATAAAGACTGGAGATATTTTTGTAGAGGAAAAAAAGGAGAAAAAATTTATCCTGGAGCTGGTTGCTTATATATGGGGAAAATAAGGGACTAGTTAATATGGATCCAGAAAGTGATAAAATGTTTGTAAACAAGGAACTTTGAGAAAAGAATTTTGTACATTGTCAGGATTAAGATTAGATTGAATTTAATTAGATAAATGAATTTTGTTATTAATAAGAAGCTGGTGCAGGACTGGAATTTGGTTTTCTCTCTCTGTTAAGAAAACAGTGTTCCTGGAATATTAAAGTGCTTTTGATAACAAATTGTAAGTTTCTTCTCTAGCTAACTTTGAATATTCCTGAAGGCCCCTGAGCCATCTCAAAAGAAACATTAAAGTAAGTAGGATTATTTGGTACATTAAGTTACATGGAAAACATTGTCAAATAATAATGATAAAAATTCTTAGGTTATACTGAATAGGTAAATGTCATTAATATTAATGTTTTAAAAGTTATTAAACAAATACAGGTTTTTGATAACTTGTAGATCATACTGCTAAACTGAGTTAAAAATTTAAAGAATTTCAATAGAAAGTTATTATTTTGCTTTTAACCATATTTTTGATGCCAATATTATGGATGGAAAAATATTGTCTAGTGAAGTTGTCACAGAATATAACTAATTATGATGTGTATCACTGCTGGCTTAAAGTTTACTGCTTGAAGCACAGGTACAATGTTTGTGTGACAATTGGGTATAAGTGATAAAATGTATAGCCTATAAAATATTTCCCCATCAGCATACCTCTGTACTTGTTATGTCTGATTAGTTTCCCCCCAACATGGATGACTAGGCAAATATATAAACAAAACTGTAAGCCTAGCACTGAGGGACTCGAACGGACCCAGAGCAGGCAACTGAACCACTCTGGCAATGTTGGAAAAATATATTGATTACCAATGCTTTCTATGGAAAGATTTGCAATTAGAAGGGGAAAATGATGGAAGAAAATTTTACATATTGAAGTATGGGGAAGCCATTCTGGCTTATATATGATTTAATTTGAACTTTAGGCTAACCAAAACAGCCTGTCTGTGGCCTATTAAACATACACTGTACAACTGCTTAAACCATTAAGGGAAAAAATATTGAGACATTCAGAGAATAATACAAAGTTGCATTTTAATTATTATCCTCATTGTAATATGCCTACTAATTATCAAATGTCCAGGTACTATGACAAAGTAGTCAAAGAGAGAGGTAATGTTTTCATAATACAAAATATTGATGATAAGCTTGGAACCTGAGATTATTTCCAACTCTGTGTCCAGTCCCAAAATTAGTCAGGACTGAGCCCCACTTCAGCAGGAAGTAGCCAAGAGCAGTCATCACCCCAGCCCCATTCCCTCAAGAGTTGGGGAAAACTGAAAAAGATATGGAACTAAAACTGAGTTCCTCTGCCAAGTTTATGATTAACCTCTCTATTCGAAACTTTATTCCCTTTCTTGTTCTATACCTGTCCCTCCTCAAGATTGAGGAGTATCAAAGAAAAGGGAGGATTGAAATAGAGCAGGTCCCTCAGCCTGCATTTTGTCTGTGAAAAAACTTTAGCCAAACAATAAGTTTAATCAGAGAAGTGAGAAAATGCAAAAACAAAGGAAAACAGTCAAACGAGACCAAATAATAATAGTTCAGTCAAGGACCTTTAGTTTCTCATCAAGGGCTACAGGTAATATTCTGAGCCATATTCTTTGAGCTGTCTTATAGATACTGAAACCCCCACCAGGTGGAAGAATTTAGAATTTACATGATGACCAGACTGTAGCCATGACATAGCTGCCACAATTCTGAGAACTGGCCTCAAATAAATGGGAACAAACCAACCCTGGAACTAAAGACTAACTGTACTTAAAACAATCAAGATGACACTGACCAGACCACTGCATGACGAATTTTAAGATGACTGTCAGAGTTGACTGTGCTGTTTCTGCATGTAGCCCCTTCCCTCCATCTATAAAAGCTCTTGCCCACTGATTGTCAATGGGGGTAGTCAGCCATTGAACAGGAGTCCGCCCTCCCCTCCAGTTGCTCACCTCCAAAATAAAGCAAACTTTCTTTTCCACCCCTTGCCTCTTTATTGGCTTTAGAGTGACAGGTAACCCTACTTTCAGTAACAATAGTATCTACCACATCAAGCTGGTTTGGTGATTACATGAAGCCTTCCCTGAAAAGTGCTGGCACATTGTAAAAGCCTAATAAATTAAAAAAGAAAATCCACAATTTTATTTCTCTTCCATACCCTTCCTCATTCAACTAACACCAAGTTCCATGGCTTCTACCACCTTAATATTTCTTGAACAACCTTCCCCTCTAATCCCATGGCTATTGGCCTATTACATTATCACTTGCTTAGACCATTGAAATAGTGTCCTAGATGACAGGCATGTCTTTTGTTTACCTCTGATCCATACTGTAAACTGCTACCATAAAAATATTCCAAAACTGACGACATCACTCCTCTGCTCAGAATTCTTCAATATCTCCTCATGGCCCAAGAAGACAAAATTAAAACTCCCAGCATGCCATCCAAGCCCCTCCTGAACTGGCCCTTAGCTCCCTCCACAGCCTCAGCCCTTCTCCCTCCCCATCAGCAACACACCAAATGCTCCTACCTATTCTCTCCCAAACAGCCCATGACTGTCCTATGCCACCATTTCATGGTCATGTTATTCCCTCTGCTTGAATTTGGTTTGTGCTGATTGTATCTACCATTTCCCAAATCATATCCCTTATTTGCTTACCACTCTTTTCCAAGTCTCCACGAGGAAGTCTTCTTGGACCACCCTCAGATATACTTACTGTCCCACTTTTATATTTTCTCTTTGCACTGTCTATATTAAAGTACTTAAAACTGCTATAATTTTTGTATTGCAACGATCTCTTTCACCATTAGAAATGGAAATTTCTTGAGATGAAGTACCTGTGTCTCCTTCACCATAATCTCACCAGCATGTAAAATGGGATATGAGTCCTGATGGGTACTCAGTGAAGGAATAAATGAATGAATGAATGAAAGCCTAACATCTAAGAATTAACCTTCCATAACCTAAAATATTTGGCCACACATTTTGGGAATCCCAGGAACATTTCCTACCAGAAGTCCCAATTTACCTCATTGCTTTGAAATGCCTCCCTGCTTAGATATTTCAGAGAAATTCTTAAGAGCAACCCAATGCTTTAATGATTCTCTAATCAAATAAGCATAAAATCATGTTCTGGAATGTTCCACTCACTCTACCTACTTTGTCCCCATTCTGCTCTGAGAGACCAGATGGAAACAATTAGAGGAATACAATGTCCAGCTGTATTCATTTCATGTTTTAAGAAACAAAAAGTTAAATGTAGGGTGAAAAATGTAAAGATCTACTTGTGCTTAGAACTAGCTGAAAGCATTAACTTTGTTAGTCATTATGATTGCCTCTGAAACGATGTACCAGACAGCTTATGCAACCAGGCATGGATAGAAAAAAATTAGGCAATTGGAATATGTTGTGCATAGAGGGAAATGTTCTTCCTTTTTAAAAAGTAAACAGACAATACTCTCTTAACAGTGTACAGGAAGGTAAAAATAGTAATGCTGGTGTGGGGCAGAGCAACAAAATCTATTTACTTTTCTGCCCCAAACTCTTCAGGGTTACTAAGTTATTCTCCCAATTTAAAAAATTTCCTGCTAGGAAAGAAAAGTTCCAGTGACAAAATGTACTTGTACACCATATGAACAAACAGGAAAAAGGAAAAATACTGTACATTAGAAAAACAAACTGTGAGCTCTACCTGACAAGGATATAGAAAGTAAAAATTAGAAGATAGTAAGGTGGAAGAAGAAAGAAGATATATGTGACTGGATACAATACCTAGTTTAAAATTAAGAATGAGTATAGTGACCTCTATCATTGGCTGTCTTATATTTCAAAGTCTCTATACCATTACTAGCGATTGGCTCTGAGCCTGATCTGCTGAGTCATACATGATTATTAAGAACACTTTTGCCTCTAGGTGTCCATTGCATCAATTTCCTGAAGAAAATGGAGACAAAGAAAACAGGAAATTGAGTTTGTTCTCTAATTCTTTTGGAACTTTATTTTCAAAGACTAAAAATTCAAAGCAAATTAAATATATAATTGCATGCAACTCATGGCTGATTTTGGATTTATGTCAAATGTTCTAAAGATAAAACTATATTTGTGATGTGAACCTGATGAATCTCAAATAACTTTAAATGAAAACTACACTTCTCATAGACTGCACACCACAATCTTAATTGTTAGTCATTTATAAAATTGTTAGTTCTTATGTATTATGGCGTCTTAATATTTTAAATTAAAAGTATACTCAGAAACATCTTTTAGAGTTCTCTAATAGTGATCACTCATCCTCTTAAACTCTCTGGTGACAGGGAACTCACTACCCATCCAGCAACTTGTTCCACTGTGTGTATCTCTAATTCTGAAACACACACTTCCTAATGGTGAGTTGCCCATGCCCCCCCCACCCAGAATTCCCACTCCATGATCTTGTCTCCATTTGCTGAAGTTCCACATAATAAAACCAATTGTTTCTACATTTTCAATGTCATTAAATTTTCCCAGTTAACAGAAGTATTTTTTAATCCTCTTATGACTGTACTCCAAAACTTGACTCAACTTCCAACCCACAATGGAAACAACTCTACTTCTCTCCATCAACACCACCACTCCAGTCAAAGCCACCATCATCTCTCAATGGACAGTTGGACCTGCTTTTCCCTCCCACTCTCACTCCCTCCAATCTATTCCCCAGATATCAGCCAGCATGATTTTTGCTAAAGAAGAAATTTTCACTATGTCCCAACTGGTTAGTAACCCTTCAGTCCTCTCCTCAGTACTGGAGATAAAAATTCAAAACCTTCAATGTGGCCTGTAGAACCTAGTCATCTGGGACCCTGTCAGCCTCGCAGGCCCTTTTGCTGGATATTCTCTTCCTTACTTGACATGCTATATCTCCAATTTCTTTCGATTGGTTCTACAAGCTCTTTCACTCAGCAAGGCTTCACAGATGTGGGTCTATGAAATCCTTTCTCCACTCTGTTTACTATTTGAGAACTAGTGAATGTTCAGTTCTCAGATTACATGTCCTTTCTTCATAGAAACTTTTCCCAAATCCCCAGACGAGACCAAGTCCTTCTGTAATCTTTCATTGCTCTCTTTAACATCCTTCATCAAATTTATCATAATTTTAATATACTTAATTCCATAAATAAAATAATATTATTAATAATAACAATACCTAACAATACTTAATGTATTGAGGGCTTACCACATGCTCTGTGCTAAGAGCATCAGAACCATTATCTTATTTAGGATTCAAAGCAAGCCCATGAGTAGTTACTATTGCTCCTATTCATCACAGATAAGAAAAGTGGGGCTTGAGAAGGTTAAGGTGAGTGGAAGAGTGGAGATTAGAATCAACTCAATTCTAGAACCTACTGAGGTTCTAACCTTTTCATGATAATGTTGAACCTTCCACTAACCTCCTAGCCCCAAGAGGTTAGATACCAATAGCCAGGGAGCTGTCAGAAGGAAATTATGGGCCTGTTTGCCCAATGCCACAAAATCAAAATAATGTCTCTCTACTTTTTCTCTGCACTACCCTCCCTTGTTTTTTGTGGCACTCAAATACCTAAGAAAGGGAGAAATTAAATGAGTAAAACTAGTACTCTTATCTTGACATCTCTGGAGACTTCTTGAATTTTTTAGGCAGTTTCCAGAAAATAAATAGCAGAGAATAGGAACAAATCATGGAGATGAGCAGTTTAATTACATTTATCTGGATTCATTAGCAACGAATCCAGTATACGCAAAATTCAGAATGACACAGTGAAGATTTAGCATGACCTCCGCAAAACGATGGAACGTAAATCTGTGAAACATTCCATATTTTAGAGGCAGTAAGAAGACAGGCAAAAAGTGAGGACTATAGTTAAGTGCAGGATCATATAGTAGTTCTATTTTTAGTTTTTTAAGGAACCTCATTACTGTTCTCCATAGTGGCTGTATCAATTTACATTTTCACCAACAGCATAGGAGGGTTCCACTTTCTCCAGACCCTCTCCAGCATTTATTATCTGTAGACTTTTTGATGATGGTTATTCTGACAAGTGTGAGGTGATACCTCATTGTAGTTTTGATTTTCATTTCTCTAATAATTAGCGATGTTGAGCATCTCTTCATGTGCCTTTTGGCCATGTATGTCTTGTTTGGGGAAATGCCTATTTGGATCTTCTGCCCATTTCTTTGATAGGGTTGTTTGTTTGTTTTTTTTAATATTGAGCTGCATGAGCTTTGTATATTTAGGAAATTAATCCCTTGTCAGTCACATCATCTGCAAATATTTTCTCCCATTCTATATTTTCTCTTTAATTTTGTTTATGGTTTCCTTTGCTCTGCAAAACTTTTTAAGTTTAATGAGGTCCCATTTGTTTATTTTTGTTTTTATTTCCACTACTCTAGGAGACGGATCCAAAAACATATTGCAGAACATTCTCTAATACCATACACAAAAATGAACTCAAAATGGTTTAAAGACCTAAATGTAAGGCTAGATACAATAAAACTCCTAGAGGAAAACATAGGCAGAACACTCTTTGATATACTCTAGTTAATAAGGTTGTTTCCCATAAAGGTAAAGGCCTACAATTTTGATACTGTTATACATATATACCAGAATTGAACAATTAAGTAAACGGATGGCAGATGACAAATGCCAGGTTTTTCTCGATCAGAGTGGAAGATTACAGATATCAGGAAAGGAGTAGGGGTATTCTACAAGGGGGTAATAAATTAGAGTTGGAGACAACCATATAAACTTATGTTTAACTTAATATTGATACAGATGTTTACATATAGAAATCTTTACGGATATATGTATATACACAGGTTAGTATGTGCATATATTTCCTTGTTCCGTCAGACGAAAAGGCCTAGAAATGATGACATCCCAGTAGCAGTGAGCACACTTAGCACTAGATCTTGGTTTTGTTTTTTTGTTTGTTTGTTCTGTTTTTTTTAAAATTTAAGACCTTTATTTCTAAATTTTTTTTTTGTCTTTCTCTGACTTGTTTTATTTTATTTCAGTGTCTTTTTTTTTTAACATCTTTATTGGAGTATAATTGTTTTACAGTGTTGTGTTAGTTTCTGCTGTAGAACAAAGTGAATCAGCTATATGTATACATATATCCTGATATCCCCTCCCTCTTGCATCTCCCTCCCACCCTCCCTATCCCACCCCTCCAGGTGGTCACAAAGCACCGAGCTGTAGATCTTGGTTTTTAATACCATTGTCCAATAAAAAAAATCAGGACCTTGGAGAAATGACTGGCAAGGAATATACCAAATGAGCCTGGAGCATCTTGTAGTTCCAGAAAGTTAGCATTCAAAACAAAATAAAACAAACTCACAATGACAGGAGTATATCAGAAGGATACAGAGGCAACTTAAAGAGCTCCAGTGGCCAAATGTAGAATAATTTGAGCAAAAAAATGAAATAGTGTATTAGCTTGTACTGCTATAATAAAACAACATAAACTGGCTGGCTTAAACAGAAATAAATAGTAATTTATTTCTTACAAGTCTGGAAGCTGGGAAGTCCAAGATCAAGGTGTTGACTAATTCCATTCCCCAGTGAGGGCCCTCTTCCTGGCCTGCAGTTGGTTGCTGTGCCCTCACTTGGCAGAGGGAGAAAGAGACAGACAGAGAGAGCTCTCTGGTGTCTCTTCTTATAAGACCATTAATCCCATCATGAGGTCCCCACTTTTGTGACCTCATCTAAACCTAATTAATTCCCAAAGGCACGTCTCCAAATACCATTACATTGTGGTTTAGAGCTTTAACAGATGAATTTTGGGGACACAATTTGGTCCATAGAAAGTATTATTAGATTATAACCCAGAGTACAAAATAAATATTCATGAGTCAATGCTAATATAAATAAAAGACTGAGTAAGTAAATAAATGGGGCACAAATAGACAAATATCTTGAAAAATGCAAAAAAAAAAAACAACACCCAAATATGTAGATGTGCCCCCTTAAGGAGATGAAGCATAACTCCCCACTCCTTAAGTTTGGGGTACATGTAGTTACTTTCTTTCAAAGAGAACCTTATAGAAAAAGAGGGGGAAAAGAGTAAGTTTACAGTGGGGAGACATGACAAACACTATCTCCAGCCAAGTGATCAAGATTAACATCCACAGTGATAAGTCATATTGATAGTATATACCTGTGATAAGATGTAATGAGAATGGCACTTTACATCTGTGATCTTCCTCACCCAAACACATTCCAGTCTCATCATTAGAAAAATACCAGACAAATCCGAGTTGAGGAAAGTCTATAAAATACCTAGCCAGTGATCCTCAAACCTGTCAAGATTATTAAAAACAATAACAATCTGAGAAATTGTCACAACCAAGAGAAGCCTAAGGAGACATGTTTATCAAGTGTAATATGGTATGCTCGATGGGATCCTGGAACAGAAAATGATGTTTGAGGAAAACTGAGGAAATCAGAATAAAATATGTGCTCTAGTTAATAAAAACAGATCAATATTGGTCCATTCAATGATACAAATGTACCATACTAATGTAAGATGTTAATAATAGGGAAGCTGGGGTGGGGGGAATATATGGAACTTTCTGTATATTCACAATGATTCTGTAAATCTAAATCTGTAAATCTAAAACTATTTTAAAATTAGAAGTTTATTTTTAAAAACTTTATCTTCTTTACTGAATTATCAGAAGAGGTTCCTTCTACTCTATTTCCCCCTTTCCTTTCTTCCTTCCACAAATATGTTATATATTTGTTCTGTGCCACGTACTGGGTCAGGTACAAAATTCCTGCACTTGTGGAGCTAACAGTCTAAATTGGTAAGAGACAGTAAACAAACTAAAACAAAAATGTGACTGGTGTCATAAAGAAAACATGGTACTGGGAGACAGCACAATGCGGGCATTAACAATGCAGAAGACAGGCACTGGGAAGACTTCTGAAGACTGACACTTTTAGAAGAGATAAGAAGAAAGTATAGCCATTAGCCAGGAAGAGAGTTCTCCAAGCAACAATGCAGCATGAGCAAGAGGGTAGATGGAAATGCCATTTATGGAAATGGAGTTGGAAGATAAGTGAGCTTTTGGTAAGGAAGGATGGAGTCTGCCTTTGGGGTGGTTGATTTTGAGGTCTCTCTATGTGCAGATGTTGAAGCAGTAACTGAATGTCTAGATCTAGCATTCACAAGACCTGGGCTGTAGACAATACATCTAGGAGACATCAGCACAGAGAGACATTTACAGTCATGGGAGTGATTGATAAAGCCTGGAGAGAGGTGCAGAGAGCTAGAAGAGGGAGGCACAGGACTGATTCCTCATATTTATGAATCAGATGGAGGAGAGGAGTATAGAGCCTGAAAAAGTAAGAAACAGTCCAAGAAGCTGGATGGAGAACATTTATGAACTAGGAGGAAAAAGCCTTTATAAAAGAGCCCATGGTGAGCAATTGCTTCAAAGAAGTCAAATGTCTTTAGGATTAGGCACATGGAGCTCACTGGTGGTCCCAGTAAGAGAAATTTCAGTGTAGTGGTGGGTTATGGGAGATGAGGAGGCTCACCTATGCATGACAACATGGAATTTACCCGAGCCTGTGGTCCTGGAAAACAGCAATGATTAAAGGAAACCCTTCACCCATCGACCATTTTGTTTTGTTTAGTTTTACTGAAGTATAGTTGTATACAATATTATGTTAATTTCATGTGTGCAACATAGTAATACAACATTTAAATACATTATGAAATGATAACCACTATAGGTCTAGTAACCATCTGTCACCATGCAAATTACTACAGTATTGTTGACTATATTCTTTATGATGTACACTACATCATCATGACATTTATTTTATAACTAGAAGCTTGGACCTCTTAATCTCTTTCTTTTATTTCACAAACCACCCCACCCTCATGCTCCTCCACTCTGGCAATCACCAGTTTGTTCTCTGTATGTATGAATCTGTTATTGTTTGGTTTGGTTTGGTTGGTTGTTTTGGTTTTCTAGATTAAATATATAAGAAATTATATGGTATTTTTCCTTCCCTGTCAGACTTATTTATCATAGCATAACACCCTCTAGATTCATGCACATTGCCCCAAATCACAAGATTACATACTTTTCTATGGCTGAGTAATATTTCATTGAGTGTGTGTGTGTGTGTGTGTGTGTGTAGCATTTATTGTTTGTAGATTTTTTGATGATGGCCATTCTGACAGGTGTGAGGTGATACCTCATTGTAGTTTTGATTTCCATTTCTCTAATGATTAGTGATGTTGGGCATCCTTTCATGTATTTGTTGGCAATCTGTATAACTTCTTTGGAGAAGTGTCTGTTTAGGTCTTCTGCCCATTTCTGGATTGGGTTGTTTGTTTTTTGATATTGAACTGCTTGTATATTTTGGAGATTAATCCTTTGTCAGTTGCTTGGTTTGCAAATATTTTCTACCATTCTGAGGGTTGTCTTTTCATCTTGTTTATGGTTTCCTTTGCTATGGAAAAGATTTTAAGTTTCATTAGGTCCCATTTGTTTATTTTTGTTTTTATTTCCATTTCTCTAGGAGGTGGGTAAAAAAGGATCTTGCCATGATTTATGTCATACAGTATTCTGCCGATATTTTCCTCTAAGAGTTTTATAGTGTCTAGCCTTACATTTAGGTCTTTAATCCATTTTGAGTTTATTTTTGTGTATGGTGTTAGGGAGTGTTCTAATTTCATTCTTTTACATGTAGCTCTTCGGGTTTCCCAGCACCACTTGTTGAAGAGGTTGTCTTTTCTCCATTGTATATTCTTGCCTCCATTATCAAAGATAAGGTGACCATATGTGCATGGGTTTATCTCTGGGCTTTCTATCCTGTTCCATTGATCTATATTACTGTTTTTGTGCCACTACCATACTATCTTGATTACTGTAGCTATGTAGTATAGTCTGAAGTCAGGGAAACTGATTACTCCAGCTCCATTTTTCTTTCTCAAGATTGCTTTGGCTATTCGGGGTCTTTTGTGTTTCCATAAAAACTGTGAAATTTTTTGTTCTAGATCTGTGAAAAATGCCATTGGTAGGTTGATAAGGGTTGCACTGAATCTGTGGATTGCTTTGGGTAGTATAGTCATTTTCACAAAGTTGATTCTTCCAATCCAAGAACATGGTATATCTCTCCATCTGTTTGTATCATCTTTAATTTCTTTCATCAGTGTCTTATAGTTTTCTGCATCTGTCTCCTTAGGTAGGTTTATTCCTAGGTATTTTATTCTTTTTGTTACAGTTGTAAATAGGAGTGTTTCCTTAATTTCTCTTTCAGATTTTTCATCATTAGTGTATGGGAATGGAAGAGATTTCTGTGCATTAACTTTGTATCCTGGTACTTTACCAAATTCATTGATTAGCTCTAGGAGTTTTCTGGTAGCATCTTTAGGATTCTCTATGAATAGTATCGTGTTATCTGCAAACAGTGACAGTTTTAATTCTTTTCTGATTTGGATTCCTTTTATTTCTTTTTCTTCTCTGATTCTTGTGGCTAAAACTTCCAAAACTATGCTGAATAATAGTGGTGAGAGTGGTAACCTTCTCTTGTTCCTGATTTTAGTGGAAATGGTTTCAAGTTTTCACCATTGAGAACGATGTTGGCTGTGGGTTTGTCATATATAGCCTTTATTATGTTGAGGTAAGTTCCCTCTATGCCTACTTTCTGGAGGGTTTTTATCATGAATGGGTGGTGAATTTTGTCAAAAGCTTTTTGTGCATCTATTGAGATTATCATATGGTTTTTATCCTTCAGTTTGTTAATATGGGGTATCACATTGATTGATTTGCATATATTGAAGAATCCTTGCATTCGTGGGATAAACCCCACTTGATCATGGTGTATGATCCTTTTAATGTGCTGTTGGATTCTGTTTGCTAGTATTTTGTTGACGATTTTTGCATCTAGGTTCATCAGTCATATTGGCCTGTAGTTTTCTTTTTTTGTGACATCTTTGCCTGGTTTTGGTACCAGGATGATGGTGGCCTCATAGAATGAGTTTGAGAGTGTTCCTCCCTCTGTTATATTTTGGAAGAGCTTGAGAAGGGTAGGTGTTAGCTCTTCTGTAAATGTTTGATAGAATTTGCCTGTGGGAGGAGCTTCAAGACGGCAGAAGAGTAAGACGTGGAGATCACCTTCCTCCCCACAAATACATCTACATGTGGAACAACTCCTACAGAACACCTACTGAACCCTGGCAGAAGACTTCAGACCTCCCAAAAGGCAAGAAACTCCTCACGTGCCTGGGTAGGGTAAAAGAAAAAAGAAAAAACAGAGACAAAAGAATAGGGACGGGACCTGCACCAGTGGGAGGGAGCTGTGAAGGAGGAAAGGTGTCCACACACTAGGAAGCCACTTTGTGTGCGGAGACTGCGGGTGGCAGAGGGGGGAGCTTCGTAGCCATGGAGGAGAGCGCAGACACAGGGGTGCGGAGGGCAAAGCGGAGAGACTCCCGCACAGAGGCTCGGCGCCGACCAGCACTCACCAGCCCGAGAGGCTTGTCTGCTCCCCCGCCGGGGGGGGGCGGGGCGGGGCTGGGAGCTGAGGCTCAGGCTTCGGTCGCAGGGAGAGGACTGGGGTTGGCTGTGTGAACACAGCCTGAAGGGGGCTAGTGCACCGCAGCTAGCCAGGAGGGGTCCTGGGAAAAGTCTGGAGCTGCGGAAGAGGCAAGAGAATTTTTCTTGCCACCTGCTTTCTCGTGCGCGAGGACAGAGGATTAAGAGTGCCACTTAAAGGAGCTCCAGAGACTGGCGCGAGCCGCAGCTATCAGCACGGACCTCAGAGACGGGCATGAGATGCTAAGGCTGCTGCTTCAGCCACCAAGAAGCCTGTGTGCGAGCACAGGTCACTCTACACCGCCCCTCCCGGGAGCCTGTGCAGCCCGCCACTGCCAGTGTCCCATGATCCATGGACAACTTCTCCGGGAGAACACACATCATGCCTCAGGCTGTTGCAATGTCACGCTAGTCTCTGCTGCTGCAGGCTCACCCTGCACTCTGTATCCCTCCCTCCCCCCAGCCTGAATGAGCCACAGCCCCCGAATCAGCTGCTCCTTTAACCCCGTCCTGCCTGAGCGAAGAACAGACGCCCTCAGGCGACCTACACACAGAGGCAGGGCCAAATCCAAAGATGAACCCCAGGAGCTGTGTAAACAAAGAAGAGAAAGGGAAATTTCTCCCAGCAGCATCAGGAGCAGCAGATTAAATCTCCACAATCAACTTGAGGTACCTGCATCTGTGGAATACCTGAATAGACAACGAATCATCCCAAAACTGAGGCAGTGGAATTTGGGAGCAATGATATATATATATATTTTTCCCCTTTTTCTCTTTTTGTGTGTATGTGTATGCTTCTGTGTGTGATTTTGTCTGTATAGCTTTGCTTTTACCATTTGTCCTAGGGTTCGGTCTGTCCGTCTTTTTCTTTTTTTTTTAGTATACTTTTTGGCACTTGTTATCATTGGTGGATTTGTTTTTTGGTTTGGTTGCTCTCTTCTTTCCTTCTATCTTTTTTTTTTAGTACTTTTTCTTAATTTTTTTAAATAATTATTTTTTATTTTTTATTTTAATAACTTTATTTTATTTTATCTTCTTCGTTCTTTATTTCTTTCTTTTTCTCCCTTTTATTCTGAGCTGTGTGGATGACAGGCTCTTGGTGCTCCAGCCAGGCATCAGGACTGTGCCTCTGAGGTGGGAGAGCCAAGTTCAGGACATTGGTCCACAAGAGACCTCCCAGTTGCACATAATATCAAACAGCGAAAATCTCCCAGAGATCTCCACGTCAAAGCCAAGACCTAGCTCCACTCAATGACCAGCAGCTACAGTGCAGGACACCCTATGCCAAACAACTAGCAAGACAGGAACATAGCCCCATCCATTAGCAGAGAAGCTACCTAAAAGCATAATAAGGCCACAGACACCCCAAAACACACCACCAGATGTGCACTTGCCCACCAGAAAAACAAGATCCAGCCTCATCCACGAAAACACAGGCACTACTCCCCTCCACCAGGAAGCCTACACAACCAACTGAACCAGCCTTAGCCACTGGGGGCAGACACCAAAAACAACGGGAACTACGAACCTGCAGCCTGTGAAAAGGAGACCCCAAACACAGTAAATTAAGCAAAATGAGAAGACAGAGAAACACACAGCAGATGAAGGAGCAAGGTAAAAACCCACCAGACATAACAAATGAAGAGTAAATAGGCAGTTTACCTGCAAAAGAATTCAGAATAATGATAGTAAAGATGATCCAAAATCTTGGAAATAGAATGGAGCAAATACAAGAAACGTTTAACCAGGACCTAGAAGAACTAAAGAGCAAACAAACTGTGATGAACAACACAATAAATGAAATTAAAAATTCTCTAGAAGGGATCAATAGCAGAATAACTGAGGCAGAAGAACGGATAAGTGACCTGGAAGATAAAATAGTGGAAATGACTACTGCAGAGCAGAATAAAAAAAAAAGAATGAAAAGAACTGAGGACAGTCTCAGAGACCTCTGGGACAACAATACATGCACCAACATTCCACTTATAGGGGCCCCAGAAGAAGAAGAGAAAAAGAAAGGGGCTGAGAAAATATTTGAAGAGATTATAATTGAAAACTTCCCTAATATGGGAAAGGAATTAGTTAATCAAGTCCAGGAAGCACAGAGAGTCCCATAGAGGATAAATCTAAGAAGCAATATGCCAAGACACATATTAATCAAACTATCAAAAATTAAATACAAAGAAAACATATTAAAAGCAGCAAGGGAAAAACAACAAAAAACATAAAAGGAAATCCCAATAAGGTTAAGAGCTGATCTTTCAGCAGAAACTCTGCAAGCCAGAAGGGACTGGCAGGACATATTTAAAGTGATGAAGGGGAAAAACCTACAACCAAGATTACTCTACCCAGAAAGGATGTCATTTAGATTTGACAGAGAAATTAAAACCATTACAGACAAGCAAAAGCGAAGAGCACCACCAAACCAGCATTACAACAAAAGCTAAAGGAACTTCTCTAGGCAGGAAAAACAAGAGAAGGAAAAGACCTACAATAACAAACGCAAAACAATTAAGAAAATCATAATAGGAACATACATATTGATACTGACCTTAAATGTAAATGGATTAAATGCTCCAACCAAAAGACATAGACTGGTTGAATGGATACAAACACAAGACCCATATATATGCTGTTTACAAGAGACCCACTTCAGACCTAGGGACACATACAGACTGAAATGAGGGGATGGAAAAAGATATTAAATGCAAATAGAAATCAAAAGAAAGCTGGAGTAGCAATTCTTATATCAGACAAAATAGACTTTAAAGTAAAGGCTATTACAAGAGACAAAGAAGGACACTACATAATGATCAAGGGATCAATTCAAGAAGAAGATATAACACTTGTAAATACTTATGCACCCAACATAGGAACACCTCAATACATAAAGCAAATACTAACAGCCATAAAAGGGGAAATTGACAGTAACACAATCAAGGTAGGGGATTTTAACAACCCACTTTCACCAATGGACAGATCATCCAAAGTGAAAATAAATAAGGAAACACAAGCTTTAAATGATACATTAAACAAGATGGACTTAATTGATATTTATAGGACATTCCATCCAAAAACAACAGAATACACTTTCTTATCAAGTGCTCATGGAACATTCTCCAGGATAGATCATATCTTGGGTCAGAAATCAAACCTTGGTAAATTTAAGAAAATTGAAAACGTATCAAGTATTTTTTCCGACCACAATGCTATGAGACTAGATATCAATTACAGGAAAAAATCTGTAAAAAATACAAACACATGGAGGATAAACAATACACGACTAAATAACCAAGAGATCACTGAAGAAATCAAAGAGAAAATAAAAAAATATGTAGAAACAAATGACAATGAAAACACGATGACCCAAAACCTATGGGATGCAGCAAAAGCAGTTCTAAGAAGGAAGTTTATAGCAATACAATCCTACCTTAAGAAACAAGAAACATCTCAAATAAACAACCTAACCTTACACCTAAAGCATTAGAGAAAAAGAACAAAAAAACCCCAAAGTTAGCAGAAGGAAAGAAATCATAAAGATCAAATCAGAAATAAATGAAAAAGAAATGAAGGAAACAATAGCAAAGATCAATAAAACTAAAAGCTGGTTCATTGAGAAGATAAACAAAACTGATAAACCATTAGCCAGACTCATCAAGAAAAAAAGGGAGAAGACTCAAATCAATAGAATTAGAAATGAAAAAGGAGAAGTAACAACTGACACTGCAGAAATACAAACCATCATGAGAGATTACTACAAAGAATTCTATGCCAATAAAATGGATAACCTGGAAGAAATGGACAAATTCTTAGAAATGCACAACATGCCAAGACTGAACCAGGAAGAAATAGAAAATATGAACAGACCAATCACAAGCACTGAAATTGAAACTGTGATTAAAAACCTTCCAACAAACAAAAGCCCAGGACCAGATGGCTTCACAGGCGAATTCTACCAAACATTTAGAGAAGAGCTAACACCTATCCTTCTCAAACTCTTCCAAAATATAGCAGGCGGGGGAACACTCCCAAATTCATTCTCCGAGGCCACCATCACCTTGATACCAAAACCAGACAATGATGTCACAAAGAAAGAAAACTACAGGCCAATATCACTGATGAACATAGATGCAAAAATCCTCAACAAAATACTAGCAAACAGAATCCAACAGCACATTAAAAGGATCATACACCATGATCAAGTGGGGTTTATCCCAGGGATGCAAGGATTCTTCAATATATGCAAATCAATCAATGTGATACACCATATTAACAAACTGAAGGAGAAAAACCACATGATCATCTCAATAGATGCAGAGAAAGCTTTCGACAAAATTCAACACCCATTTATGATAAAAACCCTCCAGAAAGTAGGCATAGAGCGAACTTACCTCAACATAATAAAGGCCATATATGACAAACCCACAGCCAACATCATTCTCAATGGTGAAAAACTGAAAAAAACAAATGGGACCTCATGAAACTTAAAAGCTTTTGCACAGCAAAGGAAACCATAAACAAGACCAAAGACAACCCTCAGAATGGGAGAAAATATTTGCAAATGAAGCAACTGACAAAGGATAATCTCCAAGATTTACAAGCAGCTCATGCAGCTCAATAACAAAAAAACAAACAACCCAATCCAAAAATGGGCAGAAGACCTAAACAGACATTTCTCCAAAGAAGATATACAGATTGCCAACAAACACATGAAAGAATGCTCAACAGCATTAATCATTAGAGAACTGCAAATCAAAACTACAATGAGATATCATCTCACACTGGTCAGAATGGCCATCATAAAAAAATCTAGAAACAATAAATGCTGGAGAGGGTGTGGAGAAAAGGGAACACTCTTGCACTGTTGGTGGGAATGTAAATTGATACAGCCACTATGGAGAACAGTATGGAGTTTCCTTAAAAAACTAAAAATAGAACTACCATACAACTTAGCAATCCCACTACTGGGCATATACCCTGAGAAAACCATAATTCAAAAAGAGTCATGTACCAAAATGTTCATTGCTTCTCTATTTACAATAACCAGGACATGGAAGCAACCTAAATGTCCATCATCGGATGAATGGGTAAAGAAGATGTGGCACATATATACAATGGAATATTACTCAGCCATAAAATGAAATGAAATGGAGTTATTTGTAGTGAGGTGGATGGAGTTAGAGTCTGTCATACAGAGTGAAGTAAGTCAGAAAGAGAAAAACAAATACAGTATGCTAACACATATATATGGAATCTAGGGAAAAAAAAAAGGTCATGAAGATCCTAGTGGTAAGACGGGAATAAAGACACAGACCTACTAGAGAATGGACTTGAGGATATGGGGAGGTGGAAGGGTAAGATGTGACAAAGTGAGAGAGTGGCGTGGACATATATACACTACCAAACGTAAAATAGATAGCTAGTGGGAAGCAACCGCATAGCACAGGGAGATCAGCTCTGTGTTTTGTTACCACCTAGAGGGGTGGGATAGGGAGGGTGGGAGGCAGGGAGATGCAAGAGGGAAGAGATATGGGAACATATGTATATGTATAACTGATTCACTTTGTTATAAAGCAGAAACTAACACACCATTGTAAAGCAATTATATTCCAATAAAGATGTTTAAAAAAAAAATGAAACCATTTCCACTAAGATCAGGAGCAAGACAAGGTTGCCCACTCTCACCACTATTATTCAACAGAGTATTGGAAGTTTTAGCCACAGCAACAAGAGAAGAAAAAGAAATAAATGGAATCCAAATTGGAAAAGAAGAAGTAAAGCTGTCACTGTTTGCAGATGACATGATACTATACATAGAGAATCCTAAAGACGTTACCAGAAAACTACCATACCTAATCAATGAATTTGGTAAAGTAGCAGGATACAAAATTAATGCACCAAAATCTCTTGCATTCCTATACCCTAATTATGAAAAATCTGAAAGAGAAATTAAGGAAACACTCCCATTTACCATTGCAACAAAAAGAATAAAATACCTAGGAATAAACCTACCTAAGGAGACAAAAGACCTGTATGCAGAAAATTATAAGGCACTGATGAAAGAAATTAAAGATGATACCAATAGATGGAGAGATATACCATGTTCTTGGATTGGAAGAATCAACATTGTGAAAATGACTCTACTACCCAAAGCAATCTACAGATTCAATGCAATCCCTGTCAAACTACCACTGGCATTTTTCACAGAAGTAGAACAAAAAATCTCATAATTTGTATGGAAAGACAAAAGACCCCGAATAGCCAAAGCAATCTTGAGAAAGAAAAATGGAGCTGGAGGAATCAGTCTCCTGGACTTCAGACTCTACTACATAGCTACAGTAATCAAGACACTATGATACTGGCACAGAAACAGAAATATAGATCAATGGAACAGGATACAAAGCCCAGAGATAAACCCATGCACATATGGTCACCTTATCTTTGATAAAGGCTGCAAGAATATACAATGGAGAAAAGACAGGCTCTTCAATAACTGGTGCTGGGAAAACTGGACAGCTACATGTAAAATAATGAAATTAGAAAACTCCCTAACACCATACACAAAAATAAACTCAAAATGGATGAAAGACCTAAATGTAAGGCTGGACACTATAAAACTCTTAGAGGAAAACATAGGCAGAACACTCTATGACATAAATCACAGCAAGATTCTTTTTGACCCGTCTCCTAGAGAAATGGAAATAAAAATAAAAATAAACAAATGGGATGTAATGAAACTTAAAAGCTTTTGCACAACAAAGGAAACCATAAGCAAGATGAAAAGACAACCCTCAGAATGGGAGAAAATATTTGCAAATGAAGCAACTGACAAAGGATTAATCTCCAAAATTTACAAGCAGCTCATGTAGCTCAATATCAAAAAAACAAACAACCCAATCCAAAAATGGGCAGAAGACCTAAATAGAATTTCTCCAAAGAAGATATACAGATTGCCAATAAACACATGAAAGAATGCCCAACATCATTAATCATTAGAGAAATGCAAATCAAAACTACAATGAGAATGTAGTCACACACCAGTCAGAATGGCCATCTTCAAAAAAATCTACAAACAATAAATGCTGGAGAGGGTGTGGAGAAAAGGTAACTCTCTTGCACTGTTGGTGGGAATGTAAATTGATACAGCCACTATGGAGAACAGTATGGAGGTTCCTTAAAAACCTAAAAATAGAACTACCATACGACCCAGCAATCCCACTACTGGGCATATACCCTGAGAAAATCATAATTCAAAAAGAGTCATGTACCAAAATGTTCATTGCTTCTCTATTTACAATAACCAGGACATGGAAGCAACCTATGTGTCCATCAACAGATGAATGGATAAAGAAGATGTGGCACATATATACAATGGAATATTACTCAGCCATAAAAAGAAATGAAATGGAGGTATGTGTAATGAGGTGGATGGAGTTAGAGTCTGTCATATAGAGTGAAGTAAGTCAGAAAGAGAAAGACAAATACCATATGCTAACACATATATATGGAATCTAAAAAACAAACAAAAAAATGGTCATGAAGAACGTAGGGGCAAGACGGGAATAAAGATGCAGATCTACTAGAGAATGGACTTGAGGATATGGGGAGGGGGAATGGTAAGCTGGGACAAAGTGAGAGAGTGGCATGGACATATATACACTACCAAATGTAAAATAGCTAGCTAGTGGGAAGCAGCCACATAGCACAGGGAGATCAGCTTGGTGCTTTGTGACCACCTAGAGGGGTGGAATAGGGCGGGTGGGAGGGAGACACAAGGGGGAGGAGATATGGGGATATATGTATATGCATAACTGATTCACTTTATTATAAATCAGAAACTAACGCACCATTGTACAGCAGTTCTACTCCAATAAAGATGTTTAAAAAAAATTTTTTTTAATTAAAAAAAAAAAGAATTCGCCTGTGAAGCCATCTGGTCCTGGGCTTTTGTTTGTTGGAAGATTTTTAATCACAGTCTCAGTTTCAGTGCTTGTGATTGGTCTGTTTATATTTTCTATTTTTTCCTGGTTCAGTCATGGAAGGTTGTGCTTTTCTAAGAATTTGTCTATTTCTTCCAGGTTGTCCATTTTATTGGCATAGAGTTGCTAGTAGTAATCTCTCATGATCCTTTGTATTTCTGCAGTGTCAGTTGTTACTTCTTCTTTTTCATTTGTAATTCTATTGATTTGAGTCTTTTCCCTTTTTTTCTTGATGAATCTGCCTAATGGCTTATCAATTTTGTTTATCTTCTCAAAGAACCAGCTTTTAGTTTTATTGATCTTTGCTATTGTTTTCATTTCTTTTTCATTTATTTCTGATCTGATCTTATGATTTCTTTACTTCTACTGTCTTTGGGGGGGTTTTTTTGTTCTTCTTTCTCTAATTGCTTTAGTTGTTACGTTGTTTCAGATTTTTCTTGTTTCTTGAGGTAAGATTGTATTGCTATAAACTTCCCTCTTAGAACTGCTTTTTCTGCATCTAGGTTTTGGGTCATCGTGTTTTCATTGTCATTTGTTTCTAGGTTTTTTTGATTTTCCCTTTGATTTCTTCAGTGATCTCTTTGTTATTTAGTAGTGTATTGTTTAGCCTCCATGTGTTTGTATTTTTTACAGTTTTTTTTCCTTTAATTGATATCTAGTCTTATACCATTGTGGTTGGAAAAAATACTTGATACGATTTCAATTTTCTTAAATTTACCAAGGCTTGATTTCTGACCCAAGATATGATCTATCCTGGAGAATGTTCCATGAGCACTTGATAAGAAAGTGTATTCTGTTGTTTTTGGATGGAATGTCCTATAAATATCAATTAAGTCCATCTTGTTTAATGGGTCATTTAAAGCTTGTGTTTCCTTATTTATTTTCATTTTGGATGAACTGTCCATTGGTGCAAGTGGGGTTAAAGTCCCCTAGTATTATGTGTTACTTTCGATTTCCACTTTTATGGCTGTAAACAGTTGCCTTATGTATTGAGGTGCTTCTATGTTGGGTGCATAAATATTTGCAATTGCTTTATCATTTTCTCGGATTGATCCCTTGATCATTAGGTAGTGTCCTTCTTTGTCTCTAGTAATAGTCTTTATTTTAAAGTCTACTTTGTCTGATATGAGAATTGCTACTCCAGCTTCCTTTTGATTTCCATTTGCATGGAATAGCTTTTTCCATCTCCTCACTTTCAGTCTGTATGTGTCCCTAAGTCTGAAGTGGGTCTCTTGTAGACAGCATATGTACAGGTCTAGTTTTTGTATCCATTCAGCCAGTCTATGTCTTTTGGTTGGAGCATTGAATCCATTTACATTTAAGGTCAGTATCAATATGTATGTTCCTATTACGATTTTCTTAATTGTTTTGGGTTTCTTATTGTAGGTCTTTTCCTTCTCTTGTGTTTCCTGCCTAGAGAAGTTCCTTTAGCATTGTTGTAAATCTGGTTTGGTGGTGTTGTATTCTCTTAGCTTTTTCTTGTCTGTAAACCTTTTAATTTCTCTGTCGAATATGAATGACATCCTTCCTGGGTAGAGTAATCTTGGTTGTAGGTCTTTCCCTTTCATTACTTTAAATATGTCCTGCCAGTCCCTTCTGGCTTGCAGAGTTTCTGCTGAAAGATCAGCTGTTAGTTAACCTTATGGGGATTCCCTTGTATGTTATTTGTTGTTTTTCCCTTGCTGCTTTTAATATTTTTTCTCTGTATTTAATTTTTGATAGTTTGATTAATATGTGTCTTGGCGTGTTTCTCCCTAGATTTATCCTGTATGGGACTCTCTGCACTTCCTGGTCTTGATTGATTATTTCCTTTCCCATATTAGGAAAGTTTTCAACTATAATCTCTTCAAATATTTTCTCAGTCCCTTTCTTTTTCTCTTCTTCTTCTGCGACCCCTATAATTTGAATGTTGGTGCACTTAATGTTGCCCCAGAGTTCTCTGAGACTGTCCTCAATTCTTTTCTTCTGGGGAGCCACCTCTATGAGTTTTTTAATATATTTTGGATATTAACCCCATTTTAGTTACATAAACTTTTAGTTTGATGTAGTCTCATTTATTTTTTCTATTGTTGCCCTTGCCTGAGAAGACATATCAAAAAATATTACTAAGACCAATGTCAGAGAGTTCATTGCATATGTTTTCTTCTAGGAGTTTTATGACTTAAAGTCTTAGATTTAAGTTTTAAATCATTTTGAGTTTATTTTTCTGTATGGGGTTAAGGAGTGTTCTAATTTCAATCTTTTACATGTAGTTGTCCAGTTTTCCCAGCACCATTTACTGAAAAGGCTGTCTTTTCTCCATTGTATATCCTTGCCTCCTTTATTTTAGATTAATTCACCATATAAACATGGATTTATTTCTGGGCTCTCTATTCTGCTCCATTGATCCATGTGCCTTTTTGTGCCAGTACCATGCTGTTTTTATTACTATAGCTTTGTAGTACAATTTGAAATCAGAGAATGTGATACCTCTAGTTTTGTTCTTTTTGCTTTGGCTATTTGGAGGCTTTTTTGTGGTTCCTTACAAATCTTAGGATTATTTCTTCTAGCTCTGTGAAAAATGCCGTTAGTATTTTGATAGGGATTTCATTTAATCTCTAGATTGCCTTGATTGTATGGTTATTTTAACAATATTAATTTTTCGAATCCATGAGCATGGTATATCTTTCCATTGGTGTTCACTTCAATTTTTTCATCAATGTCTTACAGTTTTCAGAATGAAGGTCTTTCCCCTCCTAGGTTAGATTTATCATTACATATTTTAGTCTTTTTGTGGCAATTGGAAATGCAACTGATAGATTCACTTCTCTGATAGACTGCTGTTATACAGAAACAAAACAGATTTTTGCATATTAATTTTGTATGCTGCAACTTTACTGAATGTGTTTATTAGTTCTAATAATTTTTTGATGGAATCTTTAGAATATTCTATATACAGTATCAAGTCATCTGCAAACATTGACAGTTTTATTTCTTCCTTTCCAATTTGGATGCCTTTTATTTCTTTTTCTTTTCTGATGATGTGGCTAGAACTTCTAATATTATGTTGAATAAAAGTGGCAAGAGTGGGCATCCTTGTCTTTTTCCTGATCTTAAAAGAAATGCTTTCAGCTTTTCTTATTGAGTATGATGTTGACTGTGGATTTATCATATATGGTCTTCATTATGTCAAGGTGCGTTCCTCTCTACCCATTCTTTGTTTATAGTTTTTATCATAAATGGTTGTTGAATTTTGTCAAAAGTTTTTTCTGCATCTGAGATGATCATATGATTTTTATTCTTCAATTTGTTAATATGGTGTATCACATTGATTGTGGATATTGAACCATCCTTGTATCCCTGGGGTAAATCCCACTGGGTCATAGTGTTTGATCCTTTTAATGTATTGTTCAATTTGTTTTTCTAATATTTGTTAAGGATTTTTGCATATCAGTTCATCAGGAATATTGGTCAGTAATTTGCTTTTTCTCTTCCTTCCTTCCTTTCTTTCTTTTTTGTAGTGTCTCAATCTGGTTACATATCAGGGTAATGCTGGCCTCACAGTTTGGAAATGTTCCTTCCTCTACAACTTTTTTGAGCAGTTTGAGAAAAATAGGTGTTTAGGTATTTCGTAGAAATCATCTTTGACCACATACATCTGGTCTTGGACTTGTGTTTGTTGGGAGTTTTATGACTGCAGATTCAACTTTATTCCTGGTGATCAGTCTGTTCATATTTTCTATTTCTTCCTGATTCAGTCTTGGATGATTGTATGTTTCTAGGAAGTTATCCATTTTTGGGGGGTTGTCCCATTTGTTGGCACACAATTGTGCATAGTTATCTCTTATGATCCTTTGTATTTCTGTAGTGTCAGAAGTAACTTCTCCTCTTTCAATTCTGATTGTATTTATTTGGGCCCCCTCTCTCTCTCTCTTTTTTTTTTTTCTTAATCAATGTGGCTAATGGCTTATCAATTTTGTTTATCTTTTCAAAGATCCAGCTCTTAGTTCATTGATCTTTACTATTGCTTTTTGCTTGTTAGTTTTTTAATATCAACTTCATTTATTTCCACTCTGATTTTCATTATTTCCTTCCTTTTACTAGCTTTGGGCTCTGTTTTTTCATCTTTTTATAGTACCTTTAGGTGTAAGGTTAGATTCTTTATTTGAGATTTTTCTTGCTTTCAGAGGTAGGCTTGTATCACTTTAAACTTCCCTTTTAGAACTGTTTTTCTGCATCCCATAAACTGTGGATCTTTGTGTTGTCATTTTTTCATTTGTATCAAGATATGATTTGATTTACTCTTTGATTTTTTTTCCGTGACCCACTCGTCTTTAGTAGCATGATATTTAGATTCCATGGGTTTGTGTATTTTAGTTTTTTTTCTTGAAATTGATTTCTAGCCTTTGTGGTAGGAAATGACACTTGATATGACTTAAATTCTTAAATTGTTTAGACTTGTTTTGTGGTCTAGTGTGTGATCTATCCTGAAATTATTCCATGTGCCCTTGATAAGAATGTGTATTCTGCTGCTTGCAGATAGAATTTTCTATATATAACTATTAATTGCATCTGATCCAATGTGTAATTTAAGGCTAGTGTTTCCTTATTGATTTTCTGGCTGGATGATCTGTCCATTGATGTAAGTGGGGTGTTAAAAGTCCACTTCTATTATTGTGTTACTGTTCACTTCTCCTTTCATTTCCTGGATCTCTAAATGGATCATTGACCTAAACATAAGAACTAAAACTATAAAACTCTTAGAAGAAAATATAGGTATGTGTTCGTGACTTTGGATTTGGCAACTACTTCTTAGATATGACACTTAAGCATAGCATCTAAATCAATAAATTGGATTTTATTAAGCTTAAAAAAAACTTATGTGCTTCAAAGACTCCTATCAAGAAAGTGAGAAAAGAATCCACTGAATGGAAGAAAATGTTACATCTGATAAGGGTCTGGTATACAGAATAAGTAAAAATTCTTACAATTCAATAACAACAACACAAATAATCCAATTTTAAATGGGCCAAGAAAAAGTTGTTCAACATTATTAGTCACAAAGAAATGCAAATCAAAACCACAGTAAGATACTATGTCACATCCACTAGGATAGCTAGAGTCAGAAAGCCATAATACCAAGTGTTGGTAAAGATGGGGAGAGGTTGGAGTTTTCAGATATTGGTGGTGAGAATGTAAAATGGTGCAGCCACTTTAGAAGACAGTTCCTAAAAATTTAAACATTGGGGAGTAAAGCTCCAGGCCAAAATCCCATGTGTGATCATCCAGGTTCAACTACAGGCTTTTCCTGGCAGACCTTATAGGAAGGATCTGCTCTCCCCACACCAGACTTGGTGCATTGCCAGTGTGTTACAGTTTCTGGAGAGAGTTGCAGTAAAGAACTCAGCTTCCCTGCCAACCCCAATCAGCCATGTTCACATGCACAGCTGCATGCACAGCCCAGGCACTTCCATTCAGTGCCCAGAGGCCCTAGCTGGGGCTCCTGCCAGGAGCCTTGGCTGAGACAATCTTGTAAGGGGTCTTGGCTGAGGCAGGATGTTCAGCTGCTGGTGATACTCCTGCATGCTCTTAATGAATAGTTACACACACATATAAAAGTATAAAAACATAGAGAGGAATGATATACTCCAACCTCAGGATAGTGGTTACCTCTGGGGAGGAAGGGAAAATAGAATGATGAGCGGCCTTCAGTTGAATACAGAACATTATTTATTTTAAAATTTTTTCTTAAGTAAATATAATAAAGCTATTATTGTATTGAAACCAGTGTGCATAAAGAGATGTTTGTTAACTTATGAAATATTTCACAATAAAAAAAGAATTTAAAATATTGAAATAATGGTTAGCGATAGGTGATAGAATTATATTTGATTATAATTCTTTGATATATTTATATATTTTTCAAATCCTTCCAACCATCATAATTTTATTTTATAATGATAGACAATACCTGTGTTTTTCAAAAGGCTATAATGACCAATAAATTTACTTAAACAAAGAGCTTTTAAAAATGAACCAGTATTAAAAATCTCATTTTGGTGTTTTTAATTGTTCAGGGCTGAGAAATGCTGTTTTAAATGCAAGCCAATATTTAAAGGTGAAATTTACATATATCCAAATTTTAAGTGCTAGTCAGGAACTGAAATGCAAATAATTACAGCTATAATAGTTATTCCTGTCAATTAAGTTCCTTCTGAAGACATGACCTTAAATAAACCAGGATTATCTGAATGAGTTTATTCAGGCTATTAGTGTACATTACTCTGTGTAGATCTATAGGTAATGACTGACTTTTTTTTAGAGCTGAAACATCTAATTCAATAGTTTTCAAAGATTTTCCAGAACTCTCTTTATATTAAATAATGGGCAAAATGTATGGAAGAGATCAAAACAAAGGCACTTTGTCTAAAGTAGGAGGCTGAGCCCTGAGTTCTTGCTTGCCCCAACAGATTATGCCCTCTCTCCCACCTTTAATCTCTTTCTCCATCAATGGCTCCTTCCACTCTGAACAAAAACATGCTCAAGTCTCCTGATTTCTAGCCATCAGCCTCACTCTCACATTCCTTCACAGCAGAGTTTTCTCTGCTAACTGTTGCCATAGTTCTACCTGCCATTGATTGTCACCTCCCCTCCCCCCTGAAGTCTTGCCTCAGCCCTTACCACCTCCCCAAAACCACTCTTGATAATCATTGCCTATCTGCAAATCCAAGGGATATTCCTCAGTCCTTTCCACTGAGTCATGTAATCATTCTATGAAGATGAAAATTCTCAATAAACCTTTCTACAGTGCAGGATGCTGTTGACCTAAAAAAAGCATTGTGTTCCTTCTCAGAAACTTTCTCTGTCTTGTCTGACATTATTTTCTCTTGGCTTTTCTTCTTCTACCTCCTGTTTACCTACTATTTTTCAAATCTCCCCAAGGATTCCTCTCTCTGTGTCCGCCCCTTAAATGCTGTGGCCCCTCAAGTTCCCATTCAGCACTTGTCTGTTTCACAGCCAGTCCCACCTAGATACTGATGACTCTGTTTCCTCACCAGCCAGAAACTCTGCTGAGGCTCCCTAAACACACATGGGTTGCTTATTGGACATGACAGTCTTACTGCTTTAAGGCAATTCAAACTCAACATACTCAAAACTAAATTAATTACCCCCGCTTCTTTGCAAATTCTTAGCTATGTCTTCGTTAATTACATAGATGCTGTTGTGGGTTGAATTGTGTCCCCCAAAAGATATGTTGAGGTCCTAACTCCTGGTGTTACCAAGGAAGGGCTTGCTGCCCGAAATGCATAGAAGCCAACATCATGGCACTGGATTTTGAGAAAAGAAAAAGCTTTATTGGCAGGTTGACCAGCAATGAGACAGGAGGCAAAGCTCTCAAATCTGTCTCTCGGATTTGGGGTTTGGTCAAACTTTTATGAGTTAGGGGTTGATATGCAGAAAAACTGGTGGGGCAGGTTTTGATTGGAGGGCTTTGGAACTTGGCCATTTATGGTAGGGTATGGGAAAAGGGGCTTTTCTTCCTGGAGAATGGACCTTTCACTTCTGAAAGTGAATCGTTAGTTAGAAAGATTAACTGGTGAACAAGTATGTGTAATGTTAGATAATAGGGTTTTTATTCTTAAAAGAAAGCCATATATAAAAAATGAAAATACTTCAAGCAAGAAAACAAATTAACCTTATCAAGTATATCCATCCATTGTACCACCAATTAATCTTATCCTCAAACATAGAATTCTAAAATTATGGGGTATTTCCTCTCCTATGTTACATATACAATTTTTATGGGAACAATACAGGAGTCAGGAGCACGACCCTCTACAAAATTGAAAATCCTTGCATAACTTATAATCGGTCCTCCATATACTTGATTCCTCCATATACGAGGTTCCACATCTGGAGGTTCAACCAACTTTGGATGGTGTAGTAATGTAATATTTTCTATTTTAAAAAATCCCCACATATAAAACAGATAGCTAGTGGGAAGCAGCCGCATAGCACAGGGAGATCAGCTCGGTGCTCTGTGACCACCTAGAGGGGTGGGATAGGGAGGGGGGGAGGGAGACGCAAGAGGGCGGGGATATGGGGATATACGTATACGTATAGCTGATTCACTTTGTTATACAGCAGAAGCTAACGCACAATTGTAAAGCAATTATACTCCAATAAAGCTGTTAAAAAAAATAATCCCCACATTTAAGTGAACCCATTCAGTTCAAACCCATGTTGTTTAAGGTTCAACTGTGTATAAAAGAAGTCACCATGGATTTAAAATTTTTCCTTCAAAGTTTATATACTACCTCCCCCCCTTTTTTTTAAAGATTATTTTTAGAGCATTTTTAGGTTTACAACAAAATTGAGAGGAAGTTATGGGGATTTTCCATATACCCCCTGCCCCCACATCCCATCTCTCTTTTGTTCTCATTAACAGTAGGCTTAAATCAGACCACACCTGGATTATCACAAAAGCCTTACTCTCTTAACTGCTTTCATTTGTTCATTTACTGAACAATTATTTACTGAGCACCTACTATATGCCAAGTCCTCTCTTTCAGAGTTTTGCTACAAAAGAACAGAGAAAACTCAGTCATTAGCTGAAAGAGAAAAAGAAGAATACAAGTTTTGTGCTTGTTTTTTAAGAAGGAAAACATGACAGTATGCTTGTCAATTGGTAGGAATGAGTCAGTGGAGGCAGAGAAATTAACGATGCAGAATTGAGAGGGCTGGCCTGGGGGAAATGGAGACGCAGGGGGAGGCTTGGGCTCCACGAGGACTGCAGGGGTGCTGGCCATTCAGAGACATGGGTACAGGTAGACATGGCAGCAGAACTTATGGGAGTTCTCTTCTGATAGCTCCTAGTTTCTCAGTGAAGTAGGGAGCAGTGTCACTAGCGTAAAGCTTAAAATTGAAACGCCTCCCTTTTGCTGTTAATCCAAATCTTACACAGTCAAACACCCCTCCACACAAGCCTTCAGCACAGATTGATTTCCTATTTCACTAATCTCTTGAAGCCCCTTCAACTACCCTTGTCCTTCACCAGACTTGCTCTGCTGTTCCCCATTGATGCGGCCGCAGAGAGGGTTGTGATAAACACTGGGTTCTCTCAAAACACAGATTATTTGCCATTAATTCATTACTACAAAGCTTGAAAATATATATCACTAGGTAGGTTATACTCATAATTAAGGAAACATAATTTTACTCATATGACAAGAGTACAAAAAGAGGATAATTAAAATCTTTTGTTAATTGTATACGAATAGATTAGGAGGAGAAACCTTGTTAACTGGAGAAGTGTTGTAGGGATGGCTACTTTTCCAGTGGCTAAGAATTTGGTCAAAAACTACTTAGACAAAAATCATTCAAGTTAACACTGACCTAGTTTAAACTCTGACACTGATACATATAAATGTATAGAAACTTCTAGCTAGTTATTTTTATTTCAGTGGTCAAGTAAAAATTCTGGTGAAAATAAAAATTTCTTTAAGAAAATGAGAAATGGATCACCAATTAATATTTGCTGTCTTTGGATTCTCCACATATTCATAATTATTTTGCCATAAAAAAATTTTGCCTTTTTATTTATAATTTATTTTTAGCCAATTATACATATCCTGTGTTATATGAGTTAGAGAGAAGCTGGAAATCATTTGAATACCTTAAAAAAGGAGACTGGTTGAATAAATTATGATTTATCCAGATAATAAAATACAGATATTTTAATACAGTTTAATTATAGTTTAATACAGATATTAAAACTAAACGTACAGGAAAACATTCATTAACATCAGTGTGTGTGTGTTATTTGCATAGGAAAGGATTTGAAATTAGGACACCAAGTTGTTTCTGTGAGTTTTCTCCCCACTCTGGGTTAGTAGGATTATGAGTTCTCTTACCTGAATTTTTTTTTTTCTTATTTTTGGCAATGAGAATTATAAAAGATAATAAACAGAAACCTCAGTTAAATAGAATCAGGAGACCAGAAGGGGGCGCTCTCACACCCTTCAACAATAGCATAGTCCAACAGGAAGAAGAAAGACTCCTCTTCTTTCCTGGCCAGGACTCAGCCAATGACAAGCTCTGGACTCTTTGTTTACTACAGCCCTCCCAACTTCCTTTTCCTCTCTATACAAGTATTTTCATCCCCTTGCCTTGTGGGGACTTGCACATGGCTCACTGTGATTGTAAACCCCAAACCCCAAACTGTAATTCTCTGCTGATCCCAAATGAACCCATCTTTGCTGGAGAAATAACTGGCCGTCTATTTGCTTTAGGTCAACGTTTCAGTGGCCCATACGGGGACAAGAGAAGACTCCCAACAGCTCCAGGTTTGGTGAACAAACAGGTGGGGTACTGACAATTGAGCCCATTGTCACTCACTACTTTTCTCACAGACACTGGCATTTGAAAGTACACCTTTCGGGGCTTCCCTGGTGGCGCAGTGGTTGAGAATCTGCCTGCCAATGCAGGGGACACGGGTTCAAGCCCTGGTCTGGGAAGATCCCACATGCCGCGGAGCGACTGGGCCCGTGAGCCACAATTACTGAGCCTGAGCGTCTGGAGCCTGTGCTCCGCAACAAGAGAGGCCGCCATAGTGAGAGGCCCGCGCACCGCGATGAAGAATGGCCGTCACTTGCCGCAACTGGAGAAAGCCCTCACACAGAAACGAAGACCCAACATAGCCATAAATAAATAAATAAATAAATAAAATATTAAAAAAAAAAAAAAAAAAAGAAAGTACACCTTTCTTCTGGATCCAAGCTCATGGTATCTTTGCATTTGAAACTCTCCAGGCTTTATTTGGGATTTTTTTAAAGGTTTCGTCTTTTTACTTAAGGCCCTATTCCATATGTAAGTACCTGTTTGGCACTTTGGTCTGATTTGAGATCAGACTGTTTCACTGAAATGGGCTGAGAAGTCTTCTGCCCATTCTCTTTGGAACAGAGGCTGCTTCTCCTGAAGCTGGCTAGTCTTTGACTCATTCCTTCAGGAACAGTGATTGTTTCTCTGAAATGGTGCCGTGTTTTTCAGCCTTTGGCCTATTCGTTTGGAAGGGCTGCCTCTGGAGACTTGCTTAAAAAGTAGCCTTCAGCCTGGCTGCTCCAGGCCCAAGCTGTTTCCTTAGGACTGGCTGGGATTGGCTTGCAAGCTGTTTGAATTGAGCTATTTGTGCTGGAAGTTGTTTGAACTGATTGAAAATTGTTCTTTATTCTACAGGAAAAACCTGTAGGAAATGGGATCCCAAATATTTAAGTATTTTGAGGGAACCCCCTCTTACAGGGACTTTGGCTGATTCTATGTTTAAAAACAGTGGTCCTTCCTCATGTGCATTTATAACTAAATGGACTGATCTGACCAAAGGCAGTTTAGAATATCTATGGTCATTATGGGAAATTTTGAAATCCTCAAACTTAATTTTCTTAAAACTGGATTGGATCACAGTAGCTCAAAAATTTGCAGAACTGAGTGGGATGCTTATTTTTATTGGAATTTTGAGGCTTCCCAATGTTATGAGTCCAAAATTGCCTCTCTGCAAAATAATATTTTAAGGTTAACTGAAGCAAAAAATGATTAAAGATAAAATGTCTCCAAAGCCTCAGACTCTTCTTCCTTGGCTTCTTTTTCTCAGGCTCTGTCTCTGCGCCCTCTTGTCTCTCTCCCTCAGCTTGTGGCCAGACTTCAACTCCAGCACCATCTTCCTCCTTCCCTTCTATGCCACCCACACTCTTCAGTACCCTCAAATCCCTCATACTAAGTGTTTCACCATACTTCCTCTTTTCCCTGAAACTCTCCCCTCCCTTTTTTCTTCTGAACATGTCAGTAACTGTCCCTTCAAAATTAAGCCTTCTGATTATCCAAAGGCTAAACCCTTAATTTCTTATATTCCCTGGACTAAAGCTGAACTGCAAGCCATAGTCAAAGATTTTCCCAAAGTAACTGAAGATCCGATCTCACAGATTTGATGAGGAATTTAAAGTAGTCATTCAAACTTAACAACTGGGTTCTGTTACTTACATAAGTTAGTTCATATGCTTGTCAATTAAGACAAAACCCAGCATTGGATGAAACCTTCTAGTTGGAAAAGTCTTGAAAGGTCTTTAGAATTACAGCTGTGAGACTAGCCCACTAATTTATTATAAGATCAGCCTCAGGCAATCACTAGGCAACTTCATTGAGCAATTCCTAGGGCTTTTCCAAAGCCTGTTGATAAGAACAAAATTCAGGCTTGCACACACACAAAAAATATGATGAATCTGTTCATGATTATTACTGACTTCAGGTTGTTTTTAAAGAAAATTCTGGTCTTCCTTCCTTCAGATGTTGATTCCACCAGTAGCTTTTAAGTCTATATTTATTAATGGGCTGAACTGGGACCTCCCTCTTCTAGTAAAAAGGACCAGAATAGAATGGAAAACTATGTCCACTCCAGATTGAGTTAATCTGGCAAACCAGCTCTCTCACACTCTAGATGAGTCACCTCAAAGGAAGACCACCAAAATTCTTAATCTTCAGCTTTAGCAAATGAAAGTTCCCAAACAACACTAAAACCCTCCTAGTTTCTGCTATTACTGCAAAAAGCCAGGACATTGGAAAAGAGATTGTTACAGATTTAAGCACTTAGATGCCTTCATCCCTCTAACCAGCCTTCCAACATCCTCCCAATCCTCAGTGATAGAGTTCTGAGGAACTACAGGGGCTTTTCCCAATCCTCCCTCTTAATCAGTTTGGAGAAACATTTCACCAGATTGGGAATTAACTTCTTTCAGTCCTAACTGACACCAGAGCCACATTCTTGGTGCTCAGCCCCACTACTATAAAGCTGCCCCTGCCTCCAAGTACTAAAACTGTTCAAATAGTGGGGAGCTCTAATGAACCTCAAGAAGTTCCTGTCTCTGAACCTATTCCCTTTTGTTTAGGCTCCTTGAGAGATACACACACATTTCTCCTTAGTTTCTCTGCCCTGTCCATTTATTAGGCCAAGACCTCTTAGAGAAGTACCACTCCAGAATTTCTTTCTCCCAAAAAGGGGAAATAATTGTACACATTGACAATAGTCATCAAAGTAACTCTCCAGATGAATTAAATGACACTTTGACCTATTTTATTTGTCCCATCCCTGATGGTACTAGTGCTGATTCTGGAAATACTGATCATTTGTCCTTCTTGAATCAACTACCACTTTCCTTATGTGCAAAATCTCCAACCGATGTTGGCAAAATTCACAGTGTACCTCCCATAAAAATTCAAACAGACCCCTCAAAACCTCTTTCAAGGATTAATCAATATCCTATAATTAAAGAAGCCCTTCAAGGCATAAAGCCCATAATAGAAGATTACAAGGCTCAAGGCCTCATTTTCTCTTGTACCAGTTCCTGTAACTCTCCCATTTTACTGGTGAGAAAACCTAAGGGCTGAGGATGGAGGTTTGTCCAGGACCTTCAAGCAAGAAACAATACCATGACACCCTTTTGTTCCTAACCCTTATAAAGCATCCATTCCCACTGAAGTAAATTCTTTACTATAATTGATTTATGCAGTGCATTCTTTAGTATTCCAGTTGATAAAACTAGTCAATAATTTTCTGCCTGTACTTGGGAAGGCAGACAATTCAAGCGGACAATAATGCCTCAGGGTTTTACTGGGAGTCCTTATTTCTCAAAAGTCCTGAAGGCTGGTCTGGATCATATAAAGTTCCCTAGAGGTTCTACTTTGTTGCAACATGTGGATAATATGTTTTTTGCTCTCCTTCTCAAGCTTTCTCACAGGAAGACAGCAAACCACTTTCTTTGAGCTAAGCCTTAAAGGAACATGAAGTCACCAAAGAAAAATTGCAGTTTGCCCAAACCTCTTTCTCTCTTTTGGCCAAACCTCTGTATGTTTTACTCAAAAATGGCAGTCCTAATTTTATGGGAAAAACTGAACTACATAGCCTTCAAGGCCTTAAAGGAGAGTTTGATGAACTCACCTGCCCTTGGGCATCCCAATTATCAGGTTCCCCTTTTTCTTTCATATATGAAAAGGAAGGGAATGTCCTTGGGGTATTCACCTGCAAACATGGGAACTGCCATCAATCCATAGGGTATTTTAACCAGGAACTGGACCTCTAATGCCTTAAAGCCATTATAGTCTCTGTCCTTTTGGTTAAGGTCACTGAGAAAATTGTTGTGAGATCCACTTTAACCATTTTTGTACCTCCTGTATTAGAAGCTCTCCTGAATTCTCATCATGATCAATATTTCTCACCAATGGCCTCACCTCCTACGAAATCCTTTTGTTAAACTCCCCTTACATAACTCTTTTACATTGTAATAACCTTAACCCAGCTACTCTTCTCCCCCTCTGTCACCAATGAAGTCCCTTATGACTGCTTAATGCTGGTGGACTACCTCCTGATTCCTTGTAATGATCTACAGGAAATTCCGTGGGTAATGTTGACTTCTTATGGTTCACTGACGGTTCTTATTTAAAAGGTGATAATGGAAAATACTGTGCTTGATATACTATTACAACTCCTTTTGACACTGTTGAGGCAGCATTTTTACCTGTGGCTATTTCAGCCTAACAGGCTAAATTATATGCTCTTACATGGGACTGTACTTTAGCCACATACAAAACTGTCAAAATTTATACTGATAGTAGATATGCTTTCAGAGTAGCTTATGATCTTAGAATGTTGCAGAAGCAACATGACTTCCTTACTTCCTGTGGAAATAAAATCTTAAATGGCCCTTATGTTCAGAAATGGTTACCTTCAATACTGTTACCTGCCATTTTAGCTATTAAGATTCTAGAGCATTCTAAACTTGGCTCTCTGGAAGCTAGGGGAAATCATCTTGATGACATTTCCACAAGGAATGCTGTCCTTAAAGGGATCCACGGCAGCTAAACGTCTGTCGTGGTTCAAAGGGATATTTTCCCAAATGATGATTTAGAAAAACTGGCTAGAGAAGCCCAATAGTTGGCCTCTGGAAAGGAAAAACAAGATTGGAAATTCAACGATTTTTGGTTTGATAAAAAGAGAAAGCTCTGTTTTGGACCAAATAAAAACCCAGTCCTACCAGAGACTAAAATTCTCACTCCACACTGGTGAACATGCATTAAACGATTGGTCTACTGACACAATGACAGCCTTCATGAATCAGTATTGGTGGGGAAACATTAGCAAGGCTGCAAAAACTGCCTGCCTGAAAGAGAAAAACAAATATCGTATATTAACGCATGTATGTGGAACCTAGAAAAATGGTACAGATGAGCCAGTTTGCAGGGCAGAAGTTGAGACACAGATGTAGAGAATGGACATATGGACACCAAGGGGGGAAAACTGCGGTGGGGTGGGGATGGTGGTGTGCTGAATTGGGCGATTGGGATTGACATGTATACACTGATGTGTATAAAATTGATGCCTAATAAGAACCTGCAGTATAAAAAAACAAACAAAACAACTAATACTAAACTTTCATTGGGTTATTTGTATGGAAATATGTTAATATAAATGTTTCAGACATTACATGAAATTTCTAAAAATCTTATATTTGTATTTGTATGGAAATATGTATGGAAATATGTTATATAAATGTTTCAGACATTACATGAAATTTCTAAAAATCTTGTATTTGTATGGAAATATGTATGGAAATATGTTAATATAAATGTTTCAGACATTAAAAAAAAAAAAAAAACAACTGCCTGCCTCATTTGTCTCACGTGTCCAAAGTACAACCCCAGGAAGTTCGTTCATACTGTTCCTGGATATTTTGAACTGCCTAATGGATCATTTGAAGTTTCACAAATGGATTTCATACAACTTCCTCCATCTCATGGATATAAATATATTTTAGTCATGGTCTGTATGTTTTCACATGCAACTGATGCCTTCCCTTGCAGACAGTCTACTGCCTCTTCTGTCGGTAAAATCCTTTTGGAAAAGTCTATCCCTACATGGGGAACTCCTCTCAAAATTCATAGTGATAAAAGGCCCCATTTTACTGGCCAGGTGCTTCAACATGCAGGTTCTGTTTGGCTGGTTATACAACTGCATTTACCATCCTCAATCCTCTAGTCAAATACAATAGTGGCATTATTAAGACTCAATTGGAAACATTCATAGAGGTCCTCCAAATACCTTGGCCAAAAGCATTGCCACTGGTCCTTTTAAACCTCAGATCCACCCCTCTTGGAAGTCATAATGCTCACCCTTTGAAATAGTCACAGGACCCCATGCACTTGGCTTCTACCTCTTTTGACCCACAACTGATAAAAGGAAAGTTACTTCAATATTGCAAAGATCTAACTGATCCTGTTAAAAATAACCATGTTTTGGTAGAGTAGTCTTTTCACAGTGTGCCCTTGGGAGATGAAGACCTTAAGCGTCACACCTTGCAACCTGGAGATTTCATCTACTGGAAAAGCCATCTCCAGAAGAACTTTCTTCAACCTACCTGGACAGGACCCTATCAAGTACTGCTAACCAACTCTTGTGCTACCAAACTCCAAGTAATAGACTCTTGGGTTCACTGTACAGACCTAAAGAAATTGCCAAACCTTGACTGGACTTGCACAGTATCTGGTAACCTGAAAGTAAAGATTTCCCAGAATTGAAGCAGAGGACATCTGATGAGAGCTTTCCCAAGATATCTGAACAAGACCTGTTGGAAGTCTGTCATCCAACTTTTGATGATGACATAATGCTTTAGAAGATCTCCAGTGACTATGATCTTGGTAACATATGGACTTTAGATTAAAAGTGCTTGAGAGTTCTCCCTCCTACCCACCCTTGTTACTCAAATGTGCCCTTAATAGGTTTCCAATTTGTGTACTTTTTCTCTGACGTGAAACACTACATGCAGGAAAAGACCTTCTTAACACTGAAAGACCAAAAGTCACTGAAACTAGAACACCTGACTCATGATCAGTGATATTTTCAGAGAAAGATATTGATCAAAAGAGGGAAATGCAAAAATGAATAAACAGAAACCTCAATTAAATAGAATCAGGAGACCAGAAAGGGGAGCTCTCACACCGTGCAACAATAGCAGACCCCAACAGGAAGAAGAAAAACTTTTCTTCTTTCCTGACAAGGTTTCAGCCCATGACAAGCCCTAGACTCTTGGTTTACTATAGCCCTCTCAACTTTTTGTCTCCCAACCCCCAACCCCTGATATAAAAGTATTCTTCCCTTGCTGTGTGGGGACTTTTCTGTGGCTAAACATGGTTGTACACCCTGAATTGCAATTCTCTGCTGATCCTGAATAAACCTATCTTTGCTGGGGAAACATATGGAAGTCTATTTTTTTCAGGTCAGTGGAATATACTGTTTCTGTAATAAAGAAACAATAGAAGAAACTTTAATCACCAAGTTTTGAATTTTTCTGTGATATGAGGGTTTTGTTGGGTTTTTGTTTGTTTGTTTTGTTTACCTTTATTTATCACCCTTTAATTTTTAATTAACTTTTTGCCCATGAAGCCTCCAGAAATATTTTCCGATAATTCTGCTTTTAATGGGATCATAATATATATACTACCGGCAACCTATCTTTTCACTTAATAATATATTGCAGATATGTTTCTAGGTCAACAAACACATTACTGTACTACCACTTACCATTATTTACTTAATCAATCTAATCTGCCCCCCTATTTCACTGTAAAATAGCTGAAAATGAATTAAATAAAATATCAAATACACAGGGAAACAAAAAGAAAAATTAAAAATAAGTAAAAAATGATTGTGTCCAAAAATAATGTAAAGATTCCTGAAAATTGCCAATAAATTTTAGAAATCAGTGATAAAAATATTCATTTGTAGTAATTTCTTTATTTTGATTACATTATCACCACAACCAATTTACTTTTAACCAAGTTCTTTCCAAATTGTCTGAAGCTCAACTGATGTAGGGAAGCTCCAGGATTTGTAGTGAAAGGGCACAAATTAAATGGTCTTTTTCAGGTTTCTCTGATCCTACTGCTTTATAGTCTCTATTAAGAGGCCTATAATGGGAACCAATTAACTGTAAATACAGTGAGGAGTCTGGGCAATTAAACAAATGGATTACATTTACCCAGTGATTACATTCTAGCCATCAAATGATTATTAGGCACTGCCTACTGTGAGTCACAAATACAAATTAAATTCAGATCCAACAGCCTTGAAATTTCTCATTGTATATCAATTTCTCATTGTATATCAACTCATTGTATATCAGCTGTATATCATTATCTCTAATGATGTATAAAAAGATAGCTGGCATATAGATTAACATCACGCATTCTGTATTTGTGTTCAAGCTAAATAACACCAGCTTTCAAAAATCAAGTATATAACTAAATAATTATGGTGATTTCACAAAGAAGGATAATACAATCTCTCAATTACCATATATCATTATACAACTCTTTCTCTAAATATAAAGTCACATAAAAATGTATATTCTGTCTTCTTAACAAAACACTGATTTTTAAAAAAAGAAGTCAAGCAACTTCCAAGTAAACAATGAATGGAGAGTCTTTATACAAGGAAGCAGAGACTGTCACAGAGAGAAGATTATTATCTGTTTGTGATTTACAGTTATTACTCTCACATCTATTTTTAAATGATAACTACATCATCAGCCTCATACTGCCATCCTATCTGCAAAGTCAGTTCCAGCAGTGGCAGCCCAGAACTATAGGAGACAGAAAGTTTCTCTGGATGAGATTGTGGGAAAAAAAATTCTCAACTCCATCTAACTATGAAGAAAATCTAAGAACAACTGTCCGGGGTTTCTTTAATGACTTCCAACTATCAACATAGAAGAATATGTCCAGAAGGAGTTGGGAAAGTTTAGATATGTTTAGAGAACAGAAGAGGATCAGGCAAACAGCTTCTGCCTGGCTCACACAGAGGCTGTGAGGCCGTGCTGTAAGGGTGTCTGTAATGCACCAGTTCAGAGCTTTTTACCTTGTCTGTCCAAGCAGATGCTGTAGGTGTCCTGCCCACATTCCCTACCCTTACTTCTTCACAGCACACTGGCCTGAATGCCAGCCATTTGTAGTTTTGTCTGAGGATTTTCTTTAACTCCCTGGACCTTCTCTGCCTACAGCACAGCAAGCCTGAGGTGTCAGTGAATTCATGTACACCCAAAACAGCCCTTTACCAGTGAGAAGTATGAGCTGTTGTACAATCACCCTAATCTCCTCTTTTAGGTGGGGTCATTGAGTTATGCATTTAAACAGGCTCTAGCAGGTTTGAGCTCCAGTGGCCCACAGTGGTAGTTTGCCATAAGAGATTCTTTATCGGCTGCCTTCCCTTCCCTCTCTCTTGTCCCAACCCCCTACCCTTGTTTGCTAGGATCCCTTCCAGAATAAACCACTTGCACTTGAATCTTTATCTCAGAGTGTGCTTTGGAGGCCAACCCAAACTAAGAGACAAGTGAAAGGAGCCCAGCAAGGTCAGGCAAAGAGAGGAATTTATCGAGAGGCTTCTGTCAGTACAGGAAGAAGAAAGCTGCAGCTGGGTCTTGGGGAGAATGTAATCTAGGACAGCACACGGCCTGACTCCTTCTCTCCTTCTCTCCAAGTGCTGGCCTCATTCTCTCAGACTGACCTCCTCCATGGCTGAAAACATGGCCACCAAACAGCCCTGGGCCTTACAACCTCCCAGCTTTATCTTTTTACTGAGTCCTGCTAAATGCATTCTCAGGAAAGAATTTTAATTAGATCTGCTTGAATGAAGGAAAGACTCCTAGCATTTCTGCCAACAAGGGCAGAAATGCTAGAACTGGGAAGCCTGGGGACAAGTGCCAAGTCTGGACAAAGCAAATATGGCCCAAGAGGCAAATTCTCTGAAGCATGGGAGTCACTTGGAATGGAGTAGGGGAAGAGTTATTTTCCTAAAGAATGAGACTGTTGCTCCCAGCATAATAGCAGTTAATCTTTATGGAATCCCTGCTATACTCCAGTGCTATTGCTATCTACCTCTATCTACCGCTATCTACCTCTATCTAACTACCTGTCTGTCTGTCTGTCTATCTATCTATCTATCTATCTATCTATCTATCTATCTATCTATCTATCTATCATCTATCTATCTATCATCTATCTATCTATCATCTATCTATCTATCTTTTTAATCCTCATAACAACCCTATGAGGTAGGAACTATCATTATCACCACCAGCACCTCAGTTTCAAATAAGGACATTGAGTCTTACAAATATTAAGTTGCCCAAATTCAAACAGGAAGGTGTAGAGCCAGGACTAAACCAAGGTTGTCCAGTTCTAGAGTCTGTACCGTGTCATATTGGCCCCTAAGGGGGAGGGACAGCCCTGCAGGCAAACCACTGACATCTCATTACTTCTCTCACTGCTACTGTTTGGGGCACTGTTTACTAAGTTTATGTAAGAAATACAAAGGATTATCAGAGATAGCTATGAACAATTATACACCAATAAAATGGACATACTAAGACATATAGATAAATTCCTAGAAGCATACAATGTCCGAAAACTGAATCAGGGAGAGATAGAAAATATGAACAGACCAATTACCATTAATGAAATTGAATCTGTAATAATAATAATAATAACAATAAAAACTCATAACAAACAAAAGTCCAGGAACACATGGCTTTATAGATGAATTCTACAACACATTTAATGAAGAGTTAACACCTATCCTTCTCAAATTATTCCAAAAAAATGATGAGAAAGGAAAGCTTCTGAACTAATTCTACAAGGCAAGCATCATGCTGATAACCAAAACCAGACAAAGATGTCACACAAAAAAATTACAGGCCAATATAAGCGATGAACATAAGTGAAAAAACCATCAAAAAAGTTAGCAAACTGAATTCAACAATACATTAAAAGGATCATACACCATGATCAAGTGGGATTTATCCCAGGGATGTGAGGATTGTTCAACATCCATAAATCAATCAATGTGATATGATACATTAACAAATTGAAGAATAAAAGTCATGATCATCTCAAAACATGCAAGAAAAGTTTCTGACAAAATTTAACATCCATTTATGATAAAAACTCTCAACAAAGTGACTATAGAGGGAACATACCTAAACATAATAAATGCCATATGACAAACCCACATCCAACATCATATTCAGTGATGAAAAGCTGAAACTATTTCTTCCAGCTTTAGGAAAAAGACCTGGATGCCCGCTCTTGCCACTTCTATTCAACGTAGTATTGGAAGTCATAGCTACAGCAATGAGACAAGAAAAAGAAAAGAAAGGCATCCAAATTGGAAAGGAAGAAGTAAAATTGTTACTTCTTCCAGATGACATAATACTATATATAGAAAATCCCCCAAACAACCCAGTCAAAAAGTGGACAGAACATCTAAACAGACATTTCTCCAAAGAAGACATACAGATGGCCAACAGACACATGGAAATATGTCCAACATCACTAATCATCAGGGAAACGTAAACTGAAACCACAAATGATATTACTTCATACCTGCCAGAATGGCTATCATCAAAAAGACAACAAATAACAAGCATTGACAAGGATATGGAGAAAAGGGAAACCTTGTGCATTTTTGGTGGGATTGTGAATTGGTGCATCTACTACAGAAAGAGTATGGAGGCCCCTCAAAAAATTAAAAATGGAATTGCCATACAATCCAGCAGTTTTAATTCTGGTTATTTACCCTCCCAAAACCCGAAAACACTAACTCAAAAACATATATATGTACACCAATGTTCATTGCAGCATTTTTTACAAAAGGCAAGATATGGAAGCAACCTAAGTTCCCATCCACAGATGATCAGATAAAGAAGATACTGCATGTGTGTGTATATATGTATATACGTGTGTGTGTGTGTGTATATGTGTATATGTGTGTGTGTGTGTGTGTGTATATATATATATATATAATGGAATGTTAGTCATAAAAATATGAAATCTTGCCATTTGTGACAACATGAATGGATCTAGAGGGTATTATGCTAAGTGAAATAAGTCAGGCAGAGAAAGATCAATACCCTATGATCTCATTTATATGTGTAGTCTAAAAACAAACAAACAAACAAAACAAAATGATAAAACAGAGAACAAATATGTAGTTGGTGGTAGCTGGGGGAGGAGGGCAAAATACATGACGGGGATTAAGAGGTTCAGAACTCCAATTATAAAATAAGTAAGTCACTGGTGTGTAATATACAGCATAGGAATATGATCAATAATATTGTAGTAACTTTGTATGGAGACAGTTGGTTACTAGACTTATCATAATAGTCATTTCATAATGTATGCAAATGACAAATCACTATGTGGTATCCCTAAAACTAACATAATGTTGTAAATCAACTATATTTCAATGTAAATATAAAGGGAAAAAATAAAATAAAATTATATTTCCTAAACGGGGGAAGGGACAGGGATTTAATACTGGTATACCAAGGAACTCTTCTACCATGCCACTTCCCATTGTTCCAAACTTCCTACCCAATGCAGACCCTACCCTGGATGAGACAGAGCGAATATATTTCTCTTTCTCAACAGCATCATTATTTGATTGATTTCTATTGGTGGGGTTATTATGATTGAAGCTTCAGGATGAAATTTAACACCTGACACAGAGTACTTTATGAATTCTGTATAACTCCATATCTATGATACAAGCATCACTTCACTCTAGGACTTCTATCAGTAGAAGGGATTATTGGGGACACCAATGTTCTTACTAAATACTGGCTCTTCTAAAATTATTTTTCAATGTGGAGTTTGTTTCTGATTACTCTTACTTGGGAAAATGGAACTTTACACAGAGTTCTAATATTAAGTAGGAGTGCTAAGGGTCAGATTCTTACAAAAGCAGGAAATCAAAGGTTCTCTCTCTCTCTCTGTCACACACACACACACACACACACACAACACACACACATTGTGGCATGATTCTAGAATCTAAAAGAGTCCAATAGCTTCAGCACACTTATGAAGTTGGGCAGACTGATCAATCAGTTGTGTAGTACCATACACTGTTGAATTAGTCTCTGTAAAAATAGACACTCCCACCTACTCACCATGCTGCTTCAGAGAACACACTTCGGAGAAACTCACAGAATGAAAAAATAATGTGTCCAGAACACATCAGATTCTACTCCCTAGATTAAAAATTTCTCAGAGGACTAAATCATATCCCAATATGCCCATATGAAAACACACACTAAAATAACCTCTACTTTATTATCCTTCATCTTCAGTGTTTTTATATGGCCACATATATACCTAAAGGGCTTTATAAACCAAACATTGGGGAGTTTTTATTTCCAATTTTTTCCTGAGGTGGTGAAGATTTGGTGTCTCCATATTCTCTCTCCCAGCCTACTGTCTCATCAGAATAACCTAACAATAAGCTGGCCCAGGGTTAGGAACCCGCCCTGCTCTTTCTCTCTACTATTGTTCTCATCTTTTCCTCCAAGCAAGTACTGTTCAATTCTCAGAATTGCAGAATGACCCACTAACAGTATGAGAATCTTATACAAAATTGGGTTTGACTGAATTTGCTTCAATATTTCTTCATTTTACATGACCCAATGGTAATATAAGGAAACTTGCTTTTTTTTTTCTGTAACATGAAGGCTATATGAGAGAAATTCCAGAAATTCTATGGCTACCCTTCCAACAACAGATACTATGAGGGTATGCAATACAAATGACTCAATATTCTGTAGTATTTTGAGAGCACTCAAAGTTCTGTCAGCTCAAACTCAAATAGACACTATACCTGGTTAACAGGAAGTAGACCACAGAACAGGTTCAAAGCAAGATAGGTCAAGAGACCTACAAAAGCCACAAATAGAGTCATCATATACATATTTACCAGGATATTTTACAGGTGTATGAGATAATATACATATAAAGACTTTGAGTTCCCTATCAGAAGAGCAAAACTAATTCCTTTCTCCTGTGAGGACACAGATTTCTCAGAAGCAGTTGAGCCAACCAACAATTAAAATCCTCTAATTCTCTAGAAACAATTAAAATGCCAAGCATTCTGGCAATACAAGACAGATCTAATTTGATTTCTCAAACTTTGCCGGTATTCAAGAAAGTAAAATCTTTCATTTCAATACTTTTGGTTACACGGTTTGCTGATATGACAGTGGGAACCACTTGCATCTTTCCCCATTTATGGACCCGATTTCCACCTTTATCTCCAATTCCTCCTGCATTAAAGCACTTTTTTTTTTTTTAACATCTTTATTGGAGTATAATTGCTTTACAATGGTGTGTTAGTTTCTGCTTTATAACAAAGTAAATCAGCTATACATATACATATATCCCCATATCTCCTCCCTCTTGCGTCTCCCTCCCACCCTCCCTATCCCACCCCTCTAGGTGATCACAAAGCACCGAGCTGATCTCCCTGTGCTATGCGGCTGCTTCTCACTAGCTATCTATTTTACGTTTGGTAGTGTATATATGTCCATGCCACTCTCTCACTTTGTCCCAGCTTACCCTTCCCCCTCCCCATATCCTCAAGTCCATTCTCTAGTAGGTCTGTGCCTTTATTCCCGTCTTACCCCTAGGTTCTGTCATACAGAGTGAAGTAAGTCAGAAAGAGAAAAACAAATACCGTATGCTAACACATATATATGGAATCTAAGAAAAAAAAAAAAGTCATAAAGCACTCTTTTCAGGCAATCTTAGCTATCATATCAAGACCTCGAAATTAATTCACTCGCTTACTCATTCATTCTTTTATATATTTATTCAATAAATATTAAGTACTCTCAGAGGAACAAAGTCAGGGAAATTGGTTTCCCTTACCTCAAGGAGGGGATGGTAATAAACCAATGTCTCAGGTGCTATGAGCAAGGCAAGCTCAATGTACTAAGGGAGCCCAGACTTGGAACCTATCAGATGTGGACATCGAAGATGCCACCTGGAGGAGTGGCATTAGAAGTGAGTAGCAGCAGGTCATTCCAGACAGAGAGCAACATTTTGGAAGCTGCAGAGCAATACAACCACAGCCTGGTCCATTCGGGAAACAGCAATCTGTCCCATGAATCCAGGGCAAAGGGCAAGGGTGAGATCAGGAAGAAAGGGCCTTGAGTGCCCTAAGGAATCTAAACGCTATCTTAAAAGTCATGGGGAGCTACTTGAAGAGTTTTAACCAGGAATGGATATAATCAGATTTCTAAATCAGTATGTCTAAAATTCCACACCTTAAATTTCCTCACCCAATTCTCTTCCAATGATGTCACAATCCCACAAACTCAGACTCTTTCTCAACTGTTCTCACACCTCATTAACTGACCAGCAAATCTTTTTGATTCTGGGTCCCAATTAACTGCTGAATATAATCCTTCTGCCACATCCTCTTCTCTTTCTGCCATAGGTAAAACCCACAACATGTTTTTACGAAAAATGTCAAGAGGCTTTAGAGGCAAGTGCCATGAACTAGCTCTCCAACAGTCATTGCCCAGCCCCACTCCCTTTCTCATCTGCAACTGTAGAGGCTGGGAGCTCACCTACAGGATCTCCTTTACAGCCGGGGGTGGGTCACATAACTTGGCTTTGGCCAACAGAATGTAAAAAGTTTAACAAGGGCCTCTGTGAAAGATTTTCTTTCATGACAAAAGGAGTAGCCATTAGAAGAGCAGAATATCTTTTCATCCTGGCTGCCACCCTGCTTCCTGTCTTTGAATTTGCTAATGATACCTGGAGATCTGGCCAATCTGCTGGGGAAAATGGAGAGAAAGGATAGAAAAACCTAGATTGTGACTGACCTCCTTGAGCTGCTGGACCAGCCCTGGCACAGCCCACATCCAGCCCTCTTGTGATGAGATAACTATGTGTCCTCACGGATTAAACCACTGGTATTCTGGCTTTTTGCACCCAAACGCATCCTAACTGATACATCTCCTAAACTGGGGATCTGTCTCCAATCTTTCCCCACAGTGCCCCCTCACCTGCCATAACAGTGATCCCTCCATCCCAAATCTGATCACAGAATTTCCAGTCTGAAGTCCTGAAGGTAAACCTCTGAACAGAGGTCGGTGTCCCAGTTCTCACCCACCAAATCCTCTACTGGGCGTCTCGCTAGTCCCTAGGCACATGGTACTGCTTCAGGTCTCTAATCCTTTACATTTGCTGTACCCCTGCCTGAAACGCTTTTACCTCTCCTGGCCAACTCTTCACCAGAAGGCCCCCCCAGGCAGAGTTAGTCACATTTTTCTCCCCTGTGCATAATAGTCGTGGAAGATTATATAACTGCTCACTCACATTCTTTCCGGGTGGAGGAACACATCCTCACCCTGGCAAACTTGGCTTGCTTTGACCAGTAAGCTCTGAGTAGAAGTAATATGTGACACTTTGGGGCAGAAGTTTTAGGAGTCGAGGCATGGTTTGCCATGCTGTCTCTTTCCTGCCTCTGATACGGAAGCAGGTATGGAGGGCTTCAGCCAGTCTGGTCTCTTGAGCACAGCTCCCTTACTGACCTACAGTGCTGGTGGACAGACTTTTCCTATAAAGGGCCAGATGATGAATACGTAAGCTTTGGGGGTCACATATGGTCACTGTCATATGTCACATATTTTTCCTTTTAGCACCATTTAAAAATATAAAACCCTTCTTAGCTCACAGGACGTACAAAAACAGGCCACAGCTGGATCTGTCCCACAGGCTGTAGTTTGCCACTGTTTTAAGCTGCTGAGACTTTCAAGTTACTTGTTACCACAGCAAACCATGGCCCATCCTGACTAATGTAACAGTATTTTGCCTAGACAATACTCTAGCCTTTATCACCCTATAATGCCACTATAAGCTCCATGAAGATAGTGATCATGTCTGGCATGTGTGTCTTGTTCACCGCAAGATGCTATAGTTGAATGAGTTTTGTTTTTTCCTTTTTCTTCCTTTTTTATTCGGGAGCAGGGGGGAAAAGAGGACATGCAGGTTTTAGATTAAAATGTGTATTTGAAAAGGTCAAGAATGTAAACTGGTGGGTTCAGAGGCAAGTTCACTTTCAGCAGGTTCCCTCCATCAGAGTCACTCTGTAATGGGATGGTGCAGCGTGGCGCCTACTTGGCAGGTGTCAGCATTTAGGGCCAACTTTGTGCCTTACCCAGTCTGCCACTGTCCTTTGTGCCACAGTCAGGGTCTGTTCCCTTGTGTAGCCTCCAAGGCTGCAAATAAATTCAGGGGTGAGACCTGGGGATGTTTCACAGCACAAATCATTAAAAGATACAGTCTTTTAAATGGAAATATATTTGGACATTAAATTAGATACCATTTGCAAAACCATACATCCCCAGTTATGTTATTACTTTCTACTCTGCTGCCTGAAAAACTCCAGCCAGTACACTTACTATATAAATAATAGCAAACCAGACTCAATCTTTAAAAATCTAATTTACCTACACCAAGAAAAAAAAGAAAAAGGGAAATTTTCATTTTTCTGAAACTTTTTTTTTTTCTGGTCACATTTTCAATACGTTTTGTCTCATGTAGCTTAAACATCACTTGGCAATTCTGTGATCCTTTTCTGGCAGTAAATAAACCTAGCACAAGGAAAGAGAAAAATAAAATACGACAAGGCTGCCCCCTTGTGGTGATATGCTTTTGTGCCCACATGCACACACACACACCACAGCCTATTTTTACAGTCTCTATAAATTCCAGCTTTATTTAAACCTCCCCCAAAATATGATTTGGTTTCAAATCAATGCTGTAAGATTTTAATTTAACCATAACCCCTCTTAAAATTAAGAGTCTATAATGTCCATATTTATATCAATAGTGATAGACACTGAAAAACATATTTCATCACTATTTTATTTAAAATATTTTAAAAAATCATGTCAGATTTCTGTGGATTATCTTCTTATTTTATGCTCACTGAAAATAATGGCACCTCATCAATGCCCTGTCCATACAATATCTTTAGTGGAGAGAAACTGGACCAGGATAAGATTCTGTTCTGAGATTTATCACTGCTTCTTTATTTGAAACTAGAAAAATACTGCCTCACTTAAAACTAAAAAGTCTTGAAAACTGAAAATAAAATTTAAATGAATAACCCCTGAGCATAAAATAGCAATAAAAATAAATAGTGATAAGTATAAGTTTAGGCAGAATGGCAATGAGGGGCAAGGCAGAATCAAAGAAAGGTTTGCTTATTCATGTAAAATGAAGTAACTTTTTCTAGAGAACTTTTACAATTTGAGTGCAAGTAAAAATTATGTTTCCATTAAAGTTTGAGAGTAAACATGAAAGTGGGATATTTTGTTAAGTTTAACATGTAGACTTAATAATGTAAACTGCCTGCCCATTTTGGGTTAAACGGTAGCTTGATTATATGCATTTATCTCATCTAGCTCTCAAAACCTTGCCAAAATGAAGGAAAAGAAATTTTCTTTGAAAAGTTACTCAGAGGGACAATGAGAATATGCTTGGTAACAACAGAGGATGAGATATTCCAATGAATTTTTGGAAGATGGAAAGTAGATGAAGAACAGAATTCCCAACCCTTGTGTCTGAGAATAGGAAGGCCCAAAGGGAACCCATTTAGAGCCCAGGGATTTTCCCAAAGGAGAAATGAAGTAAAAAGCTAAAAACATGAAATCAAGATGAAGTCCCCAGGTCCCTTCCCAAACCCACACATGGCACTACCAGTAAACTGAGTTCCCTTTGCCACTAAGAGAAAAACAGATTGATTTTCCAAAGAAATTGAACCAGAAAGACACCAAGCAGAGAGAGGCTGAACTCATGGGAATTCAGTAACAATCTATCAACCGAATGTGGCTCTGTGAGATCTCTTCATCCACACTACTCCCAGAATGACAGCAGACAGATGGACATTGCCTCAGGAAAGATATTGGAGGTGCATTATCTGGAAAAAGTTTAAATAATGACGTGGGAGATCTCCAAAGAAAAATGTCCACTGTGCTCTACTGAAGTCCACCAGATGACAGCCTTAACTGGAGCACACAGAACTTTCAACAGCCTTTTTAGTGTCTTCCTCATAAGCATTAAGGGCCAGCTTAGATCAACAGACATTTGAGGAAAATCTCCAACAGAAAATAGAGTGCAAATGAAACAGGAAAGAAAAAAAAAATAAAGACGGACCCAGAAGATACAGAAACAATGCAAGGTGCTGAAAAGTCTATATTATCCTGAGAGAAAATAAAAGCATCATTCCGTGAAAATGGGATAAAGAACAGATGACATTTGGGGGAATTAAAAATATGATCATCAAAGTAAAATATTCAATAGAATCAGCAGAAATAACTCTAAAGTACTAAGGGCTAAAAATTAAGAGAAGAATTATTTTTTAAATTAGATAATTTAGGATACAACACCTAAGACTAATAGGAATTTTAGAAGAGGAAACAGAAAGCAGAGAGAAGAAAAGTAGTGAAGAAAGAATGAAGGAAAAATTCCAAGGACTGAAGTTTTAAGTCTCCAGATTGAAGACCACACCTAGTGCTCTAGACACACTGAATGGAAAGAGACCCATCCAAAGCAGTGGATACAAGGAATATCCTAACGTTTCCAGAGAGATAAACAACTCATGTATCAAACAATGGAAATAGGAATAGCATTGGATTTCTTAAGAGAAAAACTAGGTACCAGAAGACTGAAGTAAAGCCTTCAAAATTTGGAAGAATTATGATGTTCACTTGGGAATAGCACACCTAACCCAACTACCAGCCAAATATGAGGGTTTCCAAAATATTTTGTGATATGCAAGCATCTAAAAATTATAACTTCAAATGGTGTTGGGAAAACTGGACAGCAACAAGGAAAAGAATGAAACTGGACCCTATCCTACACCATACACAAAAATTAACTCAAAATGGATTAAAGACTTGACCCCAAACTGTAAAACTCCTTGAAGAAAACAGGTTCCTTGACATAGGTCTTGGGAATAAATTTTTGAACTGACACCAAAAGCAAAGTCACAAAAGCAAAAAACAAGTGGGACTTCATCAAACTAAAAAGCTTCTGCACAGAAAATAAAACCACTAACAAAATTAAAAAGCAGCCCACTAAATGGGAGAAAATATTTGCAAATCGTATATCCAATAAGGGGTTAATGTCAAAATATACAAAGAACTCATGCAACTCAATAGCAAAAAAAAAAAAAAAAACCCTAATAATCCATTTTAATAATGGGCAGAAGATATGAATAGACCTTTTTTTCTGGTCACGTTTTCAATAAATTTTGTCTCATGCAGCTTAAACATCACTTGGCAATTCTGTGATTCTTTTCTGAGAGTAAATAAACTTAGCACAAGGAAAGAGAAAAATAAAATATGACAAGGCTGCCCCCTTGTGGTGATATGCTTTCATGTGTGTGTTTGCGTGCACGCGTGCGCGCGCGCGCACACACACACACCGCAGTTTATTTTTATAGGCTCTATGAATTGCAGCTTTACTTAAATCTGCATAGATAAATACCATGAGAGTAACTCGGGCATTAATAAGTAAAGAAGGGCAGTAGAAAGCTCATACATCATTCTAAGCTAAGAAGTTAATTTTAAGTTATGATTGAGAATTAGACAACTGGGGGTGAAAAAACTAATTTTCTCATTTGTAAAATTTTATGTAGCATTAGGACGATCTGCTACAGTTGAAAATATTGTGATAAAAACTGAATGTTGATGTATTTTTTATAGCCCTTGATATGTGCATTTGTCACCCACATGTCACAGATTATTACATAGCTCAACAATGTGCTTATGTGGTGGTTGAAAAGCCTGTGTTCATGAAGTAGTGTTCTACAGAAAGAAAAAAATCTAGAAACCATTTATTTGGGAATTAAATGCTCAAGCATCCTAAGAGTACTTTATTCTCTCATTTGGGCAAAATACAACTCAGTCATTAAGAACTACACTAATCATTGTCCAATAAGTAGCCACTAGTCATATAGGGATGTTTAAAGTAATTAAAATTTAATAAAATTCATGTCCTCAGTCACACTAGCCACATTTCAAGTGCGCAATAGTCACATGTAGTTAGCGGCTACCATATTAGACAATACAGATATAGAAAATGCCCATCAGTGCAGAAGAGTTGCAATGATATATATGTCATGGAGAAGTAATGTACAGCATGGTGCCTATAGTTAATAATAACGTATTACATATTTGTAAGTTGCTAAGAGAATAGATCTTAGAAGTTCTCAACACAAGGGAAAAAAATTGTGACTATGTAAGGTGATAGATGTTAACTTATTAGATGATTAGATGATAGATGTTAGACTTATTGTGATGATCACTTCATAATGTATATAAATATTGAATCATTATGTCGTATACCTGAAACTGATATAATTTTGTATGTCAATTACACCTCAACAACAAATTTAAATAAGATTTTTTATTATAAAATAAAAAAAATGATAATTCCAAAGCACTCTTTCTTAGGAAAATACTAGAAGATACACTTCAGCCAAATAGGGAAGTTAAAAAAGAAAAAGACACAAGATGTAAGAAATAGAGACTACAGTTGGATAGGGGCATGTAAGTTCCAGGACAGTGTCTGTGCAGCAGACCTGAAGTCAAACCCAGTCTACATGACAGCAAACAGCTACAGGAAATGAGTGTCCAGAAAAACAACACTGAGAGTAACTGTCATGTTGACTATGTGGAAATAGTATGGAGAGGGTTTTTATAATCATTTTGGAAGATCTGAGAAGAAATAATAGGTACATAGAAAACTAGGAATACAAACAACAAAAAAGGCAATTATTGACCCCAAGAAAAACAAAATGGCCTATGAAGAAGGAAAGTTAATCAACATTGAACAATAATTACACAGTAGTAATAATGTAAACATAGAATATTGATTTAACCCCAAATTGTGCTGTAACTGTATTACAGGATGGTAGATGGGGAAGGAGAGAAAATAAGAAAACTGAATCCTCAACTATCACAATGGAAAATCAAATACCAGAAGAAAGAGCTAAAAATAACTAAAAGTGGTTGTTTTAGGGAAACAGAACTGGGGGTTGCAATGGGGTAGGTTTTTCTTTATAAGCTTTTTAGCACTATTTTGTTTTGTAAACCATTTTGATGGATGGTGCTAGTTAAAGAAAATAAATATAAAAATTACTTTAAATAAGTTTATAAAGAAAATAAATCAGGCTACTGCAATAAAAGATTAACCTCAATGTATTTAAATGTACTCAAAGGAAATGAATACAGCTAACCTTAGCAAGAAAATGGAGTGTGGAGTCATCCGTTACTCAGAAAATATGGCCTGAAGAGTCATTTAAGAAGGGTTAAACAGATCTATTAAACTATTAAAAAAGTCTGTTTTGTAGTGTTTAATATTATATATACTATTTGCTATGAAATTCAGACACAATTTGTAATAATTCTTATTAATATAAATTGAAATACCTACATGTGTATAAATAGTAAAAAATCTTAAGGAAACAAGTCTAATTTATATAAAGAAAAACAGTAAAAAGCTTATGGTAAACAAAATTATAATTAATTTCAAATAATTAAGCAAATGTGTATTCAAGATGAAAAGTCACAATTAATTGGTCTCATTTTATATTTCACGAAGTACTAGCTTGAAATATTTCCAAGTAACTTTGCATTGAAAGTCATCTATAGATTCTCTGTTTTTGGTTTTGGTTTTTGGTTTTGGGGTTTTTTTTTTTTTTTCAAATTGATGTAGCATACTCTCCTTATAAAAATCTGGGCAATAAATCTAATCATTGTTAATGAAGACACGGGTATGGTACCTGTGTACATTTGGAATTGCGTTCATGAGGAATCAGATTCTTCTATAAGACACAAAACAAGTCTTAGCAAATTTAAGAAGACTGAAATCATACCAACTATATTTTCTGAACACAAGGGTATGGAACTAGTAATCAACAAGAGGAAACCTAGAAAATTTACAAATATGTAGAAACTAAACAATACACTTTTGAACAACCAACATATCAATAAGTAAATCAAAAGGGAAATTTTAAAAATATATTGAAACAAATGAAAATGGAAGTACAACATATCAAATCTATGGCATGTTGCAAAGGCAGTTCTGAGATGATGTTTTAGTGTTAGATGCATATGTTAAGATATTAAAATGGTCTCAAATAAAGAGACTAAATTTACACCTCAAGAACTTGAAAAAAAATTAAGCCCAATGTTAGCAAAATGAATAATAAATATCAGAGTGGAAATAAATGAAACACACACCAGGAAAACAATAGAAAGGATCAACAAAACTAAAAGCTGGTTCTTTGAGAACATAAACAAAATTGACAAATTATTATCTAGAATAACTAACTAACAGAGAGAGAGAGAGAGGTTTCAAATAAATAACACCAGAAATGAGACAGGAGACATTACAACTGATACTACAGAAGTGTATAGGATCATCAGAAGCTACTGTGAACTGTATGTCAACAAATTATATAATCTAAAAGAAATGGATACATTTCTAGAAACACACAACCTACCAAGGATGAATTATGAACAGAAAATCTGAACAAATAACAAATAAAGACATTAAGTCAGTAATCAAAGATCCTCCAAACACAGAAAACCATAGGACCAGATGGCTTCACTAGCAATTTCTACCAAACATTTAAAAAAGAATTAACGCAAATCCTTCTCAAAGTCTTTCAGAAACTTGAAGAGGAGGGAACACATCCAAAATTGTTCTACGAGGCCAGCATTACACTGATACCAAAGCCAGATAAGGACATTGCAAGGAGAGAAAATGATAGCCCAATATAGCTGATGAACATAAATACAAAAATTCTCAACAAAATGCAAAACTTTTAAAAAGAGCAGTGTCTCTCTGAAACAGGCAACTTAATATGTCTATTTAAAGTTGAACATAGAAATGGAACACACTTCTGTGTTTGCTGTGTGAAGTAAAACGTTATTCTTGTATGCTATCAAGTTGTAATTGTTGGCAATATTTGTATGAAATACTTGGGAAATAGTTATACTGAAATAAGTATTATTTATCTGACTTCATATTTGACGGAGTGTCTTGTACTTTAGGTGTCAACCAAAATCTACAGGAAGTGTGGCTCAACTGTTCAGGTTCAGCAGCAATGACCTCTAGGATCTCACTGGTAAAAGATGCCATTTGATAATCCAGCAGCTAATGTATTTCTCAGAATTATGTAATATTCACTTTCAAATCAGGGAGGGTAAGCTTTATATCTCATAGGGAGAGAGAAGACAATATTTAAATCCTTACCTGTTATCTATTTTATGATCTTTTTGGTAATGCTTTATAGTACATGCAGGATATTAATAAAAATTACATATATTATATACTTATATATATATAAACACACATGTATGTATATTATATATGTAAATGTAAAACAGCATTGTGCATGGGCTACTATTATAGGTGTAATTACTTACATAATAGTAGTCCTGCGCAGTGTTCCTTTGCTGGTGCTTGGACGGTGATCCTTCAAACGTGGAGATTAGTGTGACTGTAAGTTTATATTTTCCTCTGGGTGCAACATGAAAGCAGAACCCAACATGCTGTGAGTAAAGACTTCTGTTGCTGGCGTGTTGTGTTGTGTGGTGTTGGCAGTTGAGATAAAAGTGTCCCTTTACTACATTAAGCTTTTGAAGAAATAGAGACAACCATTTAATCAAATATGCAATTTATCTTTTATAAACTCATACATATCAGAGAGTTTTAGAGCGATGTTCTATCTCAGTCATGGATTTCTGAGTAAGAGTCAATAATACTAAATTACTTGCATTGCCTTACACATTTATATGAGCTACTATAGTTAGAAGTGACCTTGAAAACATAATTTAACACTTCCAACTCAGAAGATTCTGAGTGGATAAAATTGGATTTTCCAATTTTTTTTTTTTTTTTTTTTTTTTTACTGTCACATAAGTCCTAGGTTGAATCAAGTGTATAAAATAATTTTGCCTGTGTCAATGGCACATAACACAAGACAGTAATTGCTAAATTATTCAGTGAAATTTTACAAAGGGTTCTGATATGTTAAGACATGAGGGGAATTGTCTTCATTACTAGGGACTTAAGTGGTTTTTTTCTTTTTTTTTTTAAGGCATGAGAGGATTTCCCTATATTAAGCACAGTCTCTAGAAAAAGATCACAATGTGATTACTCTGATGCAACTTCATAGACAACATAAAGAAAAAAAAATCTCTTGAAAATTGAGAGCTGGGTCTATGCCACTGTCAGTCCTTGAATGCTAATCAGTTCTGATCAATCCATATGATATAAAATATATGACAGAATGCCATCATTTTAAATAAGTTAATTGTCTGAAAAATAGATTATTCTGCTATCAGTTAAATTATTTAAGAAGCACAGGATTAGCGATCTGATTTAAGTAAAATGTATAGGATTACACTTTTGATATGTCCAATTACTTTTGAAACGGATGCTGTAGAGTTTTCTGTGTGCTTTTTTAGTTCAATGCCCATGGTGGTCTAATATTCCCATATGTTTACAAGTTTCTTACTTTGATTTTTAGTTTCAGACCTTCATACAGGAAGACTTTTCTTTCTTTCTTTAATGTAGTCTTAAGAAGCTTCTGTTGGTAATCAAATCTCTTAGTGCTTTTTTTTCCTTATCCACTACAAATATTTTATCTAAGTATCCAATTCTGACAGTCTTAACCTGTATTTCTCTGTGTTTTGACTTCTAACAAGTCTGTGGAGATTTTGTTCTCAACTTTACAGTTTATCTCTATCACTGCTTTTAAGTTTTTCCTTTCTTTTTTGGTGTTGTGCAGCTTGGCTATAATTTCTAATGTGTATTTCTTTATTTTTCTATTTTTGGAACAAGGCATATCTTAATTCAAGATTTGTGTCTGGTTTTTAAATGTAGAACTATTTACTATCTTGTGGCCCTTCATCCTGGTAGCATAGTTCCTTCCGTGCTCCATAATTTATAATAATTTAGTTCTTATATTTGGGAGCTCTCACATTTTGGATGTCTCAGATCAGTATATTTGTTTATTCCAGTTGACTTGGGACAAGATGATCAGTCTTGCCTTGTGATCAGTCAGTGAGGGGGCACTGGCTTCTCACTTTTATTACTCCTCTGAATCTTTCTCTTGACTTGTTTCTGGTATTTTAATTTCAGCTCTATTGGCCGCTTTAAGGATACTTGTAAATTCTGAGCTTTTTACTTGTCTACATTAAAATAGTTATCAGAAAATATATTATTTTTCTCTAAAAACATAAACATCCATATTGTTTACAAGAGTAAATACTTCACCTAGATATTTTCTAGCAGACAACAGTGTCTCAGGAGACATCCTTAGTTTCTTAATTTGAACACCACTCCCAATTTACCGTATATTAAAATTATTTATAGTGTCATTATTTTCTTAGTATTTGAAAGTATTTTTATGTTTTGAATGCATTTTTGATACTATTATCTTCTGCTTTAATGAATACAAATTGTCCATGGCCAGAATGGATGTTTTTCTGTAACATTAAGTTAATGTTGGTAGAATTAGTTACATGAAAGTCCTTTGACTCTTTCTCCTTGGCACTTCATTGACTGTATAAGATAACCTCAGTTTGATTTTTATTTTTAATCCAATAGTGCTTTAAAATGATCTTAGGTACTTCCCCTGTGGTCCAGTGGTTAAAATTCTGAGCTTCCACTGCAGTGGGCACAGGATCAATCCCTGATCAGGGAATTAAGATCCAGCATGCCACATAGTGTGGCCAAAAAAAAAAAAAAAAAAGATCTTAGATAAAATTTGTATATTGCTAGGTATTACTTCTTGGTTGCATTTTAATCAATATCTTCTATTTTCATTTCATAGTGCAAGAAAATATGACATGTAGAATTTTTGTTTTCAAGAAGTTTATGACCTTTTTAGGCCTAAAAGTTTTCCATTTTAAGAATCTCTGATATTTGAAAATAATGTATATCCTGTACTCACTGGGCAAAAATAATTTCTATTTGAGTATCTTCTTAACTAGTCAAACTAACAAAGTTATTTAACACTATGTTTATTTATCTGTTATATATCAACAAAGTTGATTTCTATGATATTCTTAATGTCACTGAATATTCTTTTTTTTATGATGGGGGTGTGACGTAACTCACTATAGGGAGAACGCTGTTGTAGAAACAGCAAAGTTAGAGGGTACAAATTAGTATGTATTGTCAATCCTGTTCAGGGTGAAGTGCATTGATTCTAATGACTGGTTCCAGATGTCTAGACTGAAATACCCCTGCAGGAAAGAAGAATAACACCTCAAGATACGCTAATTTGATGTAAATCTCTTTTGTCACTCAGAATTTTCCTGTTGGGGCTCACTCAAGAGGATTTTGGTTTGTTATTTGGTCTCAGGAGTGCTCTGCCCTTCAACAAAGGGGTTGAGGCATAATTTACCTTCCATGATAAATTAAAAGCCATCATCTGATCTGTCTCATTTTACCGAGAACAAGGGGTAAGACCTAATGCTAGAAGGTTGACCTCATTTAGGTGCTCAGGCATACTGTTCAACAAACACTGGACCAACTGACAGAAACAGAAGAAGCTTGATCATTAAATTTTTTTTTTTTTTTTTACAATAAAAACTTTATTTTCAGAGAATTTTTAGGTTTTGCGAACAAAAAAAAGTACAGTGTCACTCATCGTTCAGATATACAAGGCTTAAGTCACAACCCACTGCAGGGGCCCAGCAACAGTGTGCCCTGAGGGGAATTCAGGGTAAAATAAACAAGTTGAGGCATTCTCCGCTGTGGAGAGCTGAGCTTCTAGAGAGCCAAGATGCATATCTAAGAGAGAACATCAATGACCCCAGATTCTGTTTAGAAGAACACTAAAATTATTAACTTGAGATATCTGTTCTTTGTGATTAGCAGTAATCTCTTACCAAGATGTATGCTTGACTACATGTATCTCCCAGACAAAAACTTGTATATATATGGTCCCTCCTCTACCTCTTCAGAGCAGTTTACTCAGAGCTCCTGAGTCGCTGTCTCCTCGGCTATAGTCCTCAGTAAGACCCCGAAAGAAAAAAATTAAAGCACAACTCTCATGGTGTGTGTTTTAAGGTTGACAGTTAACAAAATAATTGGGAGAAAGGTACAGAGAGTTCCTGTGTACCCCCGTCCCCGCACATGCATGGACTCCCCCATTATCAATATCCCCACCAAGTTGGTACATTTGATACAAGTGACACAACCTTGACACAACCCTAGTCCAGAGTGTGTATTAGGGTTCACTTTTGCTTCAAAAGTCCTCATTAAATGCTAGCAAACCAAATTCAACAACACATCACAAAAAGATTATAGGGCTTCCCTGGTGGTACAGTGGTTAAGAATCCACCTGCCAATGCAGGGGACACGGGTTCGAGCCCTGGTCCAGGAAGATCTCACATGCCGCAGGACAACTAAGCCCGTGCACCACAACTACTGAGCCTGTGCTCTAGAGCCCACGAGCCACAACTACTAAAGCCTGGACGCCTAGAGCCCGTGCTCCGCAACAAGAGAAGCCACCGCAATAAGAAGCCCGTGCACCGCAACGAAGAGTAGCCCCCGTTCGCCGCAACTAGAGAAAGCCCGTACGCAGCAACGAAGACCCAACGCAGCCATAAATTAATTAATTAATCAATTTTTAAAAAGATGATACACCATGATCAAGTGAGATTTTTACCTGGGATGCAAGATTTGTTTAACTTACACAAATCAATCAGTGTGATAAACCACATTAATAAAATGAAAGATTAAAAAATGATTGTCTCAGGGAATTCCCTGGCAGTCCCGTGGTTAGGACTTGGTGCTTTCATTGCCAAAGGCCCGGGTTCAATCCCTGGTCGGGAACTAAGATCCCGCAAGCCACGTGGCACGGCCAAAAAAAAAAAAAGATTGTCTCAATAGACGCAGGAAAAACATTTCACAAAGTTCAAAACCCAGGCATGATAAAACTGAACAACAAAACAGGTGCAGGAGGAACTTACCACAGTAAGTATAATAAAGCACCTTTATGAAAAGCCCAACCTCATGTTATTAACAAGGGGTAGCTGTAAGCTTTCCCTCTAAGTTCTAACTGAAGGCAAGGATGCCCACTGTCACCATTCCTATTCAGTACAGTACCGGAAGTCCTAGCCTGAGGCGTCAAGCAAGCAAGAGAAATCAAACACCTGAGTGTGTGCAAGGACCTTAAAGGCTGGAGGAAAGGGCTTGGAGCCCCTCCAGTGACAGCACACTTGCTGAGTTGGCTCCCGCAGGCCACAAGGGATGGTCCTGGTCCAGGCGCTCTTCTGCAAGCTTTCCATTTACCTGCCTGAGCTATCCCTCCTCTCCTGGCCCCCGCTGCTTTTCTCTTGCTTCCTCACCTCTGTCTGTGGAGAACTTACAACAGCAGGTGCGGGTGACACATCCTCTTCCTTAGCAGATGGCAGCCCAGCAACTCCTGCGAAAGGTCCAGCAGAGCCCCACACAGACCAGGCCCCCTATACAGCTATGGCCCCTCACTCCCAACTGCCAGCCCAGCCCCGCAGCTGCTGACAGGGCCAGGAGCATGGCCTGAGGTGCCCCTGTAGGTGCTCCTGCCGCTTGGAGGGGATGTTTACAGACCTCCATCCAGGCACAGCTGGGGAGGGCTGGCCGGCCGGGTCAGGCTGCCCAGGTCAGCCAAGCCACACCCATCAGGGGCTCACAGTTGCAGAAAATGGGTTTTGCTGTTCTGGCCCGGTACTAGGAACAGCTGTGGAGCTCTGAGTGTCAGGGTGAATATGGGGCTGCAGCTCTGGCTTGTTTTCTAATCATTTTAACTGGCCCAGGAGTGGGAGGCAACTTCCAGAAGACCCTCTCCTCATGAGAGAATTCAAGGAGTCAGGGAGAGGAGGGGTGGTGGGTGGAGACAGAGGCCTGGTGCCCCGGCTGCAGTGGAAGCCCCTGGAAGACCAGGCAGAGGGAGGCCGCACAGAGTGAAGCCTAGGGTCACAGACCTGTCGGAGCTGCTGTTTGTTAGTTCAAGCCCTGCTCTGAGGTGCTCTGTGTCAGCTCTGAGTGACAGGTGTGCTGGTGGTGCTCTGCAATGAGGGCTATGTGCACGGTTCCTGTGTGCCCAGCCCTGCCGGGGTACCTGTCCACGGGAGCTCCATATCCAGGGAGGGGCCTGACCAGGAGAGCCCCGTGGGCTGCTGGGTACCTGCTCAGGTGAACTCCATATCCTGGGAGGGCCCTGACCACGAGCGCCCCGTGGGCTGCTGGGTACCTGCCCAGGTGAGCTCCATATCCTGGGAGGGGCCTGACCACAAGGGCTCCGGGGGCTGCTGGGTACCTGCCCAGGTGAGCTCCATATCCTGGGAGGGCCCTGACCACGAGAGCCCCGTGGGCTGCTGGGTACCTGCCCAGGTGAGCTCCATATCCTGGGAGGGGCCTGACCATGAGAGCCCCGTGGGCTGCTGGGTACCTGCTCAGGTGCTCCATATCCTGGGAGGGCCCTGACCACGAGAGCCCCGTGGGCTGGGAGGGGCATATGAACAAGCGTCCTCTCTGTGCAGCCGGCACAGAGCTACTTAGTGATTCACCCATGGGCAGCGCTGGGATGAGATGAGAACCAGGAGATGCTGCAGGCCTCTGAACGCCGCCCTGGCCCATCTAGAGCAACAAGGTCAGTCGGTGGGTGCTGGCTGCTGTACTGGGTGAGGACGACCCCACGAGAACCTCTCGTTTCTTCCATTTGAAAACATGGCGGCCTCCCAGGGACAGCCTGCCCTGGAGTGGGTGGGAGCTCCTGGTGACCCTGTTGGGGACAGAGGAGGGAGGGACCCGGCAGGAGGGGAGTGGGAGCCCAGGCAGAGCCATGGGGCTCTGGGCCCGAGGGGGCCTCTCTGGGTCTGAGCTGGGAGTGGATGAGCAAGTATAGTGAGTGTGACCCAAGAAAGCTGCCCTGGTGACGTGGGCTGAACCCGCTTCAGGATGGCAAGCCTCCTGGGTGACCCCAAAAATAGGGTTGAAAGTAATCTTGTTTAAAGGCTTTGTAACATGAATCTCACTGAAGGGGAGGTTTTGCAAAGCTAATCCCCACAAAGCGGTGACGTAGAGTCTGCCAGGAGCGGGCAGACACCCCGGGTGGGCAGTGGGTGCAGACCACACTCTGCAGCCCCGCGTCTCAGCTTCTGGGGGCTTACGTGGCTTCTCAGAGCCTCAGCTTCCCAGTCTGCTCAAGGGGTGACGGCAACATGGATTGACTAGTAAGTTGCTCAGAGCGAGGTATTCAGGAAGGGGTCCTGTGGAAATTTCCCAGAACTGTGTCTTTAAGAGAATCCCAGATCCCGTTTCCTGTGGGTCTGCCTGTAGGATCAGGAGAGCGAATCCAAGCAGATCTGCAGCAGAGCCCAGGGATGGGCTCGGTTTGGTGGTCCTCCTGTTTCCTGAATCACAGACAGGGAGGCTCCAGTGTTCATCCCACGTCTGAAAGTGTCCGGACCTCAAGGCCCAGCAGCCCCCGAGCCCTGTGCCTGGGCCCCTGGGTGGTGGGCAGGAGAGGCTGTCTTCCTCCTCAGCCTCTTTCTTTCCCAGCACGTGCCAGGGCCAGGCTGTCTTCAGGGAGAAGCAGGGGCGGAGGGACATCCCGTGTGGGAAGAGGCCACAGGGCAGCTTGTGTACACGGACGTCCACACCAGGAATGCTGGGCAGTGGAGAGGACCTCGGACACTGGGAGGTTTAGCTGGTGGGCCTGAGTAAGCAGAGCGGGGCTGGAGGGGGGGACCCGTGGAGGGGGTGGGTTGAGCTTCACCGATGCCGGGCCTGAGACTCCATCGGCCTTTGCTCTCCTGGTCACTGGGGAGGAGGAGCTGAACGGTGCTGGCGAAGTGACTACTTTCATCCCCAGGCCCTGCCAGCGTGGGCCCCTCGGGTTATCGGGGAGCCCAGGGAGTGCGGGTCCAACCGTGCCCACCAGGGAGGCCTGGGTGGTCGGGCAGGAAGCACTGGTGTGGCCAGCACGTGTGCAGAGGCTTCTGAGCCCGTGTCCAGAGGGAGCTCTATCCCTGCATGTGGGTTTCAGGTCCACACCTGGAGATCAGCTTCTAGTGGGCTCGGTTTATTTTCTAGACACAAAGTCCTGACACGCTGTGCGTCCACTGCCCATGGAGAGGCACATCTGATGTGGTGCCGGTTGCTGCCTCTGGGTCCTCCTGACTGAACCAGTGTCCCCGTGTCATGACTGTGTGTCAGGTGGTGTCGGGGGGGGTGGAGATGAGAGCGAATGGTCCAGGCCCCCGAGGGGCTGCACTCTCCCTGGAGCCGGTGCTGTGGCCGTAGGTGTGCCCCCCACTCGCCCCACAGGCAGATACCACCGTCCCCTTCCAGACGAGACGAGGCGGTCGGTCTGACACCTGCCTTGGGGCCTGTGGCCGCCACGTGGAGACAGTCAGCCGGGGACACGAGGTCAGGGAACGCTTTCAGTGTGTTTGCAGGGCAGATGTGAAAGTGGTGCAGATGCAGAGCTGCCTGCAGAAGCTTCTGTGAACACTCCTGAATTCTTTCCTGAGAATATCAGGGGGGTATTCAGGCAGCAGGGCAAACAGCCTGTCTGGTGGGGGACATAAGCAGGGGCTCAGCCGGCCAAACCCCAGAACTGCTCCCAGGATGCAAGAAGTGGGTCTTCCACCTACTAGACGTGGAGGGAAGGGGTGGGGTCTGCAGGGCCACCCTCACCTTCAGGGACCTGCTGGGGGGCTCATGGGGCTTAGCACATGCTCAGGTGCTCAAGGCTAAGATGGGTCACGGTGCACAGTGGGGGTGCACGGTTGGGGGGATCCCTGGGCCGGCTTCCTCGTGCCCCCTCCTCCCCTCTAGGGTCTCCAGAACATCTCTTCCCCCCAGTGACAAAGGGTAAAACCATGACATTTCCCCCCAGGGAAGCTCACTAGAGACTTGGCCCCTGGCTGGGGGCGGGTCACGTGGTGTTTTCTGCCCTCACCCTCCAAAATGCCAGTGCCCAGAAGGGGAGCCGGGGCTCAGCATGAACCACATGCTTTGTGCAAACAGTCGAGCTGCAGGGGGCTGCCCCTAATGGGAGGGAGGTTTAGATCAGGGCAGGGAGTTGTTCACCAGCTGTGTCAGCTTCCTGGAGTTTACATGACAGATGACCACAAACAGAGGCTCAGAGCAATAAAAACCCATCCTACCTGTGCTGGAGACCAGAAGACTGAGACCAAGGTGTCTCAGGGCTGAGCTCCCTCCAGAGGCTCCAAGAGAGGGTCCTCTCTGCCTCTTCCAGTATCTGGAGTCTCCAGGCATCCCTGGGCTTGTGGCCGCATCCCTCAAGTATCTGTCTCCATCTCAGGTGGTTTCTCCTCTGTCTGTCCTCTTCTGTCTCCTATGAGGATACCTGTTACTGGGCTACCTTCATCTCCAGGTACTTAACTAATTATAACTGCCAAGACCCTATTTCCAAACAAGGTTCCATTCCCAGGTTCCAGGGGTCAGGACGTGGACACAATTTTTAGGAGGGGGCATTCAACCCACTACAGCACCCCAGTTCCCAGACACTAGCCTAGAGCCATCTGTGCTGACTTTTTTTTTTTTAGTTAATTTTTATTGGAGTATAGTTGCTTTACAATGCTGTGTGAGTTTCTGCTGCACAGGAAAGTGAATCAGCTATACGTATACATACATCCTCTTTTTTAGATTTCCTTCCCATTTAGGTCACCGCAGAGCATGAGTAGAGTTCCCTGTGCTGTACAGTCGGTTCTCATTAGTTGTCTGTTTTATACATAGTAGTGTGTATATGCTGACTGACTTCTTTAGGACATCAGCCTAGCGATGTTCTGTCTTTCTGCACAGAGGAATCTTTTGCTTCAGGCACTTGGGGGAGGAAGTGCTGGTGGCAGACCTTCCAGCCTTTCCAGGGACCATGCCGAGATGTCATTTCTGGGAGTGGGGGAGCATGGCCAGGGCTCCAGGTACACACTCTACACTGACCTGACTGCTGGGTGGTCAGACACCTGCACCGGACTGGGCACCCTCAACAGGCTGCCCTGTTCCCTGTACCACTGCACCTTCTACCACATAGGCAGATGCACTGTGTGTGGACCTATGCCCAGGACGTGTGGACAGGCAAGTTGGGTGGGAACCCTCCTGCCTGGAGTGTGGACTCCCACCCACCACAGAGTCTCCAGTCCTGCCGTGGACACCCCCATCCTGTCACGGACCCCGCTTCTGCTGTGGAGACCCCCAACCCATTAGCCCCCCAAAGAGGCCTGCTGGGAGGGGTGAGAACTCCACCTAAAAGAGGAGACAGGGCGGCCCTAAGCACAGCAGTAGGGGTTACTGGGAGTACTTGGGTGCTTGTCTTCCAGAAAAATCCAGGATGTCAGTGTCCAAGCCATGAGGGCTCCAACTTGCGTGGTCCAACTCAGCCTGCAGCTGGGGTCACCTGGGGCAGGGGTCGCTTCAGGGAAAGCATGTCCTTGGGTGATTTTCCAACTCTACCTCCCCTCCCCCGCCTTGGGCACCGCCCCCAACCCCTCGTCCCCCAGGGCATTTCACAGACGCCAGAGACTGGGCCAAGGAGGGAGGGAGCTGGCCGCTCCCTGATTCACAGGGCTAAGGTGCTCCTTATATAGGAGGGCCCTGGACTCAGCTTAACTATAACTTGGGGTCTCCTACACCTTACCTGGTAGAGGGGGTCCTGCAGGTTCTAGGGCTCTGAGACCACCCCTACTTCTGACCCTGACTGCAGGGCTGGGGGTCCTGAGACCACCCTGGGTTCTTTTTTACTTGGAGGCTCCCAGAACTCACTGAAGCTTTATACTCAGGGTCAGTGTTGGTTATGGTGAAAGGACGCAGATAAAATGAGCTGAGGGCAGAGGTCAGGAGTAGAGCTGGAGGTCCGTCAAGTTTGGCCGCCTAGGGAAGCTCACCTGAGTCCTGGGCTGCTGATTCAGAACATACACAACCTCCTGGAGAAAATGGACCCAACTTTGCCATGTCCTGCCACCTAGCTGGCCTGTAACGGAGTCACCAAAAGGTTTTGTTCTTTCCCTGATTCTTAATTCCTTTAGAATTCAATATTTTACTCTCATAAATGCTCAGTGTCCTTGTAATAAATCGTTAAAAAATAAATATGAACTAATGTACGTTAATTACTCCATAAATAAGTGATGGATGGATTACACTTAACATATAATTTAATTATTTTTTAGAATTATTAAAGTAATACACATTATAGAAAATGGAAATATCACCTAAAGGAGAAGAGAAGAGGTTTGCGAATCCCACCCCCCAGAGGTGACCGTCTTGCATGGTTTGGTGCATCTCTCTTACACTCTGTCTCTCTCCTTCTGTCTCCTTCTATCTCTGTCTCTCTCTCACACAAACACACACACAAGCAGATTCATTTGCATCTATGTTGATTTCACATCCATGTGGTCTTAACGCATGGGATCCTGGATGTAGATGATTGGTCCTCGTGTGTCCCACATAGAGAACCCTGAGGTCTCCCCTGTCATCAGATCGAAACCCTGCCCCCACTTTCTCAGCTGCACAGCATTCATTCATTCAAGTGGACCAGAACTGTTGGATCCCATCCCCTCTCCATGAATGTTCCTGTTGTTGCCAATTCCCTACTATTTCAACCAGTGCTGTGATGGATACGCTTGAAAAGACATCTTTAAAAAATTGTTGAAGAATTTTAGTGGGATAAACTCTAAGGATCAGCGCTTCTGGGAAAGGGATACCCCTGTGGGGCTCTGAGGGGTTCTGCACACTGTTCTCCCAGAGAGGACTGTCGGTTCACTCTCCCCTCTAGGGGCTCTGCTGGGGCCTCTGCTTCCTCACGTTGTCACCAGGGCTGGCGGTCACCAGACTGACAGCCAGTGTGCTGGTGACCAGTGCTGTCTCCATAGTGTTTACATTTGCGTGTGTCCTCAGCTGAGAGGTCAAGCGTCTCTAACATTGACTGGTGGTATGTACTACCTCTCCTTGGAAATGCCTGTGTTTGTGCTGCTCCTTGTTAAAACATTGGTTTTCAAAAAGTTTTTGGACCACCGGCATGTTAAATCTTTCTCTGGCCTTGGGTTATGAGGGATGCTTGTCCAGTTTATGGTTAGTCTTTCCAGTTGTCTGTCTTGGTTTTTTGTTTAGTTGTTTAGTTGTTTACTTGTTTTTGATTGTTTCTTTGTTGTTTTGTTTCTATTTTTGCCACTGAAGAGCTAAGCATTTCCATTCTGTATTCTAGCTCTGGTGTCACACTTAGAAAATAAGTGCCTACTTCAAGATTATGTACACATTTACTAATAGGACTTCATTTTGTACGTCTCTTTTTTTAAAAATTTTATTTATTTATTTATTTATTTATTTATTTTTGGCTGTGTTGGGTCTTCGTTTCTGTGTGAGGGCTTTCTCTAGTTGTGGCAAGCAGGGGCCACTCTTCATCGAGGTGTGCGGGCTTCTCACTATCGCGGCCTCTCTTGTTGCAGAGCACAGGCTCCAGTCGCGCAGGCTCAGTAGTTGTGGCTCAAGGGTCTAGTTGCTCCGCGGCATGTGGGATCTTCCCAGACCAGGGCTCGAACCCGTGTCCCCTGCATTGGCAGGCAGATTCTCAACCACTGCGCCACCAGGGAAGCCCCGTACGTCTCTTTTTTAATCCAGCAGGGTTTTCCTTTCAAATAATAAAACAAAAACAGAAATTTATGTCACCTATTAAAATATGTGGGCAGAAACAAAAAGCCACCTTTTGTATGGTTTTATTTATAGGAAACATCCAGAATAGGTAAAGAAACAGAGAGAGAGAAATGGGATTAGGTACTGTCAGGGGCTGGGGGAGGGAGCAATGGGGACTGCATGATAACTGATAATAAGTGATGTTGACCATCCTTTCATGTGTCTGTTGGCCATAAGTATGTATTCTTTAAAAAAAATGTTCAGTCTTCTGCCAATTTTTTACTTGGGTTTTTGTCTTTTGAAGGTTGACTTGGGTGAGTTCTTGGTCCATTTTGGGTATGAACCCCTTTTTTAGATACATAGTTTGCAAATATTTTCTCAGGTTCAGTAGGCTGCCTTTTTATTTTGTGTATGATTTCCTTTGCCATTGGAAAACTTTTCAGTTGGATGCAGTCTCATTGGTTTATTTGGCTTGGTTTCCCTTACTTAAGGAGACAGGTCCAAAAAATATTGCTAAGAGCAAACTGCATACTCTGCAGTATGTTCTGCATTGTCAAAGAGCATGGTGCCTATGCTTTCTCCTAGGAGTTCCATGGCTTCAGGTCTTACATGGAAGTATTTGATTCATCTTAACATTAGTTTTGTAGATGGTATTGAGAAAGTAGTCCAGTTTGATTCTTGGGCATGTAGCTGTCCAGTTTTCCCAAAACCATTAATTGAAGAGGTTATCTTTTCCCTGTTATATAGTCTCACCTCCTTGTCATAGATAAGTTGACCATAGAAACCTGGGTTTATTTCTGGTCTCTCCATTCTATTTCATGGATCTATGTGTATTTTTTTGTGTGTGCCAAAACCATACTGTCTTGATGTTTCTAGATTTGTAGTATAGTTTGAAATCAGGGAGGGTGATATATCCAGGTTTGTGCTTCTTTCTTAAGATTGTATTGACTATTCAGATTCTTTTGTGTTTCCATACACATTTTAGAACGCTTGGTTCTAGTTCTCCAAATAATTTCATTGCTATCTTGATATAAATAGCCTCAAATCTCTAGATTACCTTGGGGTGTGGGGAACCATTTGAGCAACACAAATTCTTCCAATTCATGAGCACAGCATATCTTGTCATTTATTCATGTGGTCTTCAGTTTCTTTCATCAAGGTCTTCCAATTTTCTGAGTACAGGTCTTTTAACTCCTGGGTTAGGTGTATCCCTAGGTATTTTATTTTAGTTAATGTCATTTTCATTGGGTTTATTTTCTTTCTTTAATATTTGTTTATTTGGCTCTATCAGGTCTTAGTTGCAGCATGTGGGATCTTCATTGCAGCATGTGGGATATTTTTTTAGTTGTGCCATGCACGATCTTTAGTTGTGGCATATGGGATTTCATTCCCTGACCAGGAATCGAACCCGAGCTCCCTGCATTGGGAGCACAGAGTCTTAGCCACTGGACCACCAGGGAAGTCCCAGGGTTTATTTTCTTAATTTCTCATTCTGATAATTTTTTGTGAGTGTATAGAAATGCAGCTGATTTCTATAGATTAATTTTGTATTCTTCAACTTAACTGAATCTGATGAGGTCTATTTGATTTTGGGTGTCATTTTCAGGATTTTCTATGTAGAGTATTGTGTCATTTACCGACAGTGACAGTGTTACTTTTTCCTCTGCCATCAGATTACTTTCAGTTCTTTTTTTTTTCTTTTTTCATTTAATTACTATGGCTAGGGCTTCCTAGACCATGTCAAATGAAAGTGGCTAAAGTGGTCAAGGTTAGAGTTAAGTTTAAGCATAACTTTTCCTCTTCCCCTTTGTCAATCAAAATAAGCAATAAATAATCAATATTAAAAATAGAATAAAGTTTTCTTTGAGCCAAACTGAAGACTGACCCAGAAAACTGCTTCCCAGATTACTCTAAGAAACTGCTCTAGAGAAGCACATTTTCAGCAGTTTCATTTTCTCAGAACAAAGAACACTAAACAAGTCAGGGATACATTTCTATATGGTTTCAAAAAACAGACCAGGACATAGAGGTACAGCACATACAGCATGGGTTTGGCACCTGGGAAGGGAGTCTTATCCTCAAAGGGGTACAGTCATTGGTGTCCCAGGAAGAGGGGCATTTAATCATGATTTTTAACATGTACATTATTTGTTTCTGGTCAGTGTGCTCTTTAAGAATTAAAGCAGATATACACTGTATGTTTGATAGGCCAAAAACAGGCTATTTTTGTTTGCATAAAATTCAAGTTAACTCACGTATAAGCCAGAATGACTTCCCTATATTTCAGTACGTGAAAATTTCTTTTATCAATTCCCCCCATTTGATCATATATCTTTCAGTAGAAAGCATTAATTATCAAAAATTGTCCCTGGAGGCTGGGATGGTCATTGTTCCTGCCCTGGGTTCATCCTGTCCCTCAGTGCTAGGCCTGCCTCTTTCCTCTTTTTTCCCTTAGGAATAGAGTTGCCTAGGTATTCTCCTTGGGGGGCAGGTAATTAATTGAATGCAATGGATAAGCACGGAGATATATTGACAGGGAAGCATTTTCATAGTCTATACATTTTATCAGCCATATCAAATTGTCACACAAACATTGTGTGTGTGCTTTTATTAGCAGTAGACAGGAAGCACACAATGATACATGTTATGAGAAGCTTGATAGCTAAGAAAAGAACAGTATGTATTATGAAAATGATAATTATATGTAAAGCAGAGTGGAAAAAATGTCTATTCCTGAAGGGAGCCAACTAAACAGGTCATTTAAAGTGTCAGTTTTGCTTACATCTGGCCTTTTGAGAAATTCTTTCTAGGTGTGTCTCAACTTCTCCAGCGGTATTAATATAAGTGCAACAAGTAGTATAAGCGATAGCACAAATACCTCCTTGTTTAGCCAGTAGAGGATCTAGTATTAATTGAGCTAAGAAATTTAGGGATGTCTGCTGTGTTACAATGTTGTTTCGAATCTTTTCAGTTATTTGACCAATGATGGCTGATAGATTTCTGAGCATAACTTTGTTGACATAAACTCTTGCATTAGGAGCCAAGATTCCCAAAAGATTTTTGCCACCAAATAACTTGGTATTTTGCTAACATGGATCTCTTGACTCTGTCTCTTGAAGAGAGAAAAGAGGGTCATCTATTTCCTGATGTATAGACAACGGGGTAACATAATGTCCTAATAAACATAAACCTGCTATCTGTCAGTTATTAAGACATTTACGTGCCCATCCTTGGGAAGGTGAGTCAATTCCAATACTACGTATAAAGACAAAACTGGGGCGGGGGGGGAACAAGTGATCCCTCCCAGAATGTTCTCATTGATAGCCTCATTAATTGGGGGTTTTGTTCAGGTGGTATTAAACCATGGGTCATTTCTCTTGCAGGCTTTCCAAAAAACATTTCTATGGAATTTGGTATAAGGGAGTTGCTGGCATAATTTTCTTGCATTTTTAAAGACATTTTTCAATTAAGTAAGAGACAGAGCAAAGGAGTCCTAGGGTGAGTTGTTCTCAGTCTCTAAGGACTTAGGATAGTATGAAACGATGGACATATTAATATGTTAAATAATTTGAACCTGAAAGGTTATGCCAGAGGGAGGTTGGTCTAGGTAAGTGGTTACATTAGTGACATCTGAAAAGTTGATGACAGGAATTATGAGGGGCTTCTATTGGTCTTATATTGACTGAGGAATTTGATGACAGATCCGACAGTTGGTTAGATGGCCCCCAGTCACTATATATACTCTGTGACAACTTTACTATAGAATTTTCTTTTCACCCTGTACATTGTGGCAAAGTATAGTCAGAAGTAAAACAGTAACGTTAAATTTTGATAAAGAGACAGACATTGGGTAAATAGTACAGTTAGGATAGTAGAGTGACTCTTACAGGCCTGGTCCAGACGCTTGGGTTAGCTGTTTACTACTGCTGTCATCCTCTTCTCGTCCTGGCTTGGTGGCATTGATCTTAGTCAAAACCAGGTGTCAGACGTAGGAGATGAAGTCCATTCAGGTGGAGAGGTCTTTTTTAAAATAGAGATGTGAATCCATGAGTCTAATTTGGCAGTCCATGGATGAGTGATTAATACTTGGTAAGGTCCTTTCCAACGTGCCTGCAAAGAATTTTCTATTTTAGGTCTTTTCCAAAAAACCAAAATTTCCAGGTTGTAATCCATGATCCTTAAGGTCTTCACCTCCCAGGAGCTCACTGTGAAAGGAGTTAGCTACTAATTTTTCATTTTCCTTAAGTGTTTTATTAAGGCCCTGATGATACTGTAATATATCTCCTTGGAGTGAGGTTGGTTCATATACTTTTTCATCTAATTGCATAGGCCATCCTTTTATGATTTCAAAAGGAGACAGCTGATGTTTACCAAAAGGCATAGATCTAAGGTTGAGAAGCGATAGCAGAAGAGCTTTTGGCCGTGAGAGATTAAATGGTTCTGAGAGTTTTCCTAATTGCATTTTGATAGTGTCATTAGTCCTTTCTGCCAATCCGGAAGATTGGGGGTGATGAGTGCAGTGAAAATGCGGCCTTATTGGCCCAATGTCACAAATAGATTTAATTATTTGTTCAGTTAAATTAGTTCCCCAGTCACTGTGTAATTCAGAAGGACTTCCCCAAATAGGAATTACATTTTCTAATAACAGTTTACCTACTGTTAAAACTTCAACCCAGTGTGAAAACATGCAGAGCATCACCAAGATATACTGACTTTTCTGACGTGGTCGAATCTGTACAAAGTCCAATTGCCATACCCCAGAAGGTCCCTTAGGAAGGGGGAAGTTGGCCTTGTGACCCCTGAAGTGACTTTCCAGGATTATATTTAGGACATATATTACAACGAGTATATACTTTATGAGCCACCATGGGAGAAAGTTTCCAAATGTACTGTTTGCCCATAGAATCATTTTCTCAGGTGCCCAATTAGTTAAGGAATGTACAGTATATGCTGGAGCAAGAGCAACTGGGCTCTAACAGGTACTATAGGTTTAATTTCAGGTCCAAACCATATCTGTGTGATAGGGTTAAAAATTCCCCCCCCCCACTTTTTTTTTTAACATCTCTATTGGAGTATAATTGCTTTACAATGGTGTGTTAGTTTCTGCTTTATAACAAAGTGAATCAGTTATACATATACATATATTCCCATATCTCTTCCCTCTTGCATCTCCCTCCCTCCCACCCTCCCTATCCCACCCCTCTAGGTGGTCAAAAGGCACCGAGCTGATCTCCCCGTGCTATGCGGCTGCTTCCCACTAGCTATCTATTTTACATTTGGTAGTGTATATATGTCCATGCCACTCTCTCACTTTGTCACAGCTTACCCTTCCCCCTCCCCATATCCTCAAGTCCATTCTCTAGTAGGTCTGTGTCTTTATTCCCGTCTTGCCACTAGGTTCTTCATGACCTTTTTTCCCCCCTTAGATTCCATATATATGTGTTAGCATACTGTATTTGTTTTTCTCTTTCTGACTTACTTCACTCTGTATGACAGACTCTAACTCCATCCACCTCACTACAAATAACTCCATTTCGTTTCTTTTTATGGCTGAGTAATATTCCATTGTATATATGTGCCACATCTTCTTTATCCATTCATCCGATGATGGACATTTAGGTTGCTTCCATGTCCTGGCTATTGTAAATAGAGCTGCAATGAATATTTTGGTATATGACTCTTTTTGAATTATGGTTTTCTCAGGGTATATGCCCAGTAGTGGGATTGCTGGGTCATATGGTAGTTCTATTTTTAGTTTTTTAAGGAACCTCCATACTGTTCTCCATAGTGGCTGTATCAATTTACATTCCCACCAACAGTGCAAGAGTGTTCCCTTTTCTCCACACCCTCTCCAGCATTTATTGTTTCTAGATTTTTTGATGATGGCCATTCTGACCGGTGTGAGGTGATATCTCATTGTAGTTTTGATTTGCATTTCTCTAATGATTAATGATGTTGAGCATTCTTTCATGTGTCTGTAGGCCATCTGTATATCTTCTTTGGAGAAATGTCTATTTAGGTCTTCTGCCCATTTTTGGATTGGGTTGTTTGTTTTTTTTGTTATTGAGCTGCATGAGCTGCTTGTGAATCTTGGAGATTAATCCTTTGTCAGTTGCTTCATTTGCAAATATTTTTTTCCCATTCTGAGGGTTGTCTTTTGGTCTTGTTTAAGGTTTCCTTTGCTGTGCAAAAGTTTTTAAGTTTCATTAGGTCCCATTTGTTTATTTGTGTTTTTATTTCCATTTCTCTAGGAGGTGGGTCAAAAAGGATCTTGCTGTGATCTATGTCATACAGTGTTCTGCCTATGTTTTCCTCTAAGAGTTTGATAGTGTCTGGCCTTACATTTAGGTCTTTAATCCATTTTGAGTTTATTTTTGTGTATGGTGTTAGGGAGTGTTCTAATTTCATACTTTTACATGTACCTGTCCACTTTTCCCAGCACCACTTATTGAAGAGGCTGTCTTTTCTCCACTGTATATGCTTGCCTCCTTTATCAAAGACAAGGTGACCATATGTGCGTGGGTTTATCTCTGGGCTTTCTATCCTGTTCCATTGATCTATGTTTCTGTTTTTGTGCCAGTACCAAACTGTCTTGATTACTGTAGCTTTGTAGTATAGTCTGAAGTCAGGGAGCCTAATACCTCCAGCTCCGTTTTTCGTTCTCAAGATTGCTTTGGGTATTCGGGGTCTTTTGTGTTTCCATACAAATTGTGAAATTTTTTGTTCTAGTTCTGTGAAAAATGCCAGTGGTAGTTTGATAGTGATTGCATTGAATCTGTAGATTGCTTTGGGTAGTAGAATCATTTTCACAATGTTGATTCTTCCAATCCAAGAACATGGTATATCTCTCCATCTATTTGTATCATCTTTAATTTATTTCATCAGTGTCTTATAATTTTCTGCATACAGGTTTTTTGTCTCCCTAGGTAGGTTTATTCCTAGGTATTTTATTCTTTTTGTTGTAATGGTAAATGGGAGTGTTTTCTTAATTTCACTTTCAGATTTTTCATCATTAGTGTATAGGAATGCTAGAGATTTCTGTGCATTAATTTTGTATCCTGCTACTTTACCAAATTCATTGATTAGCTCTAGTAGTTTTCTGGTAGCATCTTTAGGATTCTCTATGTATAGTATCATGTCATCTGCAAACAGTGACAGCTTTACTTCTTTGTTTTTTTTTTACCACACAGTATTACTTTATTTTATTTATTTTTTCACACACACACACACACACACACACACTGTATTTTATTTTTACAAGAGATAAATAGACTGACACCAAGCATTGTATATGGATGACCACAACAAAAGCAACAATGATTGCAATTACCAAACATGAAACAAACTCATACTATGTCATAATATTGACATTCAGTCCAGTAATCCTCCACTGTAACAGCTCCTTTACTTTGCAGTGAAAATTGATTTGTATATTCTTTGCCTCGGAGTCCTTGTGGGATTTTTTTTTTTTAATTCAGACAGAAAGTCACAAAAATTATACTCATCCTCATCAGTTCACTCAGTCCCATGTAATTAATTTTTTTTTTCATCTTGATCTTTTGTTAGCACTTTTATGAGTTCATCAGTTTTTCATTAGAGTTCTGAAAATGCTTATTCATTCAGTTCAGCAGTACAGTCAGTTACCAGAAACCTGTACTTGTCAGAGTCTTTTCCATGAATTTCTTGAAGATGAAACCCTTTTATAGGAACATATTTGCAAAAGCATCAGAGTACACCCAGAACTGTTGGTAAATGACAAAAGACTTAAAAATGAGCACAGTTAAAGATTTGATGAAAGTTCATAATAATGCAGTTGAAAAGAAAATTAGTTATTTCTGAGATATACATTTTAAAGTAATAACTAGGATTATTACTTATAACATTATACCAGAACATATAAGATTTTTAGAAATTTCATGTAATGTCTGAATCATTTATATTAACATATTTCCATACATATTTCCATACAAATACAAATATAAGATTTTTAGAAATTTTATGTAATATCTGAAACATTTATATTAACATATTTCCATACAAATAACCCAGTGAAAGTTTAGTATTAGTTGTTTTGTTTTGTTTGTTTTTTTATACTGCAGGTTCTTATTAGGCATCAATTTTATACACATCAGTGTATACATGTCAATCCCAATCGCCCAATTCAGCACACCACCATCCCCACCCCACTGCAGTTTTCCCCCATTGGTGTCCATATGTCCATTCTCTACATCTGTGTCTCAACTTCTGCCCTGCAAACCGGCTCACCTGTACCATTTTTCTAGGTTCCACATACATGCATTAATATACGATATTTGTTTTTCTCTTTCTGACTTACTTCACTCTGTATGACAGTCTCTAGATCCATCCACGTCTCAACAAATGACTCAATTTCGTTCCCTTTTATGGTTGAGTAATATTCCATTGTATATATGTACCACATCTTCTTTATCCATTTGTCTGTTGATGGGCATTTAGGTTGCTTCCATATCCTGGCTATTGTAAATAGTGCTGCAATGAACATTCGGGTGCATGTGTCTTTTTGAATTACGGTTTTCTCTGGGTATATGCCCAGTAGTGGGATTGCTGGGTCATATGGTAATTCTATTTTTAGTTTTTTAAGGAACCTCCATATTGTTCTCCATAGTGGCTGTATCAATTTACATTCCCACCAACAGTGCAAGAGGGTTCCCTTTTCTCCACACCCTCTCCAGCATTTATTGTTTGTAGATTTTCTGATGATGCCCATTCTAACAGGAGTGAGGTGATACCTCATTGTAGTTTTTATTTGCATTTCACTAATAATTAGTGATGTTGAGCATCTTTTCATGTGCTTCGTGGCCGTCTGTATGTCTTCTTTGGAGAAATGTCTATTTAGGTCTTCTGCCCATTTTTGGGTTGGGGTGTTTGTTTCTTTAATATTGAGCTGAATGAGCTGTTTATATATTTTGCAGATTAATCCTTTGTCCGTTGATTCATTTGCAAATATTTTCTCCCATTCTGAGGGTTGTCTTTTGGCCTTGTTTATGGTTTCCTTTGCTGTGCAAAAGCTTTGAAGTTTCATTAGGTCCCACTTGTTTATTTTTGTTTTTATTTCCATTACTCTAGGAGGTGGATCAAAAAACATCTTGCTGTGATTTATGTCAAAGAGTGTTCTCCCTATGTTTTCCTCTAAGAGTTTTATAGTGTCCAGTCTTATATTTAGGTCTCTAATCCATCTTGAGTTTATTTTTGTGTATGGTGTTAGGGAGTATTTTAATTTCATTCTTTTACATGTAGCTGTCCAGTTTTCCCAGCACCACTTATTGAAGAGACTGTCTTTTCTCCATGGTATATCTTTGCCTCCTTTGTCATAGATTAGTTGACCATAGGTGCGTGGGTTAATCTCTGGGCTTTCTATCTTGTTCCATTAATCTATGTTTCTCTTTTTGTGCCAGTACCATATTGTCTTGATTACTGTAGCTTTATAGTATAGTCTGAAGTCAGGGAGTCTGATTCCTCCAGCTCCGTTTTTTTCCCTCAAGACTGCTTTGGCTATTCGGGGTCTTTTGTGTCTCCATAAAAATTTTAAGATGATTTGTTCTAGCTCCGTAAAAAATGCCATTGGTAATTTGATAGGGATTGCATTGAATCTGTAGATTGCTTTGGGTAGTATACTCATTTTCACAATGTTGATTCTTCCAATCCAAGAACATGGTATATCTCTCCATCTGTTGGTATCATCTTTAATTTCTTTCATCAGTGTCTTATAGTTTTCTGCATACAGGTCTTTTGTCTCCCTGGGTAGGTTTATTCCTAGGTATTTTATTCTTTTTGTTGCAATGGTAAATGGGAGTGTTTCCATAAATTCTCTTTCAGATTTTTCATCATTAGTGTATAGGAATGCAAGAGATTTCTGTGCATTAATTTTGTATCCTGCAACTTTACCATATTCATTAATTAGCTCTAGCAGTTTTCTGGTGGCAGTTTTGGGATTTTCTATGTATAGTATCATGTCATCCGCAAACAGTGACAGTTTTACTTCTTCTTTTCCAATTTGTATTCCTTTTATTTCTTTTTCTTCTCTGATTGCCGTGGCTAGGACTTGCAGAACTATGTTGAATAATAGTGGTGAGAGTGGACATCCTTGTCTCGTTCCTGATCTTAGAGGAAATGCTTTCAGTTTTTCACCATTGAGAATGATGTTTGCTGTGGGTTTGTCATATATGGCCTTTATTATGTTGAGGTAGGTTCCCTCTATGCCCACTTTCTGGAGAGTTTTTATCATAAATGGGTGTTGAATTTTGTCAAAAGCTTTTTCTGCATCTATTGAGATGATCATATGGTTTTTCTTCTTCAATTTGTTAATATGGTGTATCACATTGATTGATTTGCGTATATTGAAGAATCCTTGCATCCCTAGGATAAATCCCACTTGATCGTGGTGTATGATCCTTTTAATGTGTTGTTGGATTCTGTTTGCTAGTATTTTGTTGAGGATTTTTGCATCTATATTCATCAGTGATATTTGTAATTTTCTTTTTTTGTAGTGTCTTTGTCTGGTTTTGGTATCAGGGTGATGGTGGCCTCATAGAATGAGTTTGGGAGTGTTCCTACTTCTGCAATTTTTTGGAAGAGTTTGAGAAGGATGGGTGTTAGCTCTTCTCTAAATGTTTGATAGAATTCACCTGTGAAGCCATCTGGTCCTGGACTTTTGTTTGTTGGAAGAATTTTAATCACAGTTTCAATTTCATTACTTGTGATTGGTCTGTTCATATTTTCTATTTCTCCCTGGTTCAGTCTTTCAAGGTTATACCTTTCTAAAAATTTGTCCATTTCTTCCAGGTTGTCCATTTTATTGGCGTTGCTTGTAGTAGTCTCTTAGGACAGTTTGTATTTCTGCGGTGTCTGTTGTAACTTCTCCTTTTTCATTTCTGATTTTAGTGATTTGAGTCCTCTCCCTCTTTTTCTTGATGAGTCTGGCTAATGGCTTATCAATTTTGTTTATCTTCTCAAAGAACCAACTTTTAGTTTTATTGATCTTTGCTATTGTTTTCTTTGTTTCTATTTCATTTATTTCTGCTCTGATCTTTATGATTTCTTTCCTTCTGCTAACTTTGGGTTTTGTTTGTTCTTCTTTCTCTAGTTTCTTTAGGTGTAAGGTTAGATTGTTTACTTGAGATTTTTGTTGTTTCTTGAGGTAGGCTTGTATAGCTATAAACTTCCCTCTTAGAACTGCTTTTGCTGCATCCCATAGGTTTTGGATCGTCGTGTTTTCATTGTCATTTGTCTCTAGGTATTTTGTGATTTCCTCTGATTTCTTCAGTGATCTCTTGGTTATTTAGTAACGTATTGTTTAGCCTCCATGTGTTTGTCTTTTTTATGTTTTTTTCCCTGTAATTCATTTCTAATCTCATAGCGTTGTTGTCAGAAAAGATGCTTGATATGATTTCAATTTTCTTAAATTTACTGAGGCTTGATTTGTGACCCAAGATGTGATCTATCCTGGAGAATGTTCCGTGCGCACTTGAGAAGAACGTGTAATCTGCTGTTTTTGGATGGAATGTCCTATATATATCAATTAAATCTATCTGCTCTATTGTGTCATTTAAAGCTTCTGTTTCCTTATTTATTTTCATTTTGGATGATCTGTCCATTGGTGTAAGTGAGGTGTTAAAGTCCCTCAGTATTACTGTGTTACTGTCAATTTCCTCTTTTATAGCTGTTAGCAGTTGCCTTATGTATTGAGGTGCTCCTATGTTGGGTGCATATATATTTATAATTATTATATCTTCTTCTTGGATTGATCCCTTGATCATTATTTAGTGTCCTTCCTTGTCTCTTGTAACATTCTTTACTTTAAAGTCTATTTTATCTGATATGAGTATAGCTACTCCAGCTTTCTTTTGATTTCCATTTGCATGGAATATCTTTTTCCATCCCCGCACTTTCAGTCTGTATGTGTCCCTAGGTCTAAAGTGGGTCTCTTGTAGACAGCATATATATGGGTCTTGTTTTTGTATCCATTCAGCCAGTCTGTGTCTTTTGGTTGGGGCATTTAATCCATTCACGTTTAAGGTAATTATTGATATGTATGTTCCTATGACCATTTTCTTAATTGTTTTGGGTTTGTTTTTGTAGGTTCTTTTCTTCTCTTGTGTTTCCCACTTAGAGAAGTTCGTTTAGCATTTGTTGTAGAGCTGGTTTGGTGGTGCTGAATTCTCTTAGCTTTTGCTTGTCTGTAAAGCTTTTGATTTCTCCATCAAATCTAAATGAGATCCTTGCCGGGTAGAGTAATCTTGGTTGTAGGTTCTTCCCTTTCATCACTTTAAGTATATCATGCCACTCCCTTCTGGCTTGCAGAGTTTCTGCTGAGAAATCAGCTGTTAACCTTATGGGAGTTCCCTTGTATGTTATTTGTCGTTTTTCCCTTGCTGCTTTCAATAATTTTTCTTTGTCTTTAATTTTTGCCACTTTGATTACTATGTGTCTTGGCGTATTTCTCCTTGGGTTTATCCTGTATGGGACTCTCTGTGCTTCCTGGACTTGGGTGGCTATTTCCTTTCCCATGTTAGGGAAGTTTTCGACTATAATCTCTTCAAATTTTTTCTCTGGTCCTTTCTCTCTCTCTTCTCCTTCTGGGACCCCTATAATGCGAATGTTGTTGCGTTTAATGTTGTCCCAGAGGTCTCCTTGGCTGTCTTCATTTCTTTTCATTCTTTTTTCTTTAGTCTGTTCCGCAGCAGTGAATTCCACCATTCTGTCTTCCAGGTCACTTATCCGTTCTTCTGCCTCAGTTATTCTGCTCTTGATTCCTTCTAGTGTAGTTTTCATTTCAGTTATTGTATTGGTCATCTCTGTTTGTTTGTTCTTTAATTCTTCTAGGTCTTTGTTAATCATTTCTTGCATGTTCTCAATCTTTGCCTCCATTCTTATTCCGAGGTCCTGGATCATCTTCACTATCATTATTCTGAATTCTTTTTCTGGAAGGTTGCCTATCTCCGCTTCATTTAGTTGTTTTTCTGGGGTTTTTTCTTGTTCCTTCATCTGGTACATAGCCCTCTGCCTTTTCATCTTGTCTATCTTTCTGTAACTGTGGTTTTTGGTCCACAGGCTGCGGGATTGTAGCTTTTCCTGCTTCTGCTGTCTGCCCTCTGGTGGTTGAGGCTATCTAAGAGGCTTGATGGGAGGCTCTGGTGGTGGGTAGAGCTGACTGTTGCTGTGGCAGTGAGAGCTCAGTAAAACTTTAATCCACTTGACTGTTGATGGGTGGGGCTGGGTTCCCTCCCTGTTGGTTGTTTTGCCTGAGGCAACCCAACACTGGAGCCTACCTGGGCTCTTTGGTGGGGTTAATGGCAGACTATGGGAGGGCTCACGCCAAGCAGCACTTCCCAGAACCTCCGCTACCAGTGTCCTTTTCCCCACGGTGAAACAGAGCCACCACCCGCCTCTGCAGGAGACCCCCCAACACCAGCAGGTAGGTCTGGTTTAGTCTCCCCCAGGGTCGCTGCTCCTTCCCCTGGGTCCCGATGCGCACATTACTTTGTGTGTGCCCTCCAAGAGTGGGGTCTCTGTTTCCCCCAGTCCTGTCGAAGTCCTGCAATCAATTCCCACTAGGCTTCAAAGTCTGATTCTCTAGGAATTCCTCCTCCCGTTGCCGGACCCCCAGGTTGGGAAGCCTGACGTGGGGCTCAGAACCTTCACTCCAGTAGGTGGACTTCTGTGGTATAAGTGTTCGCCAGTCTGTGAGTCACCCACCCAGCAGTTATGGGATTTGATTTTACTCTGATTGCGTCCCTCCTACCATCTCACTGTGGCTTCTCCTCTGTCCTTGGACATGGGGTATCCTCCTTGGTGAAGTCCAGGGTCTTCCTGTCAATGATTGTCCAGCAGCCAGTTGTGATTCTGGTGCTCTCGCAAGAGGGAATAAGAGCACGTCCTTCTACTCCGCCATCTTGGTTAATCCTCCATGACTCTTTCAACAGCTTTACTTCTTGTTTTCTGATTTGGATTCCTTTTATTTCTTTTTCTTCTCTGATTGCTGTGGCTAAAAATTCCAAAACTATGTTGAATAATAGTGGTGAGAGTGGGCAACCTTGTCTTGTTCCTGATCTTAGTGGAAATGGTTTCAGTTTTTCATCATTGAGAACGATGTTGGCTGTGGGTTTGTCATATATGGCCTTTATTATGTTGAGGAAAGTTCCCTCTATGGCTATTTTCTGCAGGGATTTTATCATAAATGGGTGTTGAATTTTGTCGAAAGCTTTCTCTGCATCTATTGAGATGATCATATGGTTTTTATCCTTCAATTTGTTAATATGATGTATCACGTTGATTGATTTGCGTATACTGAAGAATCCTTGCATTCCTGGAATAAACCCCACTTGATCATGGTGTATGATCCTTTTAATGTGCTGTTGGATAATGTTTGCTAGTATTTTGTTGAGGATTTTTGCATCTATGTTCATCAGTGATATTGGCCTGTAGTTTTCTTTCTTTGTGACATCTTTGTCTGGTTTTGGTATAAGGGTGATGGTGGCCTCATAGAATGAGTTGGGGAGTGTTCCTTCCTCTGCAATATTTTGGAAGAGTTTGATAAGGACAGGTGTTAGCTCTTCTCTAAATGTTTGATAGAATTCGCCTGTGAAGCCATATGGTCCTGGGCTTTTGTTTGTTGGAAGATTTTTAATCACAGTTTCAATTTCGGTGTTTGTGATTGGTCTGTTCATATTTTCTATTTCTTCCTGGCTCAGTCTCGGCAGGTTGTGCACTTCTAAGAATTTATCCATTTCTTCCACGTTGTCCATTTTATTGGCATAGAGTTGCTTGTAGTAATCTCTCATGATCATTTGTATTTCTGCAGTGTCATTTGTTACTTCACCTTTTTCATTTCTAATTCTATTGATTTGAGTCTTCTCCCTTTTTTCTTGATGAGTCTGGCTAATGGTTTATCAATTTCATTTATCTTCTCAAATAACCAGCTTTTAGTTTTGTTGATCTTTGCTATTGTCTCCTTCATTTCTTTTTCTTTTATTTCTGATCTGATCTTTATGATTTCTTTTCTTCTGCTAGCTTTGGGGTTTTTTTGTTCTTCTTTCTCTAATTGCTTTAGGTGCAAGGTTAGGTTGTTTATTTGAGATGTTTCCTGTTTCTTGATGTAGGCTTGTATTGCTATAAACTTGCCTCTTAGAACTGCTTTTGCTGCATCGCATAGGTTTTGGGTCGTCGTGTCTCCATTGTTATTTGTTTCTAGGTATTTTTTTATTTCCCCTTTGATTTCTTCAGTGATCACTTCGTTATTAAGTACTGTATTGTGTAGCCTCCATGTGTTTGCATTTTTTGCAGATTTTTTCCCTGTATTTGATATCTAGTCTCATAGTGTTGTGTTCAGAAAAGATACTTGATACAATTTCAATTTGCCTAAATTTACCAAGGCTTGATTTGTGACTGAAGATATGATCTATCTTGGAGAATGTTCCATGAGCACTTGAGAAAAATGTGTATTCTGTTGTTTTTGGGTGGAATGTCCTCTAAATATCAATTAAGTCCATCTTGTTTAATGTATCATTTAAAGCTTGTGTTTCCTTATTTATTTTCATTTTGGATGATCTGTCCATTGGTGAAAGTGGGGTGTTAAAGTCCCCTACTATGATTGTGTTACTGTCAATTTCCCCTTTTATGGCTGTTAGTATTTGCCTTATGTGTTGAGGTGCTCCTATGTTGGGTGCGTAAATATTTACAATTGTTATACCTTCTTCTTGGATCGATCCCTTGATCATTATATAGTGTCCTTCTTTGTCTCTTGTAATAGTCTTTATTTTAAAGTCTATTTTGTCTGATATGAGAATTGCTACTCCAGCTTTCTTTTGATTTCCATTTGCATGGAATATCTTTTTCCATCCCCTCACTTTCAGTCTGTATATGTCCCCAGGTCTGAAGTGGGTCTCTTGTAGATAGCATATATACGGGTCTTGTTTTTGTATCCATTCAGTCAGTCTGTGTCTTTTGGTGGGAACATTTAATCCATTTATATTTAAGGTAATTATCGATATGTATGTTCCTATTCCCATTTTCTTAAATGTTTTGGGTTTGTTATTATAGGTGTTTTCCTTCTCTTGTGTTTCTTGCCTAGAGAAGTTCCTTTAGCATTTGTTGTAAAGCTGGTTTGGTGGTGCTGAACTCTCTCAGCTTTTGCTTGTCTGTAAAGGTTTTATTTTCTCCATCAAATCTGAATGAGATCCTTGCTGGGTCGAGTAATCTTGGTTGGAGGTTTTTCTCCTTCATCACTTTAAGTATATCCTGCCACTCCCTTCTGGCTTGCAGAGTTTCTCCTGAAAGATCAGCTGTTAACCTTATGGGGATTCCCTTGTGTGTTATTTGTTGTTTTTCTCTTGTTGCTTTTAATATGTTTTCTTTATATTTAATTTTTGATAGTTTGATTAATATCTGTCTTGGCGTGTTTCTCCTTGGATTTATCCTGTATGGGACTCTCTGTGCTTCCAGGACTTGATTAACTATTTCCTTTCCCATGTTAGGGAAGTTTTCACCTATAATCTCTTCAAATATTTTCTCAGTCCCTTTCTTTTTCTCTTCTTCTTCTGGGACCCCTATAATTCGAATGTTGGTGCATTTAATGTTGTCCCAGAGGTCTCTGAGACTGTCCTCAGTTCTTTTCATTCTTTTTTCTTTATTCTGCTCTGCAGTAGTTATTTCCACTATTTTATCTTCCAGGTCACTTACCCGTTCTTCTGCCTCAGTTATTCTGCTATTGATCCCTTCTAGAGTATTTTTAATTTCATTTATTGTTTTGTTCATCGTTGCTTGGTTCCTCTTTAGTTCTTCTACGTCCTTGTTAAATGTTTCTTGCATTTTGTCTATTCTATTTCCAAGATTTCGGATCATATTTACTATCATTATTCTGAATTCTTTTTCAGGTAGACTGCCTATTTCCTCTTCATTTGTTAGGTCTGTTGTGTTTTTACTTTGCTCCTTCATCTGCTGTGTGTTTTTCTGTCTTCTCATTTTGTTTATCGTACTATGTTTGGGGTCTCCTTTTGCCGGCTGCAGGTTCGTAGTTCCTGTTGTTTTTGGTATCTGTCCCCAGTGGCTAAGGTTGGTTCAGTGGGTTGTGTAGGCTTCCTGGTGGAGGGAACTAGTGCCTGTGTTCTGGTGGATGAGGCTGGATCTTGTCTTTCTGGTTGGCAGGTTCACATCTGGTGGTGTGTTTTGGAGTGTCTGTGGCCTTATTATGATTTTAGGCAGCCTCTCTGCTAATGGATGGGACTGTGTTCCTGTCTTGCTAGTTGTTTGGCATAGGGTGTCCAGTACTGTAGCTTTCTGGTCATTGAGTGAAGCTGGGTCTTGTTGAGATGGATATCTCTGGGAGATTTTCGTCATTTGGTATTACATGGAGCTGGGAGGTCTCTTGTGGACCAGTGTCCTGAAGTTGGCTCTCCCTCCTCCGAGGCACAGCACTGACTCCTGTCTGGAGCACCAAGAGCCTTTCATCCACATCGCTCAGAATAAAAGGGAGAAATAATAGAAAGAAAGAGAAAGAGGATAAAATAAAATAAAGTAAAAGTAAAATAAAATAAGATAAAGTTATTAAAATAAAAAATAATTATCAAGAAAAAAAATTTTTAGGTTAAAAAAAAAATGGACGGACGGAACCCTAGGACAAATGGTGAAAGCAAAGCTATATAGACAAAATCACACACAGAAGCATACACATACACAGTCACAATAAGAGAAAAAGGGGAAAAATAATATATCTTTGCTCCCAAAGTCCACCTCCTCAATTTGGGATGATTCGTTGTCTCTTCAGGTATTCAACAGACGCAGGCATATCAAGTTGTTTGTGGAGCTTTAATCCGCTGCTTCTGAGGCTGCTGGGAGAGATTTCCCTTTCTCTTCTTTGTTCGAACAGCTCCTGGGTTTCAGCCTTGGATTTGGACCCGCCTCTGCGTGTAGGTCGCCTGAGGGCATCTGTTCTTCGCTCAGACAGGACGGGGTTAAAGGAGCAGCTGATTCGGGGGCTCTGGCTCACTCAGCCCGGGGGAGGGAGGGGTATGGATGTGGGGTGAGCCTGCGGCGGCAGCGACCAGCGTGACATTGCACCAGCCTGAGGTATGCCGCGCATTCTCCAGGGGAAGTTGTCCCTGGATCATGGGACCGTCGCAATGGTGGGCTGCACAGGCTCCCGGGAGGGGCGGTGTGGAGAGTGACCTGTGCTTGTACACAGGCTTCTTGGTGGTGGCAGCAGCAGGCTTAGAGTCCCATGCCCATCTCTGGGGTCCGTGCTGATAGCCGCAGCTCATGCCTGTCTCTGGAGCTCGTTTAAGCGGCACTCTGAATCCCCTCTCCTCATGCACCAGGAAACAAAGAGGGGAGAAAAAGTCTCTTGCCTGTTCAGCAGTTCCAGACTTTTTCCTGGACTCCCTCCTGGCTAGCTGTGGTGCACTAACCCCTTCAGGCTGTTTTCATGCCACCAACCCCAGTTCTCTCCCTGCGATCCGACCAAAGCCCGAGCCTCAGCTCCCAGCCCCTGCCCGCCCCAGCGGGGGAGCAGACAAACGTCTCGGGCTGGTGAGTGCTGCTCGGCACCGAGCCTCTGTGCGGGAATCTCTCCGCTTTGCCCTCCGCACCCCTGTGGCTTTGCTCTCCTCCGTGGCTCCGAAGCTTCCCCCCTCTGCCACCTGCAGTCTCCGCCCACGAAGGGGCTTCGTAGTGTGTGGAAACCTTTCCTCCTTAACAGCTCCCTCCCACTGGTGCAGGTCCCATCCCTATTCTTTTGTCTCTGTTGTTTCTTTTTTCTTTTGCCCTACCCAGGTATGTGGTGAGTTTCTTGCCTTTTGGGAGGTCTGACATCTGCCTGCATTCAGTGGGTGTTCTATAGGAGCAGTTCCACGTGTAGATGTATTTCTGATGTATCTGTGGGGAGGAAGGTGATCTCCGCGTCTTACTCTTCTGCCATCTTCTCTGGACCTTACCTGTTTCTTAAATTAATTAATTAATTAATTTATATTTATTTTTGGCTGTGTTGGGTCTTCATTTCTGTGCGAGGGCTTTCTCCACTTGCGGCAAGCGGGGGCCACTCTTCATCGCGGTGCACGGGCCTCTCACCATCGCGGCCTCTCCCATTGTGGAGCACAGGCTCCAGACGCGCAGGCTCAGTAGTTGTGGCTCACGGGCTTAGTCGCTCCACGGCATGTGGGTTCGATCCCTGGTCTGGGAAAATTCCCCCTTTTTGTTGTCACATCTGTTTCTCTTCTTTTGGTGGCAATTTCATGAGCCTGTAGAAGGAAATCCTTCACTGAGTCAGCAGGACTCACAGAGAGCAATGGACATTCTTGAAACTGGACAGAATGATTATTTAAAGTTGCTTACTCAGTGGCAGTATCAGCAAGCTGAATTCCTTTAGCTTCCATAGTCTCATATATGGAATGTCCTGGGGTTTTAATAATTGCCAACTCTTTTGGCAATTGTATAGCATTTAATAACTCTGCAACTGGTTTTCCATATTTTAATATGCTGTCCTGAAGCAGTTTTTAAAAAAACAAACAAACAAAAAACCTCGTTGCCATTCCAAAGTCATGTGTCACTCCAAAGGTATAAGGACTGCCAGTATAAATATTTGCTATCTGGTCTTTAGCTAGTTGACAAGCTTGAGTTAAAGCAATTAATTCACCTTGTTGTGCTGACTTAATTTCTGGTAAATAAGGGCTTTCAATTATATCCGCTGCAGATGTTACTGCATATCTATCTCAAAAATATCCTTGTTCATCTTTTAAGTAGGACCTGTCTGTAAACCAACTTAGATTTGCATTGTCAAAGGGAGTTTCTTGCATGTTACTCCTAGGAGCAAGAATATAATCCATTAATAAAATGCAGTCATGGTGGTTTGAGGTCAGCACTCTTTCCTATAGGCCAGTCTAGCACAGAGGCCATTCTTAAGTGGAAAACATAATTTCAAGAGTCAATTCCCTTCAGTTTTATTGTGTATGTGTTACTTCAGAGCACCTGAGAAGGGTCCTTCCATCTAAGTTGGGGAGAGAGAGTCCTTTAAATGGTGTCTTTTCCAGCATTCATAATCTCCTGGGTGCAGGTCATGGGGCATCTAATCCTCATCCAAAGATAGATTACTGTGATCAGCTTCAGAAACAAGCTTAGAATATACTTTTAATAATTCAGTTAAACTGTACAATAATGCTACATACAACAAAGAGACTTCTTGGGTGTAGGTAGTAAATATAAAACCTCTGATGTATATATATAAAACATCAATATTCACAGAGGTATATCATTGAAACAAATTTTTTTTCTCTAAATTACCCTCATTTTTACCAAATAAAGTCAAATTAAGACAGATTTGTCTGCAAAACAAGTCTGGTTTCAGTACACTTTGCCTGATTATCTACATAAGTGGCATTGATTATATGGGCTCTTTTAAATTTGGTTTTGTGAAACTTTTCCTAAGGGATCTCAAACAAATTTTAAAAGGCCTCTCTAAGCTAGGAAAGCCATGCCATTAGCCATGCCAGGAAATACCTGCAGATTTAGATGGATTTCTCTCTTCTCGAGTTCCAACATGTCTTGAGGTTCTTTATCTGTCAGGAAACAGTCTTCCTTATTCACCTGGAAAGGCTGCTAGGAATCTAAGAGTTTCCAAATTCTGGAGGGATTGGGTAGAGGGAAAACATAAATGCTTCAATTCTGTTTATGAATGGTATAATTTTCCAAATTGCTGCAAGTCATAATTAGATTAAGGGGAAAGGTTCCTTTTAAGGTTCCCTTTAAAAACAAAGATTAAAAGTCAGCAACATTTCAGACAAAGAGTCATAAAAAATATAATCATATTTATCAACTCATTCAATCCTATGTAATTAATTCTTGTTCTGTTTGAGTCCAGTTTTTCCATTAGTTTTGTTGAGCTCGCCTGATGATTGAGGATGATAGTGACAGTGAGAATTTCAAGAAGTTTGTGAGGGGTTTGTGTTAAGGCTTGTAGGATTTGCCCAGTGAAGCAGGTGCCCTGATCACTGGAGACTCTAGAAGGTATGCCCCAAGTGGAAAACATATTTTTAAACAGTTTCTTTGTCATTGTGAGGGCATCAACCTTGCAGCAAGGGAAGGCTTTAACACATCAAATAAAAAGGAGGGTTTGGGGACTTCCCTGGGGGTCCAGTGGTAAAGAACCCGCCTTCCAATGCAGGGGATGCGGGTTTGATCTCTGGTCAGGGAACTAAAGTCCCACATGCCTCAGGGCAACTAAGCCCATGTACCACAACTACTGAGCCTGCGAGCCTCAACTAGAGAGCCAGCTTGCTGCAAACTACAGAGCCCATGCTCTCTGGAGCCCATGCCCCACAACTAGAGAGCCCAAGCACCCCAACGAAAGATCCTGCATACCGCAATGAAGATCCCACCTGCTGCAATTAAGACCCAATGCAGCCAAAAATAAAAATAAAAAAGTGGGGTTTGCCAGGGGGCAGGGAAGAGCCAAGCAGCTGTCTTGGGTTTCCCATAGATTGTTTAATTCACAGCTATTGAATTAAACAGACACCTTAATTTCTTTCATTTAGGAGCATGCTGTTACAAGGACATCAAGATGGCAGATATCTGACAATGAGGGGTTAATTTTGTAGAAGCAGAATGGACTTTATCTACATGTGCCATAATCTTTACAGATTCTGTTGTGGTTGCCTTCGTAAAAGTCAGGGCATTTTCCTAATACTCGGGTTCACTCCTTTTAGTGTGAGCCTCAATTTTGATGACATAACAGATAATATTTTATGTCAGGACATATAAGATTTCTAGGAGTTTCATATCACTTCTGGAACATTTATAATATATATACTTATGTAGACATAACGTGAAGAAGGCTTAATGTTACCTTTTATTGACAATGCTTCCCATGTAATATAATATATTAAATAATCCTAAAGACTTTATTTTCTATTCAAAGACAACCAACTCTATGACAAACTTATCTATCCTTTTTTCCATTCTTTATATCTTCTATCACTGACAACATATATGCTACTTTTTACCTACTGAAATGCTTCCCTTGTTATTTTAGTAATGTTAATTACATGTGTTATAATTTTTAACCCTTAAAGAAACCCTTAATCTCTAGTGAAAATCAAGGGGCAAGTAATTGATTCTCTTTGTCATACCAGTATTTCCTGATTCGCAAACTTAAGAACATATTCCATAACCTCTAAAAACATACATTTTTCTCATAGCATAATTTCTTTTTAATGTGGTACAAGATGTGTGTCTAATAAACCCAAACATCTTTAGTTTTTCTCTAAAGAAGGCAAAGCAGACAAATTGAGACATGCTTAGCAATGAATGTTTCAGTATTTTTATCTAAATTGGAAATTATCTGGATATTCAATGAATTTGCATCATTTAATTTAATTTAGCAAAACTCTAAAGTTTCAAGTTACCAAAAATCTGGAGAAACTGTTTTTAGTTAGACATACCATAAAGCACAATCATTTTGAAAGAGTTCACCTAAAAACTTTTATCCCATTGATGTCTATTTCATCACTTATGAGAATATCATAGTACCAAGTTTATTTTTTGCTGACTAATTTTGAAGCAGAGATAACGTGAACTTATTAACTTTTAGTAAACCTGGGAACAATGAAAGTACTATACTTAGTGTTGATGACCCTGAAGACATTTCTGAATTAATCAAGCTAAAAACTTAGGATTGTTTTCATTTATTAAAGATTAATTCTAGATCACATGATCCTTTAAAAATTTGGATTAGTTTTTTTGTTACATTTAGAAATATTTAATTTGTAAGCACTTGCTTTTAAGTCAATTACATAGCGTTCTTTTATAAATTCATATTAATAATGTCACCTGGAGGTAGAAACTGATCACATTTATAACATATACACAAGCATACATACATCCAGATAGACATAGACAGAGCAGACAGAGATCTCATAGCTTTCCTGCTTGCATTTAAAAAGGCTTTTTTTTTTTTTTTTTTTACATTTTAGATTCTACTAATTGAGCCAAGGCTGTAGTTTCAAGTAGTGTGGGCTGTCTTTGCATTTCAAGAGCATGATAAGAGTTATAACTTCAAGTGTTCTCCTAGGAGTACTTTTCTATCTCAGGGTCAGAATTTTGAAAAGGTATTTTATCAAGCCAGCTGTATTTAATTGTGCATGCAAAAATCAGTTTTGGAACGTCAAAAAAAATGTTATCCTCGCCATTTTAGGGTTAGATAAGTACTTGCAAGTATTGGTTCCACACCAGTTGTAGAAGCCAGCCAGAGTTCCAGTGGGTGGCTTCCTCTCCAGGAGCTGGGAGGCTTTAGAAGCACAACCTTCCACTTTCTCTTAGTTTCATTTTATTATAAAGTGTGAATCAAAAATTAAATTTAAATGTTCAATTTTATGCCACATTCTAAAAAGTTAGCCAGCTCAATTCACTCCAAAATTCATTGCAAGCCTTCCTGCCTGGAAATTCCCTCTAAGTCTTCTGCCTTGGAACTTCCCCCTATGGCCTCTGGATGGGAAATTTACCAATACACACTTAAGACTTCAAGTCTTAAGATAACAGGTCAAATAAAAGTCATGGGCCATCACTTAATACAAGGAGATTCAGATATCAGGAAAAACTCACTGAATCACCTGAAAGGCGCTGTGAAACTGGAGGAGCTCAAGGGGCAGGCCCATGCTTGATACCAAGCGCCACTCCAAAGTAGACCCCAGGTGACCTCAAACAGGTTTTTCTGATATCCTACTGACCATGTCAAATAATGTCTATGAAAATAATCAATAACCAATCAATAATAAGAATAGAAAAGAGTTTTATTTGAGCTAAACTGAGGACTAGCCCAGAAGCCTGCTTCCCAGATTACTCTGAGAAACTGCTCTGGAAAAAGCAGGGTTTTCAGCACAGTTTTACCTTGTCAGAACAAAGAACATTAAACAAGTCAGGGATACATTTCTTCAAGGTTTCAAAAAACGGACCAGCACGTACACATACAGCACATCCAGAATGGCCTTGGCACCTGGGAAGGGAGTCTTGTCATAAAAGGAGGACCAGCATTGGTGTCCCAGGAAGAAAAGAATTTAATCTTTATTTTTAACATGAACATGCTATACTTCTGGTCAGTGTGCCCTTTCCTTTAATAATTAAAGCAGATGTACAACATATGTGTGATAGGCCACAAACAGGCTATTTTAGTTAGCATAAAATTCATATTAGCTCATGTATAAGCCAGAATGACTTCCCTATATTTCAATATGTGAAAGTTTCTTTCATCACCTTCCCCCTCTCTATCTCTCTGAGGCCTCCAGGAAAGACAGGATTAGTTCCCGGTCACACGTGATGCAGGGAGTCCAGCTGGACTATTGTTTTTCTACCCTCAGTCCTGGGCATAAGTTTGTATACTATCTGTGCACGTCTGCTGACCAGGTGTCCGTTCAGATCTTTCCCAATTTTTAAAAAATATGGAATGTTTCATGAATTTGCATATCATTTTTACTCAGGGTTCATGGTAATTTTCTCTGTATTGTTCTGACTTTTAGTATATGTGCTGCCGAAGCAAACACTTTTCCTAGTTTTAATGGGGTTGTTTGTGTTAGAGTTTGTGTGTGTGTGTGTGTGTGTGTGTGTGTGTCTATAGTTTTATTGAAGTATAGTTGATTTACAATGTTGTGTTCATTTCTGCTGTACAGCAACGTGATTCAGTTTACATATACATATTCTCTTTCATATCATTTTCCACTATGGTTTATCCCAGGATATTGACTATAGTTCCCTGTGGATACAGTAGGACCTTGTTGTTTATCCATCCTACATATAATAGTTTGCATCTGCTAAACTCAAACTCCCAATCCTTCCTTCCCTCAACCCCACACGCCCTTGCCAACCACAGGCCTGTCTTCTATATCTTTGTGTATGTTTCTGTTTCATTGATATGTTCATTTGTGTCATATTTTAGATTCCACATATAAGAGATATCATATGGTATTTGTCTTTCTCTTTCTGACTTCACTTAGTATGATCTCTAGATCCATCCATGTTGCTGCAAATGGCATTATTTCATTCTTTCTTATAACATATGTAAAGTGATTCATTATATATATGTCACATCTTCTTTATCTATTCATCTGTCGATGGACATTTAGGTTTCCATGTCTTGGCTGTTGTAAATAGTGCTGCTATGCATCCCTATGAACATAGGGGTGCATGTATCTTTTTAAAGTATAGTTTTTTTGGATATATGCCCAGAAGTGGGATTGCTGGATCACATGGAAACTCTTTTTAGTTTTTTGAGGAACCTCCATACTATTTTCCATAGTGGCTGCACCAATTTACATTCTCAGCAACAATACAGAAGGGTTCCCTTTTCTCCACACCCTCTCCAGCATTAGTTATTTGTAGACTTTTTGATGATGGCCATTCTGACTGGTATGAGGTAGTACTCATGATAGTTTTGATTTGCATTTCTCTAATAATCAATGATGATGTGCATCTTTTCATGTGCCTATTGGCCATCTGTATGTATGGAGATACGTCTATTTAGGTCTTCTGCCCATTTTTCTATTGGGTTGTTTGTTTGCTGTTATTGAATTGTATGAGCTGTTTGTATATTTTGAAAATTAAGCCCTTATTGATCACATCATTTGCAATTATTTTCTCTTGGTTTGTAGGTTGTCCTTACATTTTGTTTATGGTTTCCTTTGATGTCCAAAAGCTTATAAATTTGATTATTTCCCATTTGTTTATTTTTGCTTTTATTTCTATTGCCTTGGGAGACTGACCTAAGAAAACATGGGTAAAATTTATGTCAGAGAATGTTTTGTCTATGTCCTCTTCTAGGAGCTTTATGGTATCATGTCATATATTTAAGTCTTTACGCCATTTTGAGTTTATTTTTGTGTATGGTGTGAGGGTGTGTTCTAACTGCATTGATTTGCATGCAGCTGTCTAACTTTCCCAGCACCACTTGCTGAAGAGACTTCTTCCCATTTTATATTCTTGCCTCCTTTGTCAAAGATTAATTGACTATAGGTGTCTGGGTTTATTTCTGGGCTCTCTATTCTGTTCCATTGATCTGTATGTCTTTTGTTGTGCTGATACCACACCATTTCAATTACTGTAGCTTTGTAGTATAGTTTGGAGTCTGGGAAGGTTATGCCTCCTGCTTTGTTCTTTTTCCTCAGAATTAGTTTGGCAATTCTGGGACTTTTATGGTTCCATATAAATTTTAGAATTATTTGTTTTAGTTCTGTGAAAAATGTTGTGTAATCTGATAGGGATTGTATTAAATCTGTAGACTGCTTTGGATAGTATAGCCATATTAACAATATTAATTCTTCCAACCCAAGAGCATGGGATATCTTCCATTTCTTTGAATTATCTTCAGTTTTCTTTATTAATGTGTTATAGTTCTCAGCATATGTCTTTCACCTCCTTGGTCAATTCCTATTTATTTATTTGTTTGTTTGTTTAATTTTCAAAGGGATTGTTTGTTTACATGCCCTTTCTGATATTTCATTGTTAGTACAAAGAAATGCAACCGATTTCTGTATGTTAATCTTGTATCCTGCTACTTTGCTCAATTCGTTTATCAGTTTTAATATTTTTTTGTGTGGAGTCTTTAGGATTTTCTATATATAGTATCATGTCATCTGTACATACTGACAATTTTACCTCTTTCCTACCATTTTGAATACCTTTTATTTATTTTTTTTCTTGTTTGATTTCTGTGGCTAGAACTTCCAGTACAATGTTGAATAGAAGTGGTGAGAGTGGGTATCCTTTTCTTCTTCCAGATATTACTTGGTAGGCTTTCAGCTTTTCACTGTTGAGTATTATATTGGCTGTGAGTTTGTCATAAACACCATTTATTATGTTGAGAAATGTTCCCTCTATACCCACTTTGGTAAGAGTTTTTGTCATGAATGGATGTTGAATTTTATCAGATGCCTTTATTCTGCATCTATTGAGATGATCATTGGTTTTGTCTTTTCTTTTGTTGATGTGGTGTATCACATTGATTGATTTCCATATATTGAACCATCCTTGTGACCCTAGGATGAATCCAACTTGGTCATGGTGTAAAATCTTTTTTATGTGTTGTTGGACTCAGTTTGCTAATATTTTATTGAGAGTTTTTGCATCTATAGTCATTAAAGATATTGGCCTGTAATTTCTTTTCTTGATACTGTTTTTGGTTTTGGTATCAGGGTGATGATAGCTTCATAGAATGTCTTTAGGAGTGTTCCTTCCTGTTCAATCTTTTGGGAGAGTTTGACAACAATCAGTATAAGTTCTTCTTTGTATGTTTGGTAGAACTCACCTGTGAAGCCATTTGGTCCTAGACTTTTTTTCTAGGGTTTTTGTTTTTGTTTTTTTCAGATTCTATTTCATTTCTAGTGATTGGTCTATTGAAGTTATCTATTTCTTCTTGATTCAGTTTTGGTGGGTTGTGTGTTTCTAGAAACTTGTCCATTTGTCTAGGTTGCAAATTTTTTGGCATATAATTGTTGATAGTATTCTCTTATGCTTTGTTTTGTATTTCTGGGGTATCAGTTGTGATTCCTCCTCTTTCATTTCTTATTTTTCTGTTGTTTCTTTTTGATCTCTATTTTATTTCCTCTCTGATATTTATTTTTTCCTTCCATCTGCTGACTTGAAGTTTTTTTTTTTTTGTCTAATTTCTTCCTCAAAAACCTAAGATGCCATCTTGCAGACTCACTAATAGGTTTTTTTTTTAATTTTTTAAAAATTTATTTATTTTTGGCTGTGTTGGGTCTTCATTTCTGTGTGGGCTTTCTCCAGTTGTGGTGAGTGGGGGCCACTCTTCATCGTGGTGCATGGGCCTCTCACTGTCATGGCCTCTCTTGTTGCGGAGCACAGACTCCAGATGCACAAGCTCAGTAGTTGTGGCTCACAGACCTCTCACTGTCATGGCCTCTCTTGTTGCGGAGCACAGGCTCCAGATGCACAAGCTCAGTAGTTGTGGCTCACAGACCCAGTTGCTCCGCAGCATGTGGGATCCTCCCAGACCAGGGCTCGAACCTGTGTCCTCTGCATTGGCAGGCAGACTCTCAACCACTGCACCACCAGGGAAGCCCACTAATAGGTTTTTAATATGATTTTTAAATTAATTATTTATTTATTTTTGGCTGCATTGGGTCTTCCTTGCTGTGTGCATGCTTTCTCTAGTTGTGGTGTGCGGGAGCTACTCTTCATTGCGGTGCGTGGGCTTCTCATTGGGGTGGCTTCTCTTGTTGTGGAGCATAGGCTCTAGGCATGCAGGCTTCAGTAGTTGTGGCTCGCAGGCTCTAGAGTGCAGGCTCAGTAGTTGTGGTGCATGGGCTTCGTTTCTCTGCGGCATGTGGGATCTTCCCAGACCAGGGCTTGAACCTGTGTCCCCTGCATTGGCAGGTGGATTCTTAACCACTGAGCCACCAGGGAAGCCCTGACTTTAGGTTTTGTTTGTTCTTCTTTTTCTCTTTTAGGTGGTGGATTAGGCTGTTTATTTGAGATATTTCTTGTTTCTTGAAGAAAGCCTGTGCTGCTATGAACTTCCCTCTAAGAACTACTTTTGCTTCATCCTGTAGATTTTTTATGGTCGTGTTTTCATTGTCATTTCTCTCAAGCTTATTTTAAAATTTCTTCTTGATTTCATCATTGATCCATTGGTTTTTTAATAGCATGTTTAGTCTCCATGTGATCATTTTTTTTATTGTTTCTTTTTCCATGGTTGTTTTCTAGTTTCATGACATTGTGGTCAGAAAAGATGTTTGAAAAAGTTTCTATCCTCTTAAATTTGTTGAGGCTTGTTTTGTGCCCTAGTATGTGGTCAGTTCTAGAGAATGTTCCCAGTACACTCAAAAAGAATGTGTATTCTGATTTTTTGGGATGTAATGTCCTGAAAATACCAATTAAGTATAACTGTTCTATTGTATCATTTAGGATCTCCATTGCCTTATTGATTTTCCATCTTGAAGATCTGTCCGTTGATGAGGGCAGGGAGTTAAATTCTCCTACTATTATTGTATTATTGTCAGTTTCTCCCTTTATGTCTGTTAGTACTTTTTTATGTATTTGGGTGCTCCTATATTGGGTGCATATATATTGACAGACGTAATATCCTCTTCTTGTATTGTTTTTATCATTATATAATGACCTTCTTTATCTTTCTTTTTAGCCTTTGTTTTAAAGTCTATATTGTCTCATATGAGTATTGTGACTTCTACTTTCTTCTCATTTCCATTTGTATGAAATATCTTTTTCCATCTCCTCACTTTCAATCTATGTGTATCCTTTGTGCTGAAGTGGGTCTCTTGAAGGCAGCATATTGTATGCTCTTGTTTCTCTATCCAGTCTGCCACTCTGTGTCTTTTGATAGGAACACCTAGTCCTTTGACATTTAAGGTAATTATTGATAGTGTTTTCCCATTTATTTTATATTTGTTCTTTGTCCCTTTTCTTTTTTCTTTTTTTCTTTTTATGGTTTGATGGTTTTCTTTTGTATTAGCCTGGTGTTCTCTTCTTCTGGGTTTTTGTGAATCTATTGTATGATTTTGATTTGATGTTACCCTGTTTTTCAAGTATGTTAACTCCTTCCTGTATCTACATGCCTTAGACTGGTAGTCGTATAGTATCAAACACATTCTGGGGGGAAAAAACAACTATATTTTCATAGTATCCTCCACCACGTTTTATGATTTTGATGTTCTCTTTTACATATTCATGTTCATCCTTTTGCTGTTCATTGTGGTTATCATTGCTTTCATATAAATGTTTTTCTTTTTCTTTTTCTTTTTTTTAAAATCTGTGTACTGGCTTATTTAAGTGATTTACTTTCCAATCATGATTTTCTCTTTTCTACAGATTCTTCATTCTTTTTCTTTTTACTGTATTGGAGCATAGTTGATTTACAATGTTGTGTTAGTTTCAAGTGTACGGCAACGTGATTCATTTATACACGTACATATATTCATTAATTTTTAGATTATTTTCTTGTATAGGTTATCACAGAATATTGAGTTGAGTTCCCTGTGCTATACAGTAAGTCTCTGTCAGTTATCTATCTGACATATAGCAGTGTGTCTACATTCATCCCAAGTTTCTGGTTTATCCCTCCCCTCCACATGTCCCCTTTGGTAACCATAAGTTTGTTTTTGATATCTGTGAATCTGTTTCTGTTTTGTAAATAAGTTCATTTGTATTATTTTTAATAAGATTACACATATGAGTGATATCATATGATATTTGTCTTTCTCTGACTTATTTCACTTAGTATGATCATCTCTAAGTACATCCATGATGCTGCAAATGGCATTATTTTGTTATTTTTTATGGCTAAGTAATATTCTATTGTATATATGTACTACATCTTCTTTATGCATTCCTCTTTCAATGGACTTTTAGGTTGCTTCCATGTCTTGGCTATTGTAAATAGTGCTGGAATGAACATTGGGGTGAATGTATCTTTTTGAAGTGTGGTTTTCTCCAGATATATGCACAGGAGTGGGATTGCTGGATCATATAGTAGTTCTATTTTTAGTTTTTTAAGGAACTTCCATACTGTTCTTTAGAGTGGTTGTACCAATTTAAATTCCCACCAACAGTGTAGGAGGGTTCCTTTTTCTCCACACCATCTCCAGCATTTATTATTTGCAGAATTTTTGGTGATGGCCATTCTGACCAGTGTGAGGTGATAACTCACTGTAGTTTTGATTTTCATTTCTTTGAAAATTAGTGACATTGAGCATATTTTCTTGTGCTTTTTTGCCATCTGTATGTCTTCTTTGGAGAAGTGTCTCTTTAGGGGTTCTACTCATTTTTTGATTGGGTTGTTTCGGTTTTTTTTTTTTCTTTTTTTATGTAGAGCTGTATGAGCTGTTTGTATATCTTGGAGATTAATCCCTTGTCAGTAACTTCATTTGAAAACATTTTTTCCCATTCTGAGGGTTGTATTTTCATTTTGTTTATGGTTTCTTTTGCTGTGCAAAAGCTTTTGAGTTAAATTAGGTCCTATTTGTTTATTTTTGTTTTTATTTTCATTACTCTAGGAGTTGGATCAAAAAAGATATTGCTGTGATTTATGTCAAAGAATGTCTCTGGTAGCATCTTTAGGATTTTCTATGTATAGTATCATGTCATCTGCAAATAATGACAGGTTTACTTTTTATTTTCCAAAATCCCTTTTATGTTTTTTTTTCTTCTCTGATTGCTATGGCTAGGACTTCCCAAACTATGTTGAATAAAAGTGGTGAGACTGGACATCCTTGTCTTGTCCCTTGTCTTAGAGGAAATGTTTTCAGCTTTTCACCATTGAGTATGATGTTAGCTGTAGGTTTATCATATATGGCCTTTATTTTGTTGAGGTTGGTTCCCTCTATTCCCACTTTCTGGGGAGTTTTTATCATAAATGGGTGTTGAATTTTGTCAAAAGCTTTTTCTGTATCTATTGAGATGATCATATGATTTTTATTCTTCAATTACTTGACGTGGTGTATCACACTGATGGATTTGCAGATATTGAAAAATCTCTGTCTCCCTGGGAAAAATTCCACTTGATCATGCTGTATGATTCTTTTAATGTATTGTTGGATTCAGTTTGCTAGTATTTTGTTGAGGATTTTTATGTCTGTGTTCATCAGTGATATTGGCCTCTAATTTTCCTTTTTTTCTGGTATCTTTGTCTGGTTTTGGTATCAGGGTGATGGTGGCCCCATAGAATGACTTTGGTAGTGTTCCATCCTCTGCAGTGTTTTTTTCTTGGAATAGTTTCAGAAGGATAGTATTAATTCATCTCTAAATGTTTGACAGAATTGCCCAGTGAAGCCATCTGGTCCTGGACTTTTGTTTATTGGGAGTTTTATTATTATTATTATTATTACTGTTTTTTGGCTATGTCATGCAACATGCAGGATCTTAGTTTCCCAACAAGGGATAGAACCTGTGCCCCCTGCAGTGGAAGTGTGGAGTCTTAACCACTGGACCACCAGAGAAGTCCCTGTTGGGATTTATTTAATCACACTTTCAATTTCAGTACTTTTGATTGGTCTGTTCATATTTTCTACTTCTTTGTTCAGTCCTGGGAGATTGTACCTCTCTAGGAATTTATCCTTTTCTTCAAGGTTGTCCATTTTATTGGCATATAGTTGCTTGTAGTAGTCTTTTATGATCCTTTGTATATCTTGGTGCCCATTGTAACAGCTTTTTCATTTCTAATTTTATTGATTTGAGCCCTCTCCCTCTTTTTTTTGATGAGTCTGGCTGAAGGTTTATAATTTTGGTTTATCTTTTTAAAGAACCACCTTTTAGTTTCATTGATCTTTTCTATTGTTTTCTTTGTCTCTATTTCATTTATTTCTCCTCTGATCTTTATTATTTCTTTTCTTCTACTAACTTGGATTTTGTTTGTTCCTATTTCTCTAGTTGTTTTAGGTGTAAGGTTAGATTGTTTATTTGAGATTTTTCTTGTTTCCTGAGGTAAAGTTTATATTGCTGTAAACATCCATCTTAGAGCTTTTGCTGCATCCAGTAGATTTTGGATCATTGTGCTTTTGTTTTCATTTGTCTCTAGGTATTTTTTCATTTCCTCTTTGATTTATTCAATGATCCATTGGTTGTTTAGTAACATATTGTTTAGCTTCCACATGTTTGTGATTTTTATAGTTTTTTCTTGTAGTTGATTTCTAATCACATAACATTGTGGTTGGAAAAGATGCTTGATATGATCTGAATTTTCTTAAATTTACTGAGGTTCAATTTGTGGCCCAGCATGTGATCAGTCCTGTATAATGTTCCATGTACACTGGAAAAGAATATGTATTCTGCTGCTTTTGCATGAAATGCTCTATAAATATCAATTAAGTCCATCTGGTCTAATGTGTCATTTAAGGCCTGTATTTCATTGTTGATTTTCTTTCTCGATGATCTGTTTATTGATGAAAGTGGAGTGTTAAAGTTCCCCACTATTATTGTGTTACTGTCTATTTCTCCTTTTATGGCTGTTAGCTTTTGCTTTATATATTGAGGTGCACCCATGTTGGGTGCATATATATTTACAATTGTTATAACTTCCTTTTGGATTGATCCCTTCATCATTATGTAGTGTCCTTCTTTGTCTCTTGTAACATTCTTTATTTTAAAGTCAATTTTGTCTCCAGTTTTCTTTTGATTTACATTTGCATGGAATACCTTTTTCCATCTGCTCACTTTCAGTCTCTGTGTATCCCTAGATCTGAAGTGGTTCTCTTATAGACAGCCTATATATGGGTCTTCTTTTGTATCCATTCAGCCAGTGTATGCCTTTTGGTTGGAGCATTTAATTCATTTACATTTAAGATAATTATTGATGTGTATATTCCTGTTGCTATTTTCTTAATTGTTTTGGGTTTGTTTTTGGAGGTCTTTTGTCTTCCTTTCTCTTTTGTTGTCTTCTCTTGTGATTTGATGACTAACTTTAGTGTTGTGTTTGGGATTCCTTTTTCTTTTTTGGGTGTGTATCTATTATAGGTTTTCTTTTTGCAGTTACCATGAGTTTTTGATATAGCAGTCTATGTATAAACAAGATTGTTTTAAGTTGCTGTTTTTTAAAATTTCAAATGTATTTCCAGTATCCTGCATCTGTGCTCCCCTCTTCTCACAAGAGCTCGTTTTAATATCATATTTGTGTTTGGATGATTTCCTACCTTTACTGTATTTTTGCCCCTACCAGTGGACTTTTCTGTTCATAATTTTCTTGTTTCTAGTTGTGGCCTTTTCTTTTCCACCTAGAGAATTTCCTTTAGCATTTGTTGCAGAGCTGGTCAGGTGGTGCTGAATTCTCTTAGCTTTTGCTTGTATGTAAAGCTTTTGATTTCTTTACTGAATCTGAATGACAGCCTTGCTGGATTAAATATTCCTGGTTGTAGATTCTTCCCTTTCATCATTTAAAATATATCGTGCCACTCCCTTCTGTCCTGCAGGGTTTTTGTTGAGAAATGAGCTGATCACCTTATGGGAATTCAGTGTACGTTATTTGTTGCTTTTCCCTTGTTGCTTTTAATATTTTTTTCTTTGTCTTTAATGTTTGTCAATTTGACTACTCTGTGTCTCAGCATGTTTCTCCTTGGATTTATCCTGCCTGGGACTCTCTGCACTTCCTGGACTTGGGTGACTGTGTCCTTTCCCACATTAGAGTAATTTTCAGCTGTTATCTCTTCAAATATTTTATTGGGTCCTTCTCTCTCTCTTCTCCTTATGGGGCCCCTGTAATGTAAATTTTGGTGCATTTAATGTTTTCCCAGCTATCTCTTAGACTGTCCTCATTTTTTTTCCATTCATTTTTCTTTATTCTGTTCCATGGCAATGATTTCCACCATTCTGTCTTCCAGCTCGCTTATCTGTTCTTCTGCCTCAGTTATTCTGATATTGATTCCTTCTAGTGTATTTTTCATTTCAATTATTGTACTGTTCATTTCTGTTTGCTTGTTCTTTATTTCATCTAGGTCTTTGCTAAACATTTCTTGTATCTTCTTGGTCTGTGCCTCCATTTTTTTAAGATCTTGGATCATCTTTCCTATCATTACTCTGAATTCTTTTTCATGTAGATTGCCTATCTCCACTTCACTTAGTTGTTCTTTTGGGGTTTTATCTTGTTGCTTCATCTGGGACATATTTCTCTGCCCTCTTATTTTGTCTAACTTTCTGTGTTTGTGGTCTCTGTTCCACAGGCTGCAGGATTCTAGTTCTTCTTGCTTCTTCTGTCTGCCCCTGGTGGATGAGGCTAAGAGGCTTGTGCAGGCTTCCTGGTTGGTGGGACTGGTTCCTGCCCATTGTTGTGTAGAGCTGGGTCTTGTACTTCTGGTGGGCAGGGCCATGTCAGGAAGTGTGTTTATCAGGCAACTGTGTGCTCAGGAAGATCTTAAGCAGCCTGTCTGCTGATGAGTGTGGCTGTGTTCTCACCCTGTTGAATTTTTGGCCTGAGGCATCCCAGCACTGGAGCCTACAGGTTATTTGATGTGGCCAGGTCTTGGTAGGAAAATGGCAGCCTTCAGGAGGGCTCACACCAATGAATACTCCCCAGACTTATTGCCGGCTGTGTCTTTGTCCTGGCAGTGAGACTTAACCACCCCCGTCTCTGCAGGAGACCCTCCAGTACTAGCAGGTAGGTCTGGCTCAGTCTCTTATGAGGTCACTGCTTTTTTTTCCTGGGTTCTGGTGCACACAATTCCTTGTGTACACCCTCCAGTACTGGAGTCTCTTTTACCCCCAGTCCACTGGAATCCCTGCATTCTAACCCCATTGGCCTTCAAAGCCAGATTCTCTGAGGGCTCTTCCTCCCATTGCCAGAACCCCAGGCTGGGGAGCCTGACGTGGGGCTCAGAACTTTCACTCCTGTGGGAGAACTTCTGTTGTATATTTATTTCCGAGTTTGTGGGTCACCTTCCCAGTGGGTATGGGATTTGATTTTATCACAGTTGTGCCCCACCTACTATCTCGTTGTGGCTTCTTCTTTGTCTTTGGATGTAGGGTATCTTTTGTGGTAGGTTCCAGCACTTTAGTGTTTACAGTTGTTCAGCAGTTGTGATTTTGGTGTTTTTGTAAGAAGAGGTGAGCTCACATCCTTCTACTCTGCCATCTTGTTTCCATCAAGAATCAAAGCTCATGATTTAAGTGATGAAACCAAAGCTCATGGTTTTTTTTTTTTGTCTATGTTTTCTTCTATAATTTTGAACAGTTTTGCATTTAAGATTGGCCTATGAATAATTGTCAGGGAATTTGGCGTAAGTTGTAAAGTTTGTGTCTGCATTCATTTTAGGCCAAACTGTTTCCAATTGAATGTTCTTTAACTATTGTTAGAAATGTTATGGGATATAGTCTCCATTTTAGTTTGAAAATCCAAAGTTAAATTGATTCGGCAGTTCTGCCAGAAAGGAGTGCTGTCTACAGGGATCTGTTAGGTAGGCAGGGCCTACACTTCCACCTCTACCCACAGAGGGGCCAAGGCCACCTCTCTGACTCACAGGCCATGCACGTTCCACCCATGGACTTGACTCCTCAGGCAGCTGAAATGAGTTCTGTCTCCTCAGACACCACTAGAGCTTCCATTCAGATGGTGCAGGTAAGCATCTATGCTGACAGGAGCTCAGTCTCCTTAGGACTTGCTGGGTTTTTGGCTTCAAGACAACACAGGTCTGTGTCCATGCTGACAGGAGCCTGGTTCTTCGAGATCAAATGGGGCTTTGGCTTCATGACAAGGTGTGACTGTGTCCACACTGACAGGAACTTGGTTTCCTGAAAACCCAGGGGACACCTAGAGAAAAGATGAGGAAAGAGGATAAGTGAGGTACAGTGGGGAGAAGCTTATAAATGGAGTTGTAGAACAATATGTTAATTGTATATTAGTGTTGTAAATATATGTTGCATCCTTTTCCATTTCCACGAGTAATGTTTAAAGTTTCCAATTTCTTTGCATAGTTGCTAACATTTGTCATTTTTAGTTTACTTGAATATAACCATTTTATCCTGTGTGAAGTAGTTATGGTATTGTGGTTGTAATTTGCATTTTCATCCTATCTTTTAATCTGCTTTTTGACCATTTGCATGTCTTGTGTGGAGAAGGGTCTACATCAGTCATTTGTTCATATTTAAAATGGATTGTTTTCCTTGGTTAACAAGTTGTAAAAGTTCTTGAGATATACTGGTTAAAGACTCATCAGATATATACTGTGGAAATATTTTCTTCCATTCTGTGGGCTGTCTTTCACTTTCTGAATTGCATCTTTTGATGTACAAAGTCTTTTCATTTTGAGGAAATCCAATTTATTTTTCTTGTTGTTGCTTGTGCTTTGCTGTCAGATCAAAGAAAACATTGCTAAATCCACGGTTATGAAGGTTTATTCTCATGTTTTATTGGAGAGTTTACACAGTTGTCTCTTGATATTCGTGGGGGATTGCTTCCAGAGCATCCTGCAGACACCAAAAGTTGCAGAGTATCAAGTCCTTTATATAAAGTGGCAAAGTATTTGCACATAACCTGGGCACATCTTCCTGTATACTTTAATATATCTCTGGGTTACTTAAAAGAAATAATACAATACAAAAGATATGTAAATGTTGTAAATACAATGTAAATGCTATGTAAATATTTGCTGGCAAGTGGAAAATTCAAGTTTTTCCTTTTGAAAATCTTGGAAAATTTTTTTTAATATTTGTGATCTGGAGTTTGAATCCGTGGATGTGGCCACGTGGATACAAAGGACTGAGTGAAATTTTACTTTTTACATTTAAGCCTTTTATGTCTTTTGAAATACTTTTTGTATGTGGTATGAAGTACTGGTCCAATGTCATTCCTCTGCATGTGGATAGCCAATTGCCTAGAATCATTTGCTAGAAACACCACTTTCTCCCAGTTTAGTGCTGTTGACTGTTTTCTAAAATCTGTTCATCATAGATGTATGGGTTTATTTCTGGGATCTCTTTTCACTACCATTCATTTATTTGTAAATCTTCATGTTTGTATCACAGTGTTTTGTTTACTGTTGTTATATACTAACATTTGAAATTGGAAATGTAAGCCTCCAATTTTGATTTTCTTTTTCAAAATTATTTTAACTCCTTGGTGTCTCTTGAAATTCCATATTCTGGGGTGTCCTATTCATCTCCCCTTCACATGGATGTACCCCTATTTGCTTATGCATTCATCTAATGAAGACCTCCTGATTCCTGTAAGGTTTAGACATTATGACTAGAGCTTCCATGCCTAATGGCATCCTTGTTTTCATTTGGATAGAGTTTTTCAAAGCAGTTGTGTGAATACTGGAGTTGTGATGGATGGATCTCAAGATGCAGGACTTCTTTGGCTTTGGAAAATACTTCCAAACTCTATCTCAAGAAGCTGTATTTGAGTTCCATCAGCAATGAGAGTAGCTCTGGTTCCCCATCCTACAGTAATTGGTATTGTCATTTTTGGAGGAGGTTAACAGTTCTAATAGGGGTGTAGTGCTGTCTTGTTTTTTCAATTTGTAAGTCCCTAATGGTATATGATACTGATCATATTTTTGTCCACTTATTTATTATCTGTATATCTTCTTTAGCCAGGTGCCTTTTAAGATCTTTCTCAATTTTAATGCACCTGTTATATACTTCTTTATATAATGTGAGTAAAAAGTCTTTATATTTTGCAAAGATTTTTTCCCCCAGTTTGTTGCTTGCCTTTTTCTGAATAAGATATTTCATGGAGCAGAAATTTTTTATTGGATAAAGTACGTTATTAATTTTTTTTCATTTTGTGTGTGGGATTTTCATGTTGTGTGTTAAAAGTCAAAGCTCATGACCTATGTCACCAGACCCATGGCCATGTAGATTTTCTTCTATGTTTTCTTCCACAATTTTTAGGGTTTCATACTTTAAATTTGTTTATGGACAGTTTGGAGTGATTTTTGTTGTAAGCTATAAAGTTTGTGTCTACATTTATTTCATTGCATATGGTTTTTAATTGTTCTATAACTGTTTTTCTGAGAAGTCATGGGATATTTGCTTCCATCCATTTGAATTTCTAAAATGTAGTGAATTCAGCAGGACTGCCAGCAGGAAAATAGGCCTCCACTGAATTATGATTGGGTGTGGCCAGCATTTCCCAGATTTCCTGCAGAGAGCAATAAGCCTGCCTCTCTTACCAGTGCAGTGCCTGACTGTTCTGTCCACAGACTTGGCTCTGTACACAGATGACAGGAGCTATGTCTCCTCAGGACTTGTCAGGGATTTGGCTTCCAGACAACTTGGGAATGCATGCACATTGAGAGGAGCTCGGTTTCCTCACAACCAGCTGGGAGATTCCACTGCAGGAGGAAAACTTGACAAAGAATTTGGGAGAAATCTTCTGTGCAAGGCTGACTGATAGGGTTCCATCTTCAGAGGACCGAGCAAATAAAGGGCTTGGAAAGCTGTGGGTTTTAGTTAGTTTTGTGTGTGGTGCAGATGGTGTCCAGTGTCCTTTTTTGGCTTATGAGGTTCCGTTTCCCAGGAAATTTATTGAGGGGAATGTTCTTTCCCTGGTGTATGTCCTTGGCAGCTTTGCTATAAATTAACTGACCACAGATATGTGGGTTTATTCCTGGGCTCTCTCTTCCATTCCTCTGGCCTGTGTGCCTCTCTTTGTGCCATTTTTACGCTGTACCCTGTTTGTTTACTGTAGCTTCATAATATTGTTTGAGGTAGGGAGGGAGTTTCCTACCACTGCTGCTCTCCTTTCTCAGGGTCCCCGTGGCCCTTCAGGGTTCTTTAAGGTTCCATAGAAAAGTCAGTCCTTTCTCAGGGTCCCTGTGGCCCTTCAGGATTCTTTAAGATTCCATAGAAAAGTGAATCTTTTCTCAGGGTCTCCTTGGCTCTTCAGGGTTCTTTACATTTCCATAGAGAAGTCAAGATTGTTCAGTTTTTTTGTGATAAATGCCATTTTCACAGGAATTGTATTGAATGTGTATAATATTTTGGGTAGAGTGGACATTTTACCACTACGAATTTTTTATATCCATGAGCACAGGATACCTTTCCATTTATTTTCATCTTCAATTTCTTCATGAGTGTCAACATTTTCAGTGTGTGGGTCTTCCACAACTTGAGTGAAATGTATTCCTACGTATTTGATTCTTCTGATGTTATTGTAAATGGGGTTGTTTTCTTAATTTCTCTCTCTGATATTTCATTATTAGTGTATAGGAACTATTAGTGTATTAGTGTATAGGAACATATTAGTGTAGGGTTTTGTCTCTTGATTTTGTATTTTGCAACTTTACTAGATTCATTTATTAGTTCTCACTGTTTTTTGGTGGCTTGATGTGAAAACTGGAATTAGAAATCCCACTGTTTCTACCACATCCAGGTGATCCACATCAGTAAAGATATAGTGGCTACTAATATCTTTCCACAGTGCCCCATAAAAGCCTGTGATTTCATACAACAGGGAACTGCATCATCACTTTGGATCAACAGGATAAGCATAGGGCTCGGCCTCTGTAACAAAGCTTGATATCTTTTCTACTTTTCTGTCCTGATATTGACATCATTGTTATAAAAGTAATTTATTTTCCAGTCATTTCAAATGTATAGAAAATTTTCAACAGCAGTACAAAGTACTCACATTTGCAACTTCACACAAAATACTCCAGTAGGTTTTACACAAAATAGAAACTTCCAGGGAACTTCTCTCTTCCAGGGAATAAGCACATAACCTCTAAATGAGGAAATTATTATAGTTTCCACATTAGAATCCTAACCACAGTGCCACTTCAGCTTTCACCAGCTGCCCCAACTCTAGGGAAGTGACTTTTTTCATTCTGATCCAGTTTTGTTTTTCTGGAACCACGACTTATACTTTCCCTCATGTTCACAACCGTGATGGATTGAAAGTGCACAGGATATGTAGGCTCTTGCTGACCTTTTATGTATGGTAACAGGTAGCAGTGCTTCATTCATTTTTTAAAATCTTGGTGAAATGTACATAACATTTATGATTTAAACCATTGTAAGTGTACAGTTCTGTGGCGTTAACTACACTCACATTTTTGCACCAATATCTTCATCATCTATGCTCAGAAATCTTCCACTTTCACCAGAGAAACTCTGTGGCCATTAGACACTAATTTCCCTCAGCTCCTGGCAACCACATTCTAAATTCTGCCTTAGAAATTGACTTCTCTGGGGCTTCCCTTGTGGCTCAGTGGTTAAGAATCTGCCTGCCAATGCAGGGGACACGGGTTCGAGCCCTGGTCCAGGAAGATCCCACATGCTGCGGAGCAGCTGGGCCTATGTGCCGCAACTACTGAGTCTGCGCTCTAGAGCCTGTGAGCCACAAGTACTGAGCCCACATGCCAAAACTGCTGAAGCCCACGCGCCTGGAGCCCGTGCTCCACGACGAGAAGTCACCGCAATGAGAAGCCCGTGCACCACAATGAAGGGTAGCCTCCGCTCGCCGCAACCAGAGAAAGCCCACACGCAGCAATGAAGACCAACCACAGCCAAAAATAAAAAAATAAATTAAATAATTAAAAAAAAAGAAATTGACTTCTCTGCATATGTGGTGCAGATGATGTTATGTTGTATAAGTGCAATCGTATCATTCTTCGTGTGTGTGGCAGGGCTATTTTACTTCACATAATGGCTTCAAGGTTCATACATGTTGTAGCATATGTCAGTTTCCTGAGTTTTTAAGGCTGAATGACATTCCTTTGTCTGTATACCACATTTATTTTAGCCATTCTTCCATTGATGGACAATTGGGTCACTTCCGACTTTTGTGATTGTGGTTAATACTGCTATAACTATGGGTATATCCATATCTCTTCCAGTGCCTGAATTCAATTTTTTGGGTAAATACCCTGTTGTGGAATTGGTAGATCATACATTAATTCTATGTTGAATTTCTTTTGAGAACTGTCATACTATTTTCCACAGAGGCTGCATTATTTTACTTGATCCTTTTTATGGCAGAATAATATGGTGGGTTATGAATCAACCACCGTATTATTTATCTATTTACCCATTGGTGGACGTTTGCATTGTTTCTAACATTTGACTATTGTGAAGAGTGGTGGTATAAATAGATTTGAGTGCCTGTTTTCCATTCTTTTTGGTATTTATCTAGGTGTGAATTCGTTGAACCATATGGTTGTTGCATGTTTATAGGGTAAATATAGGTTTCACTCTTTTCCATGTCCACCAGTAATGATTAAAGTTTCTAATGTCTCCTCATTGTTTCCAATATTTGCTATTGTTAATTTTCTTGATTAAAACCATCTTAGAGTGTATAAAGGACTTATTGCATTGTGGTTTTAATGTGCATTTCCATCCTATCTTTTCACCTCCTTCTTGACCATTTTTCATATATTGTGTGGAGAAAGGTCAATTTAATTCCTTCGTCCATATTTAAAATGAGTTGTTTGTTTTGTTGATGAGTTTGTAAAAGTTCTTGATATACAATGGATAAAGTCTCACCAGATAACATAATGTGGAATTATTGTCTTCCATTCTGTGGGCCCTCTTTCACTTTCTGAATTGCCTCTTTTGAAGCACACAGGCTTATTTTGAGGAAATTCAAACTATTTTTCTTGTGTTGCTTGTGCTTAGATGTCAGATCTAAGAAACACCATTGTTAATTACAAGGTTATGAAGGTTTACCCTAATGTTTTCTTGGAGATTTTACACTGCCATCCCTTGGTATCCATCGGGGATTGGTTACAGCCAGTGATTACCAAAACCTGCAGATGTTCAAGTCTTTTATATAAAATGGTATAGAATTTGCAAATAACCTAGCATATCTTTCTGTATGCATTTAATTATCTGTAGATTACTTTTAAGAAGTAATACAATATAAATGCTATATAAATATTATAAACACAATGTATATGCTATGTAAATAGTTCCTAGACTGTGGCAAATTAGTTTGTTTTTTTTTTTTTTTTGAAACTTTTTGAATTTTCTAGTATTTCTGATTTGGAGTTGGTTTAATCCATGGATGTGCAACCCGTGGATACAAGGGGCTGAGTGAAATTTTACTTTTTACTTAAAGTCTTTTATGTATTTTGAGATCCTCTTTGTATTTTGTATGAGGTAAGGGTCTAATTTCATTCCTCTGCATGTGGGTGCCAATTGCCTAGCACCATTTGTTGAAAACATCATTTTCCCCCAATTTCATGTTGTTGACTGTTGCCTAAAGTTAGTTCATGCTAGACAGATGGGTTTATTTCTGGGATCTCCGTTCAATTTTATTCATCTCTATGTATAACTTCATGCCAGTATGACTGTATTTTATTTCCTCATGCTGTGTACTAATATTTGAAATCGGGGAAGTGTAAGCCTCCCTCTTTGCTTTTCTTTGTCAAAATTCTTTTAGCTCTTAGGGGTCTCTAGAAATTCTATGATTTGGGGTGTCCTTTTCTACAACCCTTCACATGGATGTACCCCAATTTGCTTTGCATTCATCTTCTGAAGATATCCTGATTCTTGTAAGGTTTAGGCATTATGAGCATAGCTTCCGTGCTTAGTACCATCCTTGGTTTTGTTTAGATATAGTTTTTCAAAAGAACTCTGTGAATACTGGAGGTGTGATGGATGGATCTCAGGGTGTGAGACTTGTTTGGCTTTGGACAATCCTGCCAAAGTGTATCTCAAGAGGCCCTGTATGTGTTCCGTCAGCAAGGAGAGTTGCTTTTGTTCCCCATCCTCCAGTAATCAGTATTGTCATTTCAGGAAGAGGTTAGCAGTTCTCATAGGTGTGTAGTGCTGTCTTATTGTGTTAATTCCCTAATGGTATTTGATGTTGATTGTATTTCTGTCTACTTATTTATTATCTGTATATCGTCTTTGGCCAGGTGTCTGTTCAGATCCTTACTCATTTTTAATGTAGCTGTTTGTTTTATAGTTCTTTGTATAATGTGTGTACAAATTCTTTATCTGATATGTTTTGCAAATATTTTCCCCACGTTCTTGCTTGTCTTTTGGTTTTTAGGATAAGGTATTTCACTGAATAGAAATTTTTAATTTCATAAAAGACACGTTATTAATTTTTCCCCCTTTTATGTGAGGGCTCTTTGTGTTGGGTTAAATGTCAAAGCTCATAATCTACGTGACCAATTCTGTGGCCATGAAGATTTCCTTTTATGTTTTCTTCTACAACCTTTATAGTTTTATATTTTAAATGTGTCTATGGACAACTTGAGGGGACTTTGTTGTAAGCTGTGAAGTTTGTGTCTACATTCAGTTCAGTGCATATGGATTCTAACTGTTCTATAACTTTTTCGAGAAGTCATAGGGTATTTGTCTCCATCTGTCTGTATTTCCAAATTTTATTGGATTCAGCAGGACGGCCAGCAGGGGACTTGGCTTTCACCGAACTTGAGTGGGTACAGCCTGCATTTCCCAGTTTGCCAGCAGAGGGTGACAAGCCCCTCTTTTACCAGTGCAGGCCCTGCTTCTTCTTCTTTTTTTTTTTTAAGCATCTTTATTGGAGTATAATTGCTTTACAATGGTGTGTTAGTTTCTGCTTTATAACAAAGTGAATCAGTTATACATATACATATGTTCCCATATCTCTTCCTTCTTGCATCTACCTCCTTCCCACCCTCCCTATCCCACCCCTCTAGGTGGTCACAAAGCACCGAGTTGATCTCCTTGTGCTATGCGGCTGCTTCCCACTAGCTATCTGTCTTACGTTTGGTAGTGTATGTATGTCCATGACTCTCTCTCACTTTGTCACAGCTTACCCTTCCCCCTCCCCATATCCTCAAGTCCATTCTCTAGTAGGTCTGTGTCTTTATTCCCATCTTACCACTAGGTTCTTCATGACTTTTGTTTTTTTCCTTTGATTCCATATATATGTGGTAGCATACTGTATTTGTTTTTCTCTTTCTGACTTACTTCACTCTGTATGACAGACTCTAACTCCATCCACCTCACTACAAATAACTCAATTTCGTTTCTTTTTATGGCTGAGTAATAGTCCATTGTATATATGTGCCACATCTTCTTTATTCATTCATCCGATGATGGACACTTAGGTTGCTTCCATGTCCTGGCCCTACCTCTTCTGCCCACAGTCTTGGGTCTGTGCCCAGCGGCCAGGAGCTAGGTCTCCTCGATACCCACCAGAGATTTGGTTTTGGACAAAGTGGGGCTTCATCCACATTGAGAGACACTCAGTTTCCTCAGGACCGGCTGGGAGGTGCCATTGTGGAGGAAATGCTGAGGAAAACATGGGGAGAATCTTCCTGTGTGTGGATGACTGTTGGTGGGCCCATCTCCCTCTTCAAAGGACCCAGCAAAGGAAGAGCTTGATATGGAAAATTGGGGGTTTTAGTTAGTTTTGTGTGTGGTGCAGATGATGTCCAGCATCTTTTTTTTGGATTGTGATTTTCTGTTTTCCAGGCAATTTATTGAGGGGACTGTCCTTTTTTCTGTTGCATGTCCTTGGCAGCTTTGTCATAATTTAACTCACCATGTATTTGTGGGCTTCTTCCCAGGCTCTCAGTTCTATTCCTCTGGCCCATGTGTCTCTTTTTGTGCCATTTCTACCGTGTTTGGATTCTGTAGCTTCGCAATGTGATTTAAAGTCATGGAGTGTGTTTTCTCCATGTTCTGTTCTTCTTTCTTAGGATCCTCTTGGCTGTTTAGGATCCTTTGGGATTCCATACAAATATCAGGATGGGTTGTTTAGTTTCATCAACAATGCCATTGAAATTTTGGTAGGAACTGCATTGAGTGTTGTAATAATACATGGCTTTAGACTAATGCATAGTGGCAGACATCCAACACTGAAGTATCATATGGAATATTTCAACCCCCCTGCCATAACCTGTTTACCATCTCTGTTTTACCTTTTGCAGAATGCCATATAAATCGAGTCATACAGTGTGCGGCCTCCATAGACTGAATTTTTTCACTTAGCAATATACATGTAAGATTCATCCATGTTTTTTGCCCAGGTTGATAGTTTATTTCTATTTCTGAATGGTATTCTGTTGCATGTATGTAGAAGGAAAAATAATTTTCCTTCTAGTCTCCTAGGTTCTTGATTGACGACTCCCCACCCCCCATAATAAAAGACAAACATAATTATACAGTCAAATGCAAATAGATATATCATCTTTCTTTCCAAAATTTTAGTCATGGTTCAGTAAAAGTGAGTAATACAAAATCATCCGTTTATATAAAATAGTAGGCTCTGAATTGTGTTTCTGTCAGATGGAACACAAATCACTTGCTTAGTGGAAGCTGAAGATTTTTACTAACATTTGTGGAGAAGACTTCAGATTTAGATTTGCCCTGATAGGTAATCTTATGGAGAACGTGGACTCAATTCTGGACAAAGGCATTTTTGTAAATATGTTGTGGCCTTTTTGGTGTTATTTAAAGCCAATCTGAGTGGATAAACTATCCAGTTTGTCTACAATTAGAATTTTCCTTCGCAGTCTCAGGTAGTGATTTTAATGTTCTAAGTTACTTTCAATGGCTGGGCAAGGAAAGGAAGAAAATACCTACGAGGTGTTTTATTTTGGGGAGGGAGGGGTGTAGGTGAAGGAGGTTTTAATTGCGCTTAATATGAGAAATAAATGTCTCCTATTTTATGACTGGAGGCAAGATGCACAATTAAAAGCAAGGCAAGCTCAAGTTAGTTATTTCCTTGGATGTTCACATTTAAAGAGTTGGTTTTTAATTCTTCAAAGAATTACATATCCTACTCTATGATAACTTCAAGAGGCTGACCTGTCCATCCAACTTCACTATCTTGAATTTGCTTCTTTATATCAAGGAGAAGATTGCCAACTATGATTTAAATCTAAAGATGCCTATGTCCAGACTTAGAACTTTTTGCTTTTGGCTATTTTCATAGATCTTTCTACAAAGGACAGGTACGGGACATAAGCTACCAAGGTGGGATAAGCATGGTGGCCTGGCCTGGTTGATCTGCCCTGAGCCTTCCTGTTTTACCTTTGCATCCCTCTTGGCAAACGGCCAAAGTCATCTAGGGTGAAAACTGACCCAACTTCTCCAGAGTTGGTAGAATCTCTCACTGCAGCCTATCCTGAGGCCACGGGCTCCAAATATCAGGACACAGCAGAACACATCCATTTGAGAGTCTCCAACCAAGGGAGCTGGGTAGGGGGCTTCTCTAGAATGCAGGTTCCTGGTTACCCAGGTTTCAAGTACTGTTGGGCTTTCTTGCCAGGGAAGTGAGGTAACTTCCTGAGGTCCACTTCTGAGGGCTTCCTCCTTACACAAAGCTCCCCAGGGCCACCACTGGGATGTAGACTGCTCACCCTCTACCCCATGTCAATTCCAAGCACAGTGACACAACACAGCCCACCTTACAGCCAGGGGGAGGCCTAGGTTCAGCCAGGACCCCAGCTCTGAGGGCACAGCTGAGTTCAGACCCAGCTCCTCCTCCTCACCAGTGATGTGACCCTGGATAAGCCATGTGCCTCTTGGTCTCCCTAGTCTCCCATCTGCACAGTGAGGGGTCATTCTGCCATCAACTTCCTAGGTAAGCCATTCGGTGTATAGACCTATAAACACCTAGAATGCCTGTAAAGCCCTTGGGCTGGTATCACATGGAGCTCATGTACAGACATAGCAAAGGAAAGATAACATCAAGGGCTGGCATAGCACAGAATATAACTGAAACAGGTCTGGGTCTGCTCTGGGATCTAGGGGAAGTCACTCCCCTTCCTGCCTGTTTCCCAGGTCCCCCCATGGGATTGTTGAAATTAAATAAAATTCAAACATTGTCCCCTCTGGCATACAAACTTCCAGGTCCTCCTGTTATGTTTAGACTCAGGTCCAAGTGTCTCGTCTTGGCCCTGGTGGTGGGCTGTCCTCACGATGGCTCCAGGCATTCTTGCTTCCTGGTCAAACATCCTTGTGTAATCCCCACTGATGGACTGAGTTCTAACATGTAGACTGATTGATGAGAATTTGGTGACTTCTACTCATTCCCTTTCTCCTGTGTTCATTCTCTTTCTCTGTTTCTCAGTGCCTCTCTCTGTCTCTCTCTCCTTCTCTCTCTCATTCTGCCTTTCTGTGTTTCCGTCTTGTCTCTCCCTTTCTCTGTCCCTACTTTCTCTGTCTCTCTGTCTTTTGTGTATGTATGTGTGTATGTATGTATTGTTAGGGCACAGGGCATGTCACTTCAAAATATGCCTTACTGACATATTCCTTTAATTAATGTTACAGAAGGAAAGATCCATTCAAGAGACACTTTCCACATCCTGTCTATCTCCCTGAAAGCAGGAAATAAATCTCTCTTATGAAAGGTACACCACGTGGCGGATGAGGCCTGAGGGCTGAGGGCTGCAGGCATGGTGGCTCCTGCAAATCAATTCATTCTGGGAACCTACTTTTGGGACTACTGTGGTGCTGGCTAGCTTTGCAAAGACCAAAGGCAACTCCACTCTCTGCCTATTTCGGAGAATGGCATGTGTGTGTGTTTGTGTGTGTCTTCTTTATCTATTCACCAATGAATGGACACTTTGGTGGCTTCCACATCTTGGCTATAAAGCTGCCATGAACTTAGGGGTGCATATATCTTTTTGAATTTGTGGTTTTGTTTCCTTCAGAAAGACACCCCCAAGTGTAATTCCTGCATCATATAGTTCTATTTTTAATTTCTTGAGGACCCTCCATACTGTTTTCCATAATCATAGTGGCTGTACCAAGAAACATTCCCAACAAAAGTACATGAGGGCTCCCTTTTCTCCACATCCTCGCCAATACTTGTTATTTTTTGTCTTTTTGATTATAGAAATTCTTTCAGGTGTGAGGTGATCATCTCATTGTGGTTTGGATGTGTATTTCCCTGATGATAAGTGATGTTGACCATCCTTTCATGTGTCTGTTGGACATGTGTATGCCTTCTTTGGGAAAATGTTTGGTCTTCTGCCAGTTTTTTACTTGGGTTTTTGTCTTTTGGAGGTTGAGTTGAGTGGTTCTTGGTCCATTTTGGATATGAACCCCTTTTCAGATATATGGTTTGGAAATACTTTCTCACGTTCAGTAGGCTGCCTTTTTGTTTTGTGGATGGTTTCCTTTGTTGTTGAAAAGTTTTTCAGTTGGAAGTCCCATTGGTGGTATATTTTGCTTTTGTTTCCCTCACTTGAGGAGACAGATCCAAAAACATGTTGCTAAGACTGTCAAAGAGCATACTGTGTATGTTTTCTTCTGTAAGTTTTGTGGCTTCAGGTCGTACGTTGAAGTATTTGATTCATTTTGAGGTTGTTTTTGTAGATGGTATGAAAAGAGATTACAGTTTGATTCTTGTGCATGTAGCTGTCCAGTTTTCCCAACACCATTTATTGAAGTGGCTGTCTTTTCCCCATTGTCTAGTCTCACCTCCTTTGTCATAGATGAGTTGACCATAGAAGCATGGTTTTATTTCTGGGCTCTCAGTTCTGTTCCATGGATCTATGTGTATTTCTTTTGTGCCAATACCATGTTGTTTTGATGATTCTAGGTTTGTAGTACAGTTTGAAATCAGGGAGCATGATATATCCAGGTTTGTGTTTCTTTCTTAAGATTGCATTGACTCTTCAGGTTTTACTTTGTGTTTCCATACACATTGTAGAATGCTTTGTTCTAGTTCTCCAAATAATCCCATTGGTATTTTGGTAGGAATGGCTTTGAAGCTCTAGATTGCCTTGGGTGAGGAATCATTTTAACAATATGAATTTTTCTAATCCATGAACACACCATATGTTTCCATTTGTTCATGTCATCTTCAATTTCTTTCATCAGTGTCTTCCAGTTTTTGGAGTACAGGTCTTTTAGCTCCTGGGTTAGCTGTATCCCTAGGTCTTTTATTTTTGGTAATGTCATTGTCCATGGAGTTATTTTCTGAATTTCCCATTTTGATAGTTTGTTGTGAGTGTATAGAAATGCAACCGATTTCTGTAGATTAATTTTGTATCCTGCAACTTAACTGAATTTCCCAATGAGTTCTATTTGTTTCTGGGTGTCGTCTTTAGGATTCTCTATATAGAGTACCATGTTATCTACAATCTATTTTTTAATAGATGTACATCTTTTTTTTTTTAAATTAATTAATTTATTTATTTTTGGCTGTGTTGGGTCTTCGTTTCTGTGCGAGGGCTTTCTTTAGTTGGGGCGAGCGGGGGCCACTCTTCATCGCGGTGCACGGGCCTCTCACTGTCGCAGCCTCTCTTGTTGCGGAGCAGAAGCTCCAGACGCACAGGCTCAGTAGTTGTGGCTCACGGACCCAGTTGCTCCGTGGCATGTGGGATCTTCCCAGACCAGGGCTCGAACCCGTGTCCCCTGCATTGGCAGGCAGATTCTCAACCACTGCGCCACCAGGGAAGCCCTACATCTATTTTTATGGGGTTGTTTGTGTTAGAGTTCTTTTTATATTTCGAGACAAATCCTTTAATAGATATATGTTCACAACCATTTTTCTGCCGGTTGGTGACTTGTCTTTTGATTTTCTGGATAAGGTCTTTCACAGAGTCCAAATATTTATAAAGTCCACAGTATTCCTTGTTTTTCATTTCTGGATTGCTTTTTTGTGTTGTGTGCTAAAGCTCAAAGCTCATGACCTACATGACCAAACCCAGGGTCCTGTCGATATTCTTCTATCTTTTCTCCTATAATTTTTAATTGTTTTGCATTTAAAATTTGTCTATGAATAATTTTGAGTGAATTTGACATAAGTTGTAAACTTTGCATCTGCATTCATTTCGTGCCAAATGATTTCCAATTAATTGTTCCTTAACTATTCTTACAAAAGTTATGGGGTATAGTCTCCATTTCAGTGTGACTGCCTAAAGTTGAATGGATTCAGCAGTTCCGCCAGCAGGGATTGCTGTGACCAGTGACCTGTGAGGGAGGCAGGACAAACACTTCCCTCACTGCCCACAGAGGGGCCGAGACTGCCTCTCTGACCCACAAGGCATGCATGTTCCACCCTGGGACTTGGCTCCTCAGGGAGCTGCAAGGAGTTTTGTCTCCTTAGGCACCATCAGGGCTTGGGCTTGGGAAGAATCTCTGCTGACAGGAGCTCAGTCTCCTTAGGACTCACCAGGGTTTTGGATTCAGGACAACACAGGGCTGTGTCCACACTGATGGGAGCAGGGTTTCCTAAGGATGCAGGTGATGCTGGCAGAAAAAGGGAGGAAAAGTGTGGAGAAGCTTTTGGTGTACCATTGACTGGGGGTGCTGGGGTGGGGATCCATCTTCACATGACCCAGGAAGGGCTTGATATCGAAAACTGCATTTTTATTCAGTTTCATGTGTGGTGTAGACAGCATGTGGCATGTGCTGTCCAGTTTTCACAGCACTGTTTATTGTGAGGACTGTCCTTTCCCCTTAGTGTGTCCTTGGCCCCTTTGTCATAAATTAACTGACCCCATCCATGTGGGTTGAATTTTGGGCTCTCTGTCCTGTTCCTCTGGTCTGTGTGCCTGCTTTGTTGCCAATTCTACACTGTTTTGGTGACTGTAGCTTTGCAATATCATTTGAAGTCAGAGCCTGAGATGTCTCCAACCTGTTCTCCTTTCTGAGGATCACTTTGGCTCTTTGGAGTCCTTTGTATTTCCACAGGAATATTAGGAGAATTTGCTCCATTTCTGTGAGAAATGCCATTGGAAGTTAGGCAGGGTTTGCATTCACAGTGTACATATCTTTGGGAAGAAGGGACATTTTAACAATATGAATTCTTCCATTCCATGAACATGGGATATCTTTCCATTTATTTGTGTCTTCTTCAGTTTCTTCATCAGTGTCTTAAAGTGTTCAGTGTGCAGGTCTTTCAAGTCGTTGGTTAAATTTATTCCTTAGTATTTTGTTCTTTTTTTTTTTTTTTTGGCTGTGTTGGGTCTTCGTTTCTGTGTGAGGGCTTTCTCTAGTTGTGGCAAGTGGGGGTCACTCTTCATTGTGGTGCATGGGCCTCTCACTATCACGGCCTCTCTTTTTGCGGAGCACAGGCTCCAGACACGCAGGCTCAGTAGTTGTGGCTCACGAGCCTAGTTGCCCCGTGGCATGTGGGATCTTCCCAGACCAGGACTCGAACCTGTGTGCCCTGCATTGGCAGGCAGATTCTCAACCACTGTGCCACCAGGGAAGCCCCTATTTTGTTCTTTTTGATGCAGTTGTCAATTGGATTGTTTTCTTTCTCTTTCTGATGGTTCATTATTCGTGTTTAGAAGTGCAATTGATTTTTCTATATTGATTTTGTAACTTTACTAAATTCATGGATTAGTTCAATGGTTTTTTGATGGAATGATGTAGAAAATTGGAAATCGAAAATTCCACTGTTTCTATAACATCCGGGTCATCCACAACATGGAAGACATAGTGGCTCCTACAATAACCTTCTCACAGTGCCTGTAAATTACATGTGGACTCCTACAGGGGCGATTAGGTTCATGACTTTGTATGAAGTGGAGTTGGGTAATAAGGCTTGGTGTCTATAAAGAAATATAATGTTTTCTCTGCTTTTCTGGTGTAGTATTGACATGGTGTTTTGGAAAGTTATTGACTTTCTAGTAATTCCAAACCTACAGAAAACTTGCAATAGCAGAAGAAAGTACTGTGTATCTGCACACTCAGATTCCCCAGCCATCCTTACTTCACTGCACTTGCCACTTCACACAAAATATTCCAGTGCATTTTACCCAAAACAAGGACACTCTTCCAGGGAACAAGCATATAACCTCCAAATGAGGAAATTAAGGTGGTTTCCACATTACAATCCAATCCACAGGCCCACTTCAACTTTCACCAGCTGCTCCAACTCTAGGGAAACGTCTTTTCCCATTCTGATCCAGTTTTCTTTTCCTTGAACCATTACAGATACTTTCTCATTTTTACAACCTTGATGGATTTAAAGCACACAAGATGAGTATGATCTGGGTGGTTTTTCTGTATTGTAACAGGTATCAGTACTTCTTTCATTGTGTGTGTGTGATTAAATGTACAGATCATTTAAACCATTTTAAGTACACATTTCTATGTCATTAAACACACTCACATTGTTGTACAAATATCTTCACCATCCATGTTCGGAACTTTTCAATTTTCACCAGTGAAACTCTGTTGCCATTAAACACAAATTCCTCTCAGCTCCTGCCAATGGCATTCTGCTTTCCGCCTTCGAATTTGACTTCTCTGGGTACCTCATATAAGTGGAATCATGTCATTTTGTTCTGTTTGTGACAGGGTTATTTCACTTATCATAATGGCTTCAGGGTTCATGAATGTTGTAACATGTGTCAGAATTTCCTTAGCTTTTCAGGCTGAATTCCATTCCTTGTGTGTATACCACCACATTTAGTTTATCCATTCATCCATCAATGGACAGTTAGGTCACTTCCAACTTTTGCTATTGTGATGAATACTGCTCTTAATATGGGTGTACCCATATCTCTTCCAGTCCCTGCTTTCAGTCTTTCCGTTCTGTACCCTGATGTGGAATTGATGGATTATATGTTAATTCTATGTTGAAGTGTTTGAAGAACTGCCATACTGTCTTTGACATGGGCAGCACCATTTCTCTTGATTCCTTTTATGGCAGAATAACACGGCAGTGTATGGATCAATTGGTTTTCTTTATCCATTTACACACTGGTGGACATTTGCGTTATTTCTTCCTTTCGGCTATGGTGAACAGCGCTGCTAGCAATATATGTGTACATCTGTTTTCAGTTCTTTGAGGTATATATCTAGGAGTGGGTTTGTTGAACCATATGGTAATTGTACATTCATATTGTAAACATAGGTTGTGCCCGTTTTCATTTCCGGAAGTGATATTTAAACATTCCAACTGCTCTGCATTGTTGCCAACACTTGATATTTTTAATTTTCTTGATTATAACCATTTTAGTGTGTGTGAAGGAGTTATTGCATTGTGGTTTTAATTTGTATTTCCATCCTATTTTTTCATCTGCTGTTGACCATTTGTATGTCTTGTGTGGAGGAGGGTTGATTGAAGTCCATTGTCCATATATAAAATTGTAAAAGTTGTAAAAGTTCTTGGCGTACACTGGATACATCTCATCAGATATATAGTGTGGAAATATTTTCTTCCATTCTGTGGGCTGTGTTTCCACTTGTTGGATTGCCTCTTTGGATACACAAAGGTTTTTATTTTTGAGGAAGTGCATTTTATTTTTTCTTTTCATTGCTTGCACCTTGCTATCAGATCTAAGAAATCATTGCTAAATCCAAGGTTATGAAGATTTATCCCCACATTTTATTGGAGAGTTTATACAGTCATCCCTCGGTATCCATGGGGGATTGGTTTCAGGACACAGCGTGGATACCAAAATCCATGGATGCTAAAGTCTCTTATATAAAATGGTATGGTATTTGCAAATAACCTAGGAACATTTTCCTGTATGCTTTAAACCATCTCTAGATTACTTATAATAACTAATATAGTATAAATGCTATATGCGTTTATATTGTGATTACCATGTAAATACTATGTAAATAGTTGCTGGTATATGGCAAATTCAAGCTTTTTTTTCTTTTGAAACTTTGGAATTATTATTTTTTTAAATATTTATTTATTTATTTATTTAGGCTGTGCCAGGTCTTCATTGCAGCATGCGGACTCTTAGTTGAGGCATGCATGTGGGATCTAGTTCCCTGACCAGGGATTGAACCTGGGCCCCCTGCATTGGGAGCACAGAGTCTTACCCACTGGACCACCAGGGAAGTCTCAAAAATTTTTGGAATTTACTTTTTCTAATATTATTGATCTGGAGTTGGTTGAATCCATGGCTTTGGAACCCATGGATACAACGTGCTGACTGTAGTTTTACTTTCTACATTTAAGCTTTGTATGTATTTTGAGATACCTTTTTGTATGTGGTATGAGATAAGGGTCCAATTTCATTTCTCTGCCTTTGGATAGCCAATTGCCTAGCATCATTTGTTGAAAATACCATTTTCCCCCAATTTAATGCTGTTATCTAAATCAGTTCTTCCTAGATGGATGGGTTTATTTGTGGGATCTCCATTCAAATCCATTCAACTCTAGGTATATCTTTATGCTGTTATCACAGTGTTTTATTTGCTGATGCTTTGTACTAACGTTTGAAATTGGAAAGTATGAGCCTCCAACTTTGAATTTCTTTTTAAAAATTGTCTTAGTTCTTTGGAGTCTCTTGAAATCCCATAATTCAGGGAGTCATATTCTGCTCCCTTTCACATGGATGTCCCCCAATTTGCTTATGCATTCATCTACTGAAGACATCCTGATACCTTTAAGGTTTAGATATCATGAGTAGAGTTTGTGTGCAGTGTAGCATCCTCATTTTTGTTTGGATATAGTTTTTTAAAGCAGTTGTGTAAATACGGCAGGTGTGATGGATGGATATCAAGGTGTGAGACTTGTTTAGCTTCGGAAAATCCTGCCAAAGTGTACCTCAAGAGGCCTTTTATGCATTGCATCAGCAATGAAGTAGAGTTTCTGTTGTTCCCCATCTTCCAGTAATTGGTATTGTCATTGTGGGAAGACCTTAGCAGTTCTCATAGGTGTGTAGTGCTGTATTGTTGTTTTACTTTGTGTCCCTAATGATATAAGATGTTGCTCATATTTTTGTCCACTTATTTATTATCTGTTTATCTTCTTTGTCCAGATGTCTGTTCAGATCTTTACCCATTTTTAATGTAGTTATTTGTGGTATAGTTCTTTGTATAATTTGAGTACAAATTCTTTATCAGATATGTGTTTTGCAAATATTTTTCTTCCAGTTTTTTGCTTGTCTTTTGGCTTTCTCAAGAAGGTATTTCATGGAGTAGACATTTTTAATTTTATATGTTATTAACTTTTTTCCTTTTGTGTGTTGGCTTTTTGTGTTGTGTGTTAAAAGTCAAAGCTCATGATCTATGTGACCAAATCCATGGTCATATAGATTTCTTCTATGCTTTCTTCTATAATTTTTTTAATAGTGTTCTATGTTAAATGTGTCTGTGGGCAATTTTGCATGACTGTTGGTGCAAGCTGTGAAGTTTGTTTCTACAGTCAGTTCATTGTATATGGTTTCTAACTGTTCTATAACTGTTTTCTGAGAAGTTATGTGATATTTGCCTCCGTCCATTTGAATTCCCAAAGGTGAGTGGATGCAGCAGGACGGCCAGACTCCTGGGAACTTGGCCTCCACTGAACAGTGGGGGGTGCAGCCTGCATTTCCCAGTGTTCGCCAGCAGAGGGCGACAAGCCCGCCCCTCTTACCAGTGCAGCACCTGGGATTTGGCTTCAGGACAGTGCGGGGCTCCGTCCACACTGAGAGGCACTCAGTTTCCATGGGAGGAAAAGGTGAGGAAAGTGGGGAGAAGCTTCCTGTGCATGGCTGACTTCCTGGGGGAGGGGGTCCATCTGCAGAGGATCCAGCAGAAGAAGGGCTTGATGTAGAAAATAGTGGTTTTATTTAATTTTGTGTGTGGTGTAGACATTTTGACATGGTGTGCTTATGTAGTTCCGTAATATGGTTTGAAGTCAGGCAGTGAGTTTCCTCCAGCTGCTGTTCTCCTTTCTCAGGATCTCCTTGGCAGTTTGGGGTCCTTTGTGATTCCACATAAATGTTAGGATTGTTTGTTCAGTTTCTGTGAAAAATGCTATTGGAATTTTAGCAGGAATTGCTTTGAATGTGTATGTTTGGGTAGAATGGACATTTCAGAATGACCAATTCTTTCCATCCATGAGCACAGGATCTCTTTCCGTTTATTTGCATCTTCAATTTCTTCATCAATATCTTAACATTTTCATTGTGCAGGTGTTACACATCTTTGGTTAAATTTATTCTTAAGCATTTTGTTCTTTTGATGTTATTGTAAATGAGTTTTCTTAATTTCCCTCTCTGATGGTTCATTACTAGCTGTCTAAGAAGATAAATGATTTTTGTCTATTGATTTTGTATCCTGCAGCTTTCCAGAATTCATTTATTAGCTCTCACTCCTGTGGGAGAACTTCTGTGGTATAATTTATTCTCCAGTTTTGTGGTTTGCCCACTGGGTGGTATGGGATTTGATTGTATCACGAGTGTGCCCCTCCTACCATCTCATGGTTTCTTCTTTAAGTCTTTGGTTGTAGATATCCTTTATTGGTAGATTCCACTCCTCTTGTATCAGTGGTTGTTGAGCGGTTAGTTGTGATTTTGGTGTGCTTGTGAGAGGAGGTGAGTGCAAGGTCCTTTTACTCTGCCATCTTGTCCCAAATGAAATCAGTTTTTAAAAATACTTCTCTCTTCTGTCCCAGAGCTTTTTCCCCAATGTCTGCATCCAGGCTCCCAATAGAGCATGGAGAATTATCTCCATGAATTAGTAACTTTCAGGTATTGAAAATACTCCCTTTGTGAGAGATGAAGACGGGAAGGCATGGATATCCAAGATTCCCAGTGCTACGGGGTTCACTGTTGGGATCTTCAGAAAGTAGGGGGAAATGTAGTGATTAGTTTACAACTGGATGCTACATCAGCTATTTGAAACAGGATTAAGAAAATACTCATATATACAGATGACCTTAATGGTCTTGAATTCTTCAGAAAGTTCTAAAAATAAATAGTATGAGAGACCATTCTCTATATTGGTAAGAAAGACTATTTAAATGCGCTATTAGGAATACAGAATATGGGAGGTATATTTGGGTTGAAATTTGCTTAAACCTAACATTTTTCATGATAGATTCAGATTATGATTTTCCTTAATGTGGCAAAAATACCCAAGTAGAGATAGTGTGTTTTTCATTATGCTTCAGTCACCTGCTATTTATTTCTCCCATTACACTTGATATTTGCTGGTTCAAGGTGCTTTCTGTGACCTTCCAGGACTAAGAAATTCATTCTTTTTTTTTTCCTATTTATCTTCAATAAGAGTCTTGAAATATTTAGTGAGGTATGTGCATAGACCATAGCAGTCATTGTAGAAACACCATTTCTTTTTAGTTTCTCTTTGTTTGTCGTTGGCTTTGAAATATGAACTCTCAACTGTGTTGAGTAGAGATACTGCACTTTGTAAGTGGAGGTTTTCACTAGTCAAACCTATGTTCTGATAGTATTCATTATACTCAACATTCATATCTCAGATTTAATATTCTTTATCACTTCTTTGCATTTTCCAAAAATTTTACAAGAATCATATTACTTAAATAGGTTCAACAGTGTTCAGTTTCTGAAATATAGCTCAGCACAAATGATTTTCAAAGAAATAAAAGTTTTTCAAAGAAATAAAAAACTCAAAAACAAGAGCACTAATTTATTTTATATCATTGTGTATGTTCTCACCCTAGTGCATTTTAAAAACAAAGAATATAATCCACAAATAGATTTATAAGAGTAACTCAATTAAAAATGACTTTGATTTCACCAACATGAATATTTTCCTCAGTATGACTTTTAATATGTACAAAGTGCCCATTTAAATGTATGTCTGTATGTATGAAATGTCAACAATATTTAATCCACTTTTTCTTGTTTCTATTATTCTTCCTAGTTAAAGAAACTTCTGTAAACATTAATTAGGGTTGTCTTTGTCTATTTCTGTGTTTTTAGATAAATTCTACTTCAGGTAAACTGGAGTAAAACCGAAGCTCTAATATTTACTGAGGGTTTGACAAAATATCTCAAAAAAGAGGAATTGTAATATTATTTTTCTTAAACTATAAAAACTATTCATGTGGTGCATTCAATACTTTTCAAAAATTGTTATAAAGATATATAGTACATAGTAAATATTAAAAAAGGATTGTTGCTGTTATACTTACTATTCTATTAAACATGTAAGTCCATAAAACTCTTTCAGTTTCACGTTAACTATGAATTCTTACTTTTCGTTCCTATCTCTGCTATTCAAAATTGTGGTTAATCAATCAGAGCCTGTGGCATCACTAGCTAAAAATGAGCTTGTTAAAAAAGTGGAATTCAGGCCTGACCCCAGAACTACTGAATCGGAATCTGCATTTTTACAATATCCCCAGTGTACATGTATACCCATTAAAAATTGAAAGGTATCTTTCTAACTCACAATGTCTTTACCATCTGAGAAATATACAAATTTTATCCAATATGATATAAACAAAACAGTCAAAAATGCATATGCCTGTGTTGAGACCATCACTTTATAATTTTTCTTCCAGATAAGTACAGTCTCTACAGTGGTTTTGTGGATCACATGTCATCTCCCTTTCTTGTAGTTAGAAACATAGTAGAGAATATTACTTTGTAAACAATTATATTATTGGATAATACATGACACTCTCATAATTAAAACCAGTTCTCTTAACGTGCCATTTTCATCTTGGGTCCCATTATGAATTCTTCCTATGGCCCACATGGCATATGTACTTTCTTTTATTAATTTTTATTGGAGTATAGTTGCTTTACAATGTTGTGTTAGTTTCTGCTGTACAGCAAAGTGAATCAGCTATACATATACATATAGCCCCTCGTTTTTGGATTTCCTTCCCATTTAGGTCACCACAGAGCACTGAGTAGAGTTCCCTTTGCTATACAATAGGTTCTCATTAGTTATATATTTTATATTTGGTAGTGTATATATGTCAATCCCAATCTCCCAATTCATCCCACCTTACCCCCTTGGTATCCATATGTTTGTTCTCTATGTCTGTGTCTCTATTTCTGCTTTGCAAATAAGTTCATCTGTATGATTTTTCTAGGTTCCACATATAAGCGATATTATACAATATTTGTTTGTCTCTTTCTGACTTACTTCACTCTGTATGACAGTCTCTAGGTCCATCCACGTTTCTGCAAATGGCACAATTTTGTTCCTTTTTATGTCTGAGTAATATTCCATTGTATATATGCACCACATCTTCTTTATCCATTCCTATGTTGATGGACATTTAGGTTGCTTCCATGTCCTGGCTACCGTAAATAGTGCTGCAATGAACATAGGGATGCATGTATCTTTTTTAATTATGGTTTTCTCTGGATATGTGCCCAGGAGTAGGATTGCTGGGTCATATGGAAGTTCTATTTTTAGTTTTTAAAGGAACCTCCACACTGTTCTCCATAGTGGCTGTAATAATTTACATTCCCACCAACAGTGTAAGAGGGTTCCCTTTTCTGTATATACTTTTTATTTCAGGGACTATTGACATCCAGGATGTGGCTATAGATTTCTCTGAAGAGGAGTAGGAATGATTGGACATTGATGAATGGGAATTGCATAGGGATGTGATGTTAGAGATCTATAGGAACCTGGTCTCCTTGGGTGAGGATACCTTCCTTTCAGAATTCCTTATCCACCCACAGAGTCAAGGTCCCTTCATTTGTAGAATGTCTCCTGGAATCTTCTGCTTCCTACAGTAGAGTTTCAGATCCAAACTTTTTGGGAAAATTTGGGAGTCTGTGGGTATAGATAGAAGGGCTTGGTGATAATTCATCATAATTCTAATCTTTCTCTTACTTGAGGTAATCTGCATCCTTCACTTTAGATTAGTGGTAATTCTATAGGACCATTTGTATAAAATAGTGTTGCCTCCATTTTAAAATCAGATTTCCACCCATAATTTTGACTCAGCATTACTTGAACATAGATCCCAGGATCTGATTTTTTGCTGTTGCCTACTATAATAAAGGTTCTTTCAAAAAACAGTATTTTGGGAAATCATATTCTAGACTATTTTACTCTTCCTTCTCTTATCACCTGATCATAATACTGGACTGGAAATAGAAAAACCTCCAGCAAAACGTATGTTGCTTTTTCTGTTGAAGAAGTCTTGCTGTTACTAAGTCACAACTGGTCACTTTTTTTCTTTTTGTGCTGTGTCCAGGTACAAACCATTCTTAGTACACACTGTTCTGAGCACTGAGCATAGAAATAACCACTTCCTCTCTGACCCAATGTCACAGGTGCAGCAGAGCAGCTGCACTCCTGGGGCCAGAAGGTCTGGGATCTGCAGGGCAGTATCCCCTCCCTTTCACCCACTGGAACTGATCACCGTCATGGAGCAAAAGAAGGATCCTTAGATTTGAAGGGAAATAAGACAATAGCCATATACCCAGGTACGTGTGAATGGATAAAGTGTATTTGTCCCAAATTCACACTGCTAAAATAATGTGTATCTATTTAGTCTTACAATGCTTTCTTTGCAGATATATGGAATATATTTATTATTCATATTGAATGAAATATTTTAAAATTCCTTATTGCTTTACAACAATAGTAGGAGATTTTAACACCCCCACTTACACCAGTGGATAGATCATCCAGACAGAAAATTAATAAGGAAACACAAGCCTTAAATGACACATTAGACCAGATAGACTTAATTGATATTTATAGGACATTCCATCCAAAAGCAACAGAATAAACTTTCTTCTCAAGTGCACATGAAATATTCTCCAGGATAGATCACATCTTGGGTCACAAATCAAGCCTTGGTAAATTTTTTAAAATTGAAATCATATCAAGCACCTTTTCTGGCCACAATGCTATGAGATTAGAAATCAATTACAGGAACAAAAAACTGTAAAAAACACACACACATGGAAGCTAAACAATATGTTACTAAATAATCAATCGATCACTGAAGAAATCAAGCGGATTTTAAAAAAATACCTAGAGACAAATGACAACAAAAACACAACAATCCAAAACCCATGGGATGCAGCAAAAGCAGTTCTAAAAGGGAATTTTATAGCAATACAATCTTACCTCACGAAACAAGAAAAATCTCAAATAAACAACATATCCTTAAACCTAAAGCAACTAGAGAAAGAAGAACAAACAAAACCTAAAGTTAGTAGAAGGAAAGAAATCATAAAGATCAGATCAGAAATAAATGAAATAGAGATGCAGAAAACAATAGCAAAGATCAATGAAACTAAAAGCTCATTCTTTGAGAAGATAAACAAAATTGATAAACCTTTAGCCAGACTCATCAAGGAAAAAATGGAGAGAACTCATATCAATGAAATTAGAAATGAAAAAGAAGTTACAGCCAACACCTTAGAAATAAAAAAGATTATAACAGACTACTAAAAGCAACTATATCTCAATAAAATGGACAACCTGGAAGAAATGGACAAATTCTTAGAAAGGTACACCCTTCCAAGACTGAACTGGGAAGAAATAGAAAATATAAACAGACCTATCACAAGTAATGAAATTAAAACTGTGATTAAAAATCTTCCAACAAACAAAAGTCCAGGACCATATGGCTTCACAGGCACTATCAAACATTTAGAGAAGAGTTAACACCTATCCTTCTCAAACTATTCCAAAAAATTGCAGAGGGAGGAACACTCCCAAGCTGATCCTAAGAGGCCACCATCACCCTGATACCAAAATCAGACAAAGATACCACAACAAAAAGAAAATTACAGGTCAATATCTCTGATGAACGTAGACGCAAAAATCCTCCACAAAATACTAGAAAACAGAATCCAAAAGCTCATTAAAAGGATCATACACCATGATCAAGTGGGATTTATCCCAGGGATGTAAGGTTTTTTCAATATATGCAAATCAATCAATGTGATACACCATATTAACAAACTGAAGAATAAAAACCATATGATCATCTCAATAGATGTAGAAAAAGTTTTGACAAAATTCAACACCCATTTATGATAAAAACTCCCCAGAAAGTGGGCATATAGGGAACCTACCTCAGTATAATAAAGGCCTTATATGACAAACCCACAGCAAAAATTGTTCTCAATGGTGAAAAATTGAAAGCATTTCCTTTAAGATCAGGAACAAGACAAGGATGTCCACTCTCGCCACTATTATTCAACATAGTTTTGAAACTCCTAACCATCGCAATCAGAGAAGAAAAAGAAAAAAGAAATCCAAATCAGAAAAGAAGTAAAACTGTCACTGTTTGCAGATGACATGATACTATACATAGAAAATCCTAAAGATGCTACCAGAAAACTACTACAGCTCATCAATGAATTTGGTAAAGTTTCAGGATACGAAATTAATACACAGAAATCTCTTGCATTCCTATACACTAACAACGAAAGACCAGAAAGAGAAGTTAAAGAACCAATCCCATTTACCATCGCAACAAAAAGAATAAAATACCTAGGAATAAACCTACCTAAGGAGGCAAAAGACTTGTACTCAGAAAAATATATAAGATACTGATGAAAGAAATCAAAGATTATACAAACAGATGGAGAGATATATCATGTTCATGGATTGGAAGAATCAGTATTGTCAAAATGACTATACTACACAAAGCAAGCTACACAGATTCAATGCAATCTCTGTCAAACTACCAATGACATTTTTCACAGAATTAGAACAAAAAATTTTACAATTTATATGGAAACACAAAAGACCTCGAATACCTAAAGCAATCTTGAGAAAGAAAAATGGAACTAGAGGAATCAGGCTCCCTGAATTCAGAATATACTACAAAGCTACAGTCATCAAAAGAGTATGCTACTAGCACAAAAACAGAAATATAGATCAATGGAACAGGATAGAAATCCCAGAGATAAACCCACATACATATGGCCACCTAATCTATGACAATGGAGGCAAGAGTATACAATGGAGGAAAGACAGTCTCTTTGATAAGAGGTGCTGAGAAAACTGGACAGCTACATGTAAAAGAATGAAATTAGAACACTTCCTAACACCATACACAAATATAAACTCAAAATGGATTAAAGACCTAAACGTAAGGCCAGACACTATAAAACTCTTAGAGGAAAACATAGGCAGAACAGTCTGACATAAATCACAGCAAGATTTTTTTTGATCCACCTCTTAGAGTAATGAAAGTAAAAACAAAAGTAAGCAGATGGGACCTTATTAAACTTAAAATTTTTTGCACAGCAAAGGAAACCATAAACAAGATGGAAAGACAACCCTCAGAATGGGAGGAAATATTTGCAAATGAAGCAACTGACAAAGGATTAATCTCCAAAATATACAAACAGATCATGAAGCTCAATATCAAAAATATTACCCAATCAAAAACTTGGCAGAATGTCTAAATAGACATTTCTCTGAAGAAGACATACAGATGGCCAAAAAGCACATGAAAAGATTCTCAACATCACTAATTATTAAAGTAATGAAATCAAAACTACAATGTGGTATCACCTCTCACCGGTGAGAGTGGCCATCATCAAAAAATCTACAAACAGTAAATGCTGGAGAGGGAGGTGGAGAAAAGGGAACCCTCCTACACTGTTGATGGGAATATAAATTGGTACAGCAACTATGGAGGTTCCTTTAAAAACTAAAATAGAACTACCATATGACTCAGCAATCCCACTCCTGGGCATATACCCAGAGAAAACCATAATTGGAAAAGATACATGCACCCCAATGTTCATTGCAACACTGTTTACAATAGCCAGGACATGGAAGTAACCTAAATGTCAATCAACAGAGGAATGGATGAAGGAGATGTGGTACATATATACAATGGAATATTACTCAGCCATAAAAAAACAAGACAATGCCATATGCAGCAACATGGATGGACCTAGAGATTGTCATACTGAGTGAAGTAAGTCAGACATGGGAAGACAAATATCATATGATATTGCTTATATGTGGAATCTGAAGAAAAGGGTACAAATGAACTTATTTACAAAACAAGGTACAGTCACAGATGTAGGAAACACACTTATGGTTACCAGGGGATAAGGGGGGGGGAGGGATAAATTGGGAGATTGGGACTGACATATACACACTACTATATATAAAATAGATAATTAATAAGGACCTATAGCACAGGGAACTCTACTCAATACTCTGTAATGCCCTATATGGGAAAAGAATCTTAAACAAACAAAAAAGTGGATATATGGAAAAAAAAACATGGTATCTTGAGTACAATTGCAAAGAGTATGAGATCTGTAAAAAAGCATTTCTTTTCTGTTTTGCTTGGATGCTAATTGGGCATTTTTGCAAGAGAGAGATTTCAGGATGCAAATCTCATGTCTCTATTGTAGAAAGTTAATTCATGGTGGAGCAGTCTATTAATCTTGCAAGGATGAAGAAATATTTCTTTGGAGGGAAGAAGTCATGTATCTGTTTTTTATGAAGTTAGTGGTTTATACTTTATCAAATGAGCAAAATGGCTATTTCTGAACTTTAGGAAAAAAAAGTTTTCTGCATTTATATTATGAAGCTGATGCAAAATATCAAAAATTCTTTATTTTGAAAAACAATATAATGTAACATAATTGGTATATATTGAACCTTTTGTACACAAAAGGAAAACATGCATATTTTTGCATTTAAAATTCTTTTGCATTATAGTTGATTTACAATGTTGCATTAATTTTGGCTGTACAGCAAAATGAGATACATATACATATAAAGCATATATATAAAATTAAATATACATATTCTTTTTCATGTTATTTTCCATTATGATTTATCACAGAATATTAACTATAGTTCTCTCTACTATACAGTAGGACCTTGTTGTTTATCCATCCTATATATTAGTTTGCATCTGCTATTCCCTAACTCCCAATCCTTTCCTCACCCCTCCTTGGCAAACACAAGTCAGTTTTCTTTATCTGTGAGGCTGTTTCTGTTTCATAGATATGTTCATTTGTGTCATGTTTTAGATGCCACATATAAGTGATATTGTATGGTATTTGTCTTTCTCTTTCTGACATAATTCACTTAATATGTTCATCTCTGGGTTGTTTCCATGTCTTGGGTATTATAAATATTGCTGATATGAACATAGGGGTGAGTGTATATTTTTGAATTATAGTTCTGTCTGGATATATGCCCAGGAGTGAGATTGCTGGATCATAGTTTTAGTTTTTGAGAAACCTCCATACTGTTTTCCATAGTGGCTGCAGTAATTTATATTGCCACCAACAGTGTAGGAGAGTTCCCTTTTCTCCACACTCCCTCCTGCATTTGTCATTTGTAGATTATTTTTTAACATCTTTATTGGAGTATAATTGCTTTACAATGGTGTGTTAGCTTCCGCTTTACAACAAAGTGAATCAGTTATACATATACATATGTTCCCATATCTCCTCCCTCGTGCATCTCCCTCCCTCCCACCCTCCCTTTCCCACCCCTCTAGGTAGTCACAAAGCACTGAGCTGATCTTCCTGTGCTATGCGGTTGCCTCCCACTAGCTATCTATTTTACGTTTGGTAGTGTATATATGTCCATGAAACTCTCACTTTGTCCCAGCTTACCCTTCCCCCTCCCCATATCCTCAAGTCCATTCTCTAGTAGGTCTGTGTCTTTATTCCCGTCTTGCCACTAGGTTCTTCATGACCTTTTTTTCCCCTTAGATTCCATATAAGTGTGTTAGCATACTGTATTTGTTTTTCTCTTTCTGACTTACTTCATTCTTTATGACAGACTCTAACCCAATTCACCTCACTACAAATAACTAAATTTCGTTTCTTTTTATGGCTGAGTAATAGTCCATTGTATATATGTGCCACATCTTCTTTATCCATTCATCCGATGATGGACACTTAGGTTGCTTCCATGTACTGGCTATTGTAAATAGAGCTGCAATGAACATTTTGGTACATGACTCTTTTTGAATTATGGTTTTCTCAGGGTATACACTCAGTAGTGGAATTGCTGGGTCATATGGTAGTTCTATTTTTAGTTTTTTAAGGAACCTCCCTACTGTTCTCCATAGCGGCTGTATCAATTTACATTCCCACCAACAGTGCAAGAGTGTTCCTTTTCTCTACACCCTCTCCAGCATTTATTGTTTCTAGATTTTATGATGATGGCCATTCTGACTGGTGTGAGATGATATCTCATTGTAGTTTTGATTTGCATTTCCCTAATGATTAATGATGTTGAGCATTCTTTCATGTGTTTGTTGGCAATCTGTATATGTTCTTTGGAGAAATGTCTATTTAGGTCTTCTGCCCATGTTTGGATTGGGTTGTTTGTTTTTTTGTTATTGAGCTGCATGAGCTGCTTGTAAATTTTGGAGATTGATCCTTTGTCAGTTGCTTCACTTGCAAATATTTTCTCCCATTCTGAGGGTTGTCTTTTGGTCTTGTTTATGGTTTCCTTTGCTGTGCAAAAGCTTTGAAGTTTCATTAGGTCCCATTTGTTTATTTGTGTTTTTATTTCCATTTCTCTAGGAGCTGGGTCAAAAAGGATCTTGCTGTGATTTATGTCATAGAGTGTTCTGCCTATGTTTTCCTCTCAGAGTTTGATACTGTCTGACCTTACATTTAGGTCTTTAATCCATTTTGAGTTTATTTTTGTGTAATGTGTTAGGGAGTGATCTAATTTCATACCTTTACATGTACCTGTCCAGTTTTCCCAGCACCACTTATTGAAGAGGCTGTCTTTTCTCCATTGTTTACCCTTGCCTCCTTTATCAAAGATAAGGTAACCATATGTGTGTGGGTTTATCTCTGGGCTTTCTATCCTGTTCCATTGAGCTATATTTCTATTTTTGTGCCAGTCCCATACTGTCTTGATTACTGTAGCTTTGTAGTATAGTCGGAAGTCAGGGAGCCTGATTCCTCCAGCTCCGTTTTTCATTCTCAAGATTGCTTTGGGTATTCAGGGTCTTTTGTGTTTCCATACAAATTGTGAAATTTTTTGTTCTAGTTCTGTGAAAAATGCCAGTGGTAGTTTGATAGGGATCGCATTGAATGTGTAGATTGCTTTGGGTAGTGGAGTCATTTTCACAATGTTGATTCTTCCAATCCAAGAACATGGCATATCTCTCCATCTATTTGTATCATCTTTAATTTCTTTTATCAGTGTCTTATAATTTTCTGCATACAGGTCTTTTGTCTCCTAAGGTAGGTTTATTCCTAGGTATTTTATTCTTTTTGTTGCAGTGGTAAATGGGAGTGTTTTCTAAATTTCACTTTCAGAGTTTTCATCATAAGTGCATAGGGATGCAAGAGATTTCTGTGCATTAATTTCATATCCTGCCACTTTACCAAATTCATTGATTAGCTCTAGTAGTTTTCTGGTAGCATGTTCAGGATTCTCTATGTATAGTATCATGTCATCTGCACACAGTGACAGCTTTACTTCTTCTTTTCCGATTTGGATTCCTTTTATTTCTTTTTCTTCTCTGATTGCTGTGGCTAAAACTTCCAAAACTATGTTGAATAATAGTGGTGAGAGTGGGCAACCTTGTCTTTTTCCTGATCTTAGTGGAAATGGTTTCAGTTTTTCACCATTGAGAACGATGTTGGCTGTGGGTTTGTCATATATGGCCTTTATTATGTTGAGGAAAGTTCCCTCTATGCCCACATTTGCAGGGCTTTTATCATAAATGGGTGTTGAATTTTGTCGAAAGCTTTCTCTGCATCTATTGAGATGATCATATGGTTTTTCTCCTTCAGTTTGTTAATATGGTGTATCACGCTGATTGATTTGCATATATTGAAGAATCCTTGCATTCCTGGAATAAAACCCAGTTGATCATGGTGTATGATCCTTTTAATGTGCTGTTGGATTCTGTTTGCTAGTAGTTTGTTGAGGATTTTTGCATCTATGTTCATCAGTGATATTGGCCTGTAGTTTTCTTTTCTTGTGACATCTTTGTCTGGTTTTGGTATCAGGGTGATGGTGGCCTCCTAGAATGTGTTGGGGAGGAGTGTTCCTCCTTCTGCAATATTTTGGAAGAGTTTGAGAAGGACAGGTGTTAGCTCTTCTCTATATGTTTGATAGAATTCGCCTGTGAAGCCATGTGGTCCTGGGCTTTTGTTTGTTGGAAGATTTTTAATCACAGTTTCAATTTCAGTGCTTGTGATTGATCTGTTCATATTTTCTATTTCTTCCTGGCTCAGTCTCGGCAGGTTGTGCATTTCTAAGAATTTGTCCATTTCTTCCAGGTTGTCCATTTTATTGGCATAGTTGCTTGTAGTAATCTCTCATGATCGTTTGTATTTCTGCAGTGTCTGTTGTAACGTCTCCTTTTTCATTTCTAAGTCTATTGATCTGAGTCTTCTCCCTTTTTTTGTGATGAGTCTGGCTAATGGTTTATCAATTTTGTTTATCTTCTCAAAGAACCAGCTTTATTTTTATTGATCTTTGCTATCATTTCCTTCATTTCTTTTTCATTTATTTCTGATCTGATCATTATGATTTCTTTTCTTCTGCTAACTTTGGGGTTTTTTGGTTCTTCTTTCTCTAATTGCTTTAGGTGCAAGGTTAGGTTATTTCAGATGTTTCCTGTTTCTTAAGGTAGGATTGTATTGCTATAAACTTCCCTCCTAGAACTGCTTTTGCTGCATCCCATAGGTTTTGGGTTGTCGTGTCTCCATTGTCATTTGTTTCTAGGTATTTTTTTATTTCCCCTTTGATTTCTTCAGTGATCACTTCGTTAAGTAGTGTATTGTTTAGCCTCCGTGTGTTTGTATTTTTTACAGATCTTTTCCTGTAATTGATATCTAGTCTCATAGCATTGTGGTCAGAAAAGATACTTGATACTATTTTAGTTTTCTTAAATTTACCAAGGCTTGATTTGTCACCCAAGATATGATCTAACCTCGAGAATGTTCCATGAGCACTTGAGAAAAATGTGTGTTCTGTTGTTTTGGGATGGAATACCCTATAAGTATCAATTAAGTCGATCTTGTTTAATGTATCATTTAAAGCTTGTGTTTCCTTATTTATTTTCATTTTGGATGATCTGTCCATTGGTGAAAGTGGGGTGTTAAAGTCCCCTAGTATGATTGTGTTACTGTCAACTTCCCCTTTTATGGCTGTTAGTATTTGCCTTATGTATTGAGGTGCTCCTATGTTGGGTGCATAAATATTTACAGTTGTTAGATCTTCTTCTTGAATTGATCCCTTGATCATTGTGTAATGTCCTTCTGTGTCTCTTGTAATAGTCTTTGTTTTAAAGTCTATTTTCTCTGATATGAGAATTGCTACTCCAGCTTTCTTTTGATTCCATTTGCATGGAATGTCTTTTTCCATCCCCTCATTTTCAGTCTGCATGTGTCACTAGGTCTGAAGTGGGTCTCTTGTAGACAGCATATATACAGGTCATGTTTTTGTATTCATTCAGCCAGTCTGTCTTTGGTTGGAGCATTTAATCCATTTACATTTGAAGTAATTATCAATATGTATGTTCCTATTACCATTTTCTTAATTGTTTTGGGTTTGTTATTGTAGGTCTTTTCGTTCTCTTGTGTTTCTTGCCTAGAGAAGTTCCTTTAGCATTTGTTGTAAAGCTGGTTTGGTGGTGCTGAACTCTGTCAGCTTTTGCTTGTGTGTAAAGGTTTTAATTTCTCCATCAAATCTGAATGAGATCCTTGCTGGGTAGAGTAATATTGGTTGTAGGTTTTTCTCCTTCATCACTTTAAATATGTCCTGCCACTCCCTTCTGGCTTGCAGAGTTTCTGCTGAAAGGTCAGCTGTTAACCTTATGGGGATTCCCTTGTGTGTTATTTGTTGTTTTTCCCTTGCTGCTTTTAATATGTATTCTTTATATTTAATTTTTGATAGTTTGATTAATATGTGTCTTGGCGTGTTTCTCCTTGGATTTATCCTGTATGGGACTCTCTGTGCTTCCAGGACTTGATTAACTATTTCCTTTCCCATGTTAGGGAAGTTTTCAATTATAATCTCTTCAAATATTTTCTCAGTCCCTTTCTTTTTCTCTTCTTCTTCTGGGACCCCTAAAATTCAAATGTTGGTGCATTTAATGTCCCAGAGGTCTCTGAGACTGTCCTCAGTTCTTTTCATTCTTTTTTCTTTATTCTGCTCTGCAGTAGCTATTTCCACTCTTTTATCTTCCAGGTCACTTATCCGTTCTTCTGCCTCAGTTATTCTGCTATTGATCCCATCTAGAGTATTTTTAATTTCATTTATTGTGTTGTTCATTGTTGCCTGTTTCCCCTTTAGTTCTTCTAGGTCCTTGTTAAATGTTTCTTGCATTTTGTCTATTGTATTTCCAAGATTTTGGATCATCTTTACTATCATTATTCTGAATTCTTTTTCAGGTAGACTGCTTATTTCCTCTTCATTTGTTAGGTCTGGTGTGTTTTTACCTTGCTCCTTCATCTGCTGTGTGTTTTTCTGTCTTCTCATTTTGCTTATTTTACTGTGTTTGGGGTCTCCCTTTCATAGGCTGCAAGTTCGTAGTTCCCATTGTTTTTGGTGTCTGTCCCCAGTGGCTAAGGTTGGTTCAGTGGGTTGTGTAGGCTTCTTGGTGGAGGGGACTAGTGCCTGTGTTCTGGTGGATGAGGCTGGATCTTGTCTTTCTGGTGGGCAGGTCCACGTCTGGTGGTGTGTTTTGGGGTGTCTGTGGCCTTTTTATGATTTTAGGCAGCCTCTCTGCTAATGGATGGGGCTGTGTTCCTGTCTTGCTAGTTGTTTGGCATAGGGTGTCCAGCACTGTAGCTTGCTGGTCGTTGAGTGAAGCTGGGTCTTGGTGTTGAAATGGAGATTTCTGGGAGATTTTCGCCATTCGGTATTACGTGGAGCTGGGAGGTCTGTTGTGGACCAGTGTCCTGAAGTTGGCTCTCCCACCTCAGAGGCACAGCCCTGATGCCTGGCTGGAGCACCAAGAGCCTTTCATCCACAGAGCCTCTAAAATCGAGTCCATTGACTTGTAGAAGTTTGTCGGTTTCTTGCTTCAACTGCCAAGTGCTGGGGTAGTGGGTGCTGCTTCAAGGAATCTTGAAGGGAAGATCCTCAGGGCAAATAATCCTGACAGCTGCTAGGGCCTTGCCCCAATATTCCCTGACTGGTGCTGGCTAGCCACGATCAGCAAGGCTCCTGGCTGGCTAAGCCAAATTTTTTACCAAGTCCAAGATCACTCTGCTCCCTGCATGACAGGCCAAAAAATCAGGAGATGAGGTGTTGCGGCAAGAGATAGAGACTTTATTTGGAAAGCCAGCAGATGGAGAAAATGGCAGCCTAGAGTCCCCAGAAAATCATCTTCTGTAGATTTTTTAATGATGGCCATTCTGGCCAGTATGAAGTGGTAATTCATTGTAGTTTTGATTTGCATTTCTCTAATAATTAGTGATGATGTGCATCTTTTAATGTGCCTTTTGGCCATTTGTATGTCTTCTTTGGAGAAATGTCTATTTAGGTCTTCTGCCCACTTTTTGATTGAGTTATTTTTTATTTTGTTGAGTTGTATGAGCTGTTTGTATATTTTGGAAATTAAGCCCTTGTCAGTATCATCATTTGCAATCCAAGACCATGGGACACTGTTCCATATCTTTGAATCATCTTCAATTTTTTTGTTAATGTTTTTCTCAGCATATAAGTCTTTCACCATTTTGGTGAGGTTTATTCCTAAGTAGTTTATCTTTTGATGCGATTTGAAAGGGATTGTTTGTTTACATTCACTTTCTGATATTTCATTGTTAGTTTAAAGAAATGCAACCCATTTCTGATTGTTAATCTTGTATCTGCTACTTTGCTGAATTCATTTATTAGTTCTAGTAGTTTTGTGTGGAGTCTTTAGGGTTTTCTATATATAGTATCATGTCATTTGCATATAATGAAAATTTTACCTCTTCCCTTCCAACTTGGATATCATTCATTTCTTTTCCTTGTCAGATTGCTGCGGCTAGGACAGCCAATACTATGTTGAATAGAAGTGGTGAGAGTGGGCATCCTTGTCTTCTTCCAGATTTTAGTGGGAAGGCTTTTAACTTTTTCCTGCTGAGTATTGTATTGGCTATTTTGTCATAAATAGCTTTTATTATGTTGAGATATGTTCCCTCTATACACAATTTTATAAGAGTTTTTTTAAATCATTAATAGATGTTGAATCTTATCTAATGCTTTTTCTGCATCTATTGAGGTGATCATTTGGTTTTTGTTTTTCTTTTGTTGATGTGGTGTATCACATTGACTGATTTGCCTATGTTGAACAATCCTTGTGACCCTGGGATGAATCTAACTTGGTCATGGTGTATAATCTCTTTTATGTGTTGTTGGATTCGGTTTTCTAATATTCTGTTGAGAATTTCTGCATCTATATTTATCAAAGATATTGGCCTGTATTTTTTTTTTCTGTTTTTGGTAGTGCCTTTGGCAGATTTTGGTATCAGGGTGATGGTGGCTTCATAAAATATCACTGGGAGTGTTCCTTCCCTTCAAACTTTTGGAAGAGTTTGAGAAGGATCATATAAGTTCTTCTTTGTATATTTGGTAGAATTCGCCTGTGAAGCCATCTGGCTCTGGACTTTTGTTTATAGGGAGTTTTTTTCTTATTATTATTACAGATTCTATTTCAGCTCTAGTGATCAGTCTGTTCCAGTTATTTATTTCTTCTTGATTCAGTTTTGGTGGGCTGTAAAAAAAAAAAAAACAAACAGTTTTAGATTGGTTAGTACCTAAGTATTTACCATGTATTAGACCACAAAAGTGCAAAGGAAAAACTTGAAATATTTTTTCAAATAAAAAAGTATTGAAATATTGTTCAAGAAATTGTGTTAATAATGCCAATTACAATAACGGCAAATTGTTTAAGCTTTAAAACTACTTTATCTAAGATGTATATTATATGGTAATTGTTTTATTGGTTTTAATTACAAGGAGTGTATTTTCCTTTCCACTTTAATTCTTTATTTTACCTGTATCTTGTGAAAAATGTTTAATTGCACAGAATATTAAAAAATACACTTTAATAGAAGATATTAGTCTATTTACATTTACTCTACTACTGTACATATTTAGGTTTAAATTTACCATGTTATTGTGTGCTCTCTTTTAAACCTAGTCTATTCTCATTATTTTCTATCTTAACTATTCTGTATTAATTTAAAAAAATCAATTCTCCTTTCTACCCTTCCTCTTTGAGGATTAGATATGAAGTATATCCTTTTTATTAATCTCAAATTTTCAGCTTACTTTTAAAAAGTAATCACAGTGTCAAGTATTTAATACCTCTCACTTCCACCTTGACAAAATATGGATATTTAAATGCTAATATAATTACCTTCCCTACCATATATTATTTATTAGTGATATGTATAAAAAACAACTAAAGACATGCAAGGTTTATAAGGAAATGACAAATTTCAGAAAATTTAGAATCTAAATACACTCTATACGTAGCTCCAAGATAAAGACACAGAGAATTGTTAGACACTCAGTGGCCCCCTGCTTCCCATTCTAGTCACTACCCTTAAGGTTTACTATTGTTCTGGTATCTAACAAAAAAATCAGTTTTCCTGTGTTTTATATTTTATATAAATGAAGTGACACAGCAGTAACTCTTTTGTATTTGGCTTTTTTATTACTTATGTTGTTTGTAAATATACCTATATGGTTGCCTATTGTTGCAATAATGCATTGTTGTTGTTGTATATGATTCCATAGTGTAAATATTTAACTATTAATTTATTCCAATGTGTATTACAATATGAGTGATTTTCAGTTTGTGTCTATTGAGAATAGCACTGGTATTTAAATTCTAGAACTTGTGCTTTGGTGATATGTGTATAAATTAGTGTTCATTATATATGTAGTAGTAAAACTTTCAAGTCATAAGTTTCATGTGTTTATCTGTTTTAAATATTTTCCAAACATTTGTATGAATTTCCATACTCACCAGCAGGGAATGAGATTCATAGATTATACACATTTTTGCCAGAACGTGATAATTCCTGTCATTTTCACTTCAGCTTTCTGGCTGATGAGTGATAATTCCAGATATTGGTTTTGTTGCATTTCCTTGATTACAAAAGAAGTCAAGCAGCTTTTGATATGTTTACTTAACATTTTGTATTCTCACTTTTGAAATACCTTTTGGTATGTTTTCCACATTTTTCCTATTGCATTAACTTCTTATTGAAGGACTTCTTATTTAGGAGTTCTTTATATATGTTTGGTATGTGTTCTTCTCTCTTTCTGTCTCTCCTTCTCTGTCTTCAGATGATTGTCAGTTTTTAATTTTCATAATTTCTAATTTGTTATTTTCCCCTTTATAGTTAGTCTTTTTTTTTCACACACACACACTGTATTTTATTTTTACAAGACATAAATAGAATGACACCAAGCATTGTAAATGGATGACCACAACAAAAGCAACAATGATTGCAATTACTAAACACAAAACACACTCATGCTATGTCATAATATTGACATTCAGTCCAGTAATCCTCCGCTGTAACAGCTCCTTTACTTTGCAGTGAAAATTGATTTGTATATTCTTTGCCTCTGAGTCCTTGTGGGATTTTTTTTTAATTCAAACAGAAAGTCACAAAAATTATAATCATCCTCATCAGTTCACTCAGTCCCATGTAATTAATTTTTTTTCATCTTGATCTTTTGTCAGCACTTTTATGAGTTCATCAGTTTTTCATTAGAGTTCTGAAAATGCTTATTCATTCAGTTCAGCAGTACAGTCAGTTACCAGAAACCTGTACTTGTCAGAGTCTTTTCCATGAATTCCCTGAAGATGAAACCCTTTTATAGGAACATATTTGCAAAAGCATCACAGCAGAACACCCAGAACTGCCTGTAAATGACAAAAGACTTAAAAATGACCATGGTTAAAGATTTGATGAAAGTTCATAATAATGCAATTGACAAGGAAATTTAGTTATTTCTGAGATATACATTTTAAAGTAATAACTAGGATTACGACATAACATTATACCAGAACATATAAGATTTTTAGAAATTTCATGTAATGTCTGAAACATTTATATTAACATATTTCCATACAAATAACCCAATGAAAGTTTAGTATTAGTTGTTTTGTTTGTTTTTTTTATACTGCAGGTTCTTATTAGTCATCAATTTTATAAACATCAGTGTATACATGTCAATCCCAATCGCCCAATTCAGCACACCACCATCCCCACCCCACGGTAGTTTTCCCCCCTTGGTGTCTATATGTCTGTTCTCTACATCTGTGTCTCAACTTCTGCCCTGCAAACCGGCTCATCTGTACCATTTTTCTAGGTTCCACATACATGCGTTAATATACGATATTTGTTTTTCTCTTCACTTAATTCACTCTCTATGACAGTCTCTAGATCCATCCACGTCTCAGCAAATGACTCAATTTGGTTCCTTTTTATGGCTGAATAATATTCTGTTGTATATATGTACCACATCTTCTTTATCCATTCGTCTGTCGATGGGCATTTAGGTTGCTTCCATGACCTGGCTATTGTAAATAGTGCTGCAATGAACATTGGGGTGCATGTGTCTTCTTGAACTATGGTTTTCTCTGGGTATACGCCCAGTAGTGGGATTGCTGGATCATATGGTAATTCTATTTTTAGTTTTTTAAGGAACCTCCATACTGTTCTCCATAGTGGCTATATCAATTTACATTCCCACCAACAGTGCAAGAGGGTTCCCTTTTCTCCACACCCTCTCCAGCATTTGTTGTTTGTAGATTTTCTGTTGATGCCCATTCTAACCAGTGTGAGGTGATACCTCATTGTAGTTTTGATTTCTCTAATAATTAGTGATGTTGAGCATCTTTTCATGTGCTTCTTGGCCATCTGTATGTCTTCTTTGGAGAAATGTCTATTTAGGTCTTCTGCCCATTTTTGGATTGGGTTGCTTTTTTCTTTAATATTGAGCTGAATGAGCTGCTTATATATTTTGGAGATTAATCCTTTGTCCGTTGATTCGTTTGCAAATATTTTCTCCCATTCTGAGGGTTGTCTTTTCGTCTTGTTTATGGTTTCCTTTGCTGTGCAAAAGCTTTGAAGTTTCATTAGGTCCCATTTGTTTATTTTTGTTTTTATTTCTATTACTCTAGGAGGTGGATCAAAAAAGATCTTGCTGTGATTGATTTCAAAGAGCGTTCTTCCTATGTTTTCCTCTAAGAGTTTTATAGTGTCCGGTCTTACATTTAGGTCTCTAATCCATTTTGAGTTTATTTTTGTGTATGGTGTTAGGGAGTGTTCTAATTTCATTCTTTTACATGTAGCTGTCCAGTTTTCCCAGCACCACTTATTGAAGAGACTGTCTTTTCTCCACTGTATATCTTTGCCTCCTTTGTCATAGATTAGTTGACCATATGTGCGTGGGTTTATCTCTGGGCTTTCTATCTTGTTCCATTGATCTATGTTTGTGTTTTTGTGCAAGTACCATATTGTATTGTTTACTGTAGCTTTGTAGTATAGTCTGAAGTCAGGGAGTCTGATTCCTCCAGCTCCGTTCTTTTCCCTCAAGACTGCTTTGGCTATTTGGGGTCTTTTGTGGCTCCATGCAAATTTTAAAATGATTTGTTCTAGTTCTGTAAAGAATGCCATTGGTAATTTGATAGGGATTGCATTGAATCTGTACATTGCTTTGGGTAGTAGAGTTATTTTCACAATATTGATTCTTCCAATCCAAGAAAATGATATATCTCTCCACCTGTTGGTATCATCTTTAATTTCTTTCATCAGTGTCTTATAGTTTTCTGCATACAGGTCTTTTGTCTCCCTAGGTAGGTTTATTCCTAGGTATTTTATTCTTTTTGTTGCAGTGGTAAATGGCAGTGTTTCCTTAGTTTCTCTTTCAGATTTTCCATCATTGGTGTATAGGAATGCAAGAGATTTCTGTGCATTAATTTTGTATCCTGCAACTTAACCAAATTCATTGATTAGCTCTAGTAGTTTTCTGGTGGCATCTTTAGGATTCTCTATGTTTAGTATCATGTCATCTGCAAACAGTGACAGTTTTACTTCTTCTTTTCCAATTTGGATTCCTTTTATTTCTTTTTCTTCTCTGACTGCCATGGCTAGGACTTCCAAAACTATGTTGAATAATAGTGGTGAGAGTGGACATCCTTGTCTTGTTCCTGATCTTAGAGGAAATGCTTCCAGTTTTTCACCATTGAGAATGATGTTTGCTGTGGGTTTGTCATATATGGCCTTTATTATGTTAAGGTAGCTTCCCTCTATGCCCACTTTCTGGAGAGTTTTTATCATAAATGGGTGTTGAATTTTGTCAAAAGCTTTTTCTGCATCTATTGAGATGATCATATGGTTTTTATTTTTCAGTTTGTTAATATGGTGTATCACATTGATTGATTTGCATATATTGAAGAATCCTTGCATCCCTGGGATAAATCCCAGTTGATCGTGGTGTATGATCCTTTTAAGGTGTTGTTGGATTCTGTTTGCCAGTATTTTGTTGAGGATTTTTGCATCTATATTCATCAGTGATATTGGTCTGTAATTTTCTTTTTTTGTAGTGTCTTTGTCTGGTTTTGGTATCAGAGTGATGGTGGCCTCATAGAATGAGTTTGGGAGTGTTCCTTCCTCTGCAATTGTTGGGAAGAGTTTGAGAAGGATGGGTGTTAGCTCTTCTCTAAATGTTTGATAGAATTCACCTGTGAAGCCATCTGGTCCTGGACTTTTGTTTGTTGGAAGATTTTTAATCACAGTTTCAATTTCATTACTTGTGATTGGTCTGTTCATATTTTCTGTTTCTTCCTGGTTCAGTCTTGGAAGGTTATACCTTTCTAAGAATTTGTCCATTTCTTCCAGGTTGTCCATTTTATTGGCATAGAGTTGCTTTTAGTAGTCTCTTTGGATGCTTTGTATTTCTGCGGTGTCTGTTGTAACTTCTCCTTTTTCATTTCTAATTTTATTGATTTGAGTCCTCTCCCTCTTTTTCTTGATGAGTCTGGCTAATGGTTTATCAATTTTGTTTATCTTCTCAAAGAACCAGCTTTTAGTTTTATTGATGTTTGCTACTGTTTTCTTAGTTTCGATTTCATTTACTTCTGCTCTGATCTTTATGATATCTTTCCTTCTGCTAACTTTGGGTTTTGTTTGTTCTTCTTTCTCTACTTCCTTTAGGTGTAAGGTTAGATTGTTTACTTGAGATTTTTCTTGTTTCTTGAGGTAGGCTTGTATAGCTATAAACTTCCCTCTTAGAACTGCTTTTGCTGCATCCCATAGGTTTTGGATCGTCGTGTTTTCATTTTCATTTGTCTCTAGGTATTTTTTGATTTCCTCTTTGATTTCTTCAGTGATCTCTTGGTTATATAGTAACGTATTGTTTAGCCTCCATGTGTTTGTGTTTTTTACGTTTTTTTCCCTGTAATTCATTTCTAATCTCATAGCGTTGTTGTCAGAAAAGATGCTTGATATGATTTCAATTTTCTTAAATTTACTGAGGCTTGATTTGTGACCCAAGATGTGATCTATCCTGGAGAATGTTCCATGCGCACTTGAGAAGAAAGTGTATTCTGTTGTTTTTGGATGGAATGTCCTATAAATATCAATTAAATCTATCTGGTCTGTTGTGTCATTTAAAGCTTCTGTTTTCTTATTTATTTTCATTTTGGATGATCTGTCCATTGGTGTAAGTGAGGTGTTAAAGTCCCCCACTATTACTGTGTTACTGTCGATTTCCTCTTTTATAGCTGTTAGCAGTTGCCTTATCTCTTGAGGTACTCCTATGTTGGGTGCATATATATTTATAATTGTTATATCTTCTTCCTGGATTGATCCCTTGTTCATTATGTAATGTCCTTCTTTGTCTCTTGTAACATTCTTTACTTTAAAGTCTATTTTATCTGATATGAGTATAGCTACTCCAGCTTTCTTTTGATTTCCATTTGCATGGAATATCTTTTTCCATCCCCTCACTTTCAGTCTGTAGTGTCCCTAGGTCTAAAGTGGGTCTCTTGTAGACAGCATATATATGGGTCTTGTTTTTGTATCCATTCAGCAAGCCTGTGTCTTTTGGTTGGAGCATTTAATCCATTCACGTTTAAGGTAATTATCGATATGTATGTTCCTATGACCATTTTCTTAATTGTATTGGGTTTGTTTTTGTAGGTCCTTTTCTTCTCTTGTGTTTCCCACTTAGAGAAGTTCCTTTAGCATTTGTTGTAGAGCTGGTTTGGTGGTGCTGAATTCTCTTAGCTTTTGCTTGTCTGTAAAGCTTTTGATTTCTCCATCAAATCTAAATGAAATCCTTGCCGGGTAGAGTAATCTTGGTTGTAGGTTCTTCCCTTTCATCACTTTAAGTATATCATGCCACTCCCTTCTGGCTTCTAGAGTTTCTGCTGAGAAATCAGCTGTTAACCTTATGGGAGTTCCCTTGTATGTTATTTGTAGTTTTTCCCTTGCTGCTTTCAGTAATTTTTCTTTGTCTTTAATTTTTGCCAATTTGATTACTATGTGTCTCGGTGTGTTTCTCCTTGGGTTTATCCTGTATGGGACTCGCTGCGTTTCCTGGACTTGGGTGGCTATTTCCTTTCCCATGTTAGGGAAGTTTTCGATTATAATCTCTTCAAATATTTTCTCTGGTCCTTTCTCTCTCTCTTCTCCTTCTGGGACCCCTATAATGCGAATGTTGTTGCGTTTAATGTGGTCCCAGCGGTCTCTTAGGCTGTCTTCATTTCTTTTCATTCTTTTTTCTTTAGTTTGTTCTGCAGCAGTGAATTCCACCATTCTGTCTTCCTGGTCACTTATCCGTTCTTCTGCCTCAGTTATTCTGCTATTGATTCCTTCTAGTGTAGTTTTCATTTCAGTTATTGTATTGTTCATGTCTGTTTGTTTGTTCTTTAATTCTTCTAGGTCTTTGTTAAACATTTCTTGTATCTTCTTGATCTTTGCCTCCATTCTTATTCTGAGGTCCTGGATCATCTTCACTATCATTATTCTGAATTCTTTTTCTGGAAGGTTGCCTATCTCCACTTCATTTAGTTGTTTCTCTGGGGTTTTGTCTTGTTCTTTCATCTGGTATATAGCCCTCTGCCTTTTCATCTTGTCTATCTTTCTGTGAATGTGGTTTTTGTTCCACAGGCTGCAGGATTATAGTTTTTCTTGCTTCTGCTGTCTTCCCTCTGGTGGTTGAGGCTATCTAAGAGGCTTGATGGGAGGCTCCAGTGGTGGGTAGAGCTGACTGTTGCTGTGGTGGTCAGAGCTCAGTAAAACTTTAATCCACTTGACTATTGATGGGTGCAGCTGGGTTCTCTCCTTGTTGGTTGTTTTGCCTGAGGCAACCCAACACTGGAGCCTACCTGGGCTCTTTGGTGGGGCTAATGACAGACTCTGGGTGGGCTCACACCAAGGAGTACTTCCCAGAACTTCTGCTGCCAATGTCCTTGTCCCCATGGTGAAACAGAGCCAACCCCCACCTCTGCAGGAGACCTTCCAACACTAGCAGGTAGGTCTGGTTCAGTCTCCCCCGGGGTCACTGCTCCTTCCCTGGGTCCCGATGCACACATTTTTGTGTGCGCCCTCCAAGAGTGGGATCTCTGTTTCCCCCAGTCCTGTCGAAGTCTTGCAATTAATTCCCACTAAGCTTCAAAGTCTGATTCTCTATGAATTCCTCCTCCCATTGCCGGACCCCCAGGTTGGGAAGCCTGACGGGGGGCTCAGAACCTTCACTCCAGTGGGTGGACTTCTGTGGTATAAGTGTTCTCCAGTCTGTGAGTCACCCACCCACTAGTTATGGGATTTGATTTTACTCTGATTGCGCTCCTCCTACTGTCTCATTGTGGCTTCTCCTTTGTCTTTCAATGTGGGGTATCTTTTTTGGTGAGTTCCAGTGTCTTCCTGTCGATGATTGTCCAGCAGCTAGTTGTGATTCTGGTGTTCTCACAAGAGGGAGTGAGAGCACGTCCTTCTACTCTGCCACCTTGGTTACTCCTATAGTTAGTCTTTTTACCTGTAGCAAAACTAATTTTTTTATTTTAAACCACAGAGGTGTTTTCTTTTCTTCAATAAATTTAATTATTAAGCTTTAAATTTAATTTAGCTTTCTAAACAAATCAAATTGTTGTATCATAGTGAGAATTTTTTTCAATTCTGGCTAGAAAATTACCTTTATTCAGAAAATGTTGTATTCAGCTTTGTTTTCATTTGCTTCTACCTCTCATTGATTCACAGAGGTAAACATCACTTCATCCATGGCCCTGACTTTTCCCTGAAGTCTCATGGTCATTCTCACCAACTCTTTTTGCCTTCTGAAATCTTTAGCAACCCCATTGTATCACAAAAGCAAAAACCTTCCTTGGGCTTTTTCCTCAGAGGATTCATTATTCTCACATTTTAAATGGGAGATTGCAACATGTTAAGATTCTACAAGGGTCTCAAATTTTTTCACATCTTGTATCAGCCTCTGCTTGCACACTCTGGTCAAGGATTTTTGTACAACACACTGATGGAAGATGCCAATTGTTTCTCTCATTGGGGCAAAGGACAGATTAATTACCTGACAAATAAAATAAAGACAGTGTCTTGCTCTGTTCAAATGCTGGACAAAATTACTTGCATCCTAATTTAAAAGTTTCAGGTGACTGAAGCTTAAGATTTCTAAGCTTTAATCCATACCTACTCCATGCACAGCATCCAACTGGACTACTTTACATCACCCTGTGGGATTGTTTGTACAGAGGAACAGATAAAAACTTAAAACTATTGTTGTCTGTTTGTGTCATAAAAATAATTTTTGTCTCATACTAAGGTATCTAAAATATTTTTTCTAAAAATCTATAAAACTGTCAGGCTAAAATAGTGGAATTTCAAATGTGGAAAAATCTAAGACCCTTCAAATTTCTTTCCAGTTTTGGTGACTGACGGGGTGCCGTTGAGAGATATGACTTTCTTAAACAAAATAGATAAGGCTTCTTCATAAACTTGACTGGGAAATATGAAAATATTCCCTGAAAAAAGGTAGAAATTCTCTAGGCCAAGTAATGGGTAACATGGGGTAAGGGCCCTCTGTTGTTGTACATGTTAATGCAGATGATGTCAGAGGTGAGGATAAAACAGCCTAAATATACTTTATTTTTGTTTGTTGTACTATTAGTAAAAAGAGGAAGAGTCAAATAGTCACCATGGTTGATATAGCAAATAGGCTGCTTGAAACTACAGAGAAGTGTACTTGCTTGTATTTTCTGTGCAGTTACTCTCTTTTTTAGTGTGCCTTGGTATCTCCGTCAATTTATACATCAACTGCAGCATCATTAAGGAGAAATCCAAGTCTATTCTTTGGAATTATGAGGAAGGGAAGAATTGAACTATTTATAGCATGTTTTATACAGGTATACATGTCAGCATCCTTTTCTATGTCATGCCATGTGTGGAGGGTCAGTAGGTTCAGAGGAGTCTGGAAGCACCAAGGTCTGTGGGGTTAATCATGGCTGCATTCATGGGTAGAAAAAAGAAGTCCCTTATCCTGGTCACTATCTAGATGACTGTAGCTCCAAAGAGAAGAAGGCAGTAGAGATCTCAGAGAGAAGAGCCAACATTAAATGAAATGTCCTCATTACTCTAGGCAACCTCTCATGATAGTCTCCCATATCTCCTTGAATCCCCACATATTGCACAGGGGATAGCGTAATATCACTAGAGCATGTGACTCCTTCAGATTAACATTATTATTGTTGAAAAAATAAAACAGGTTCAAGTGATTGATAGGGTTTGAAAAGGGTTCACAGTGGGTGGGAAACTACTGTAACAATGTAGACAGAACTCTTTGGATAGATTCATCTTCTTGTGCTTTTGTTTTTGTTTTGTTTTTTGCTGCTTCAGAATCTATAGTAGATTGGTGTGTTACACGATGTACTCCCCCATCTTAAAAGTTTAGATGGAGCACTTAGGAAGAAGTTTGTTAGTGAGGCAAACTCCCCGGCCCTCGGTCAGCAGTGGGCGCAAAAGGATTTAGCCCAAATGCTTTCATCTTTTGATGTCCAAAGTTTTCACTATATGAATGATGTTTTGTTTGTTGGCAGTTGAGGAGCCTTTGTCTCAATATCCCTGTTTAAAAAGTATTATCACTGTCTGCCAGAAAGAATATCTGACAAAATAGGAAAAATCTGAGAGTTATTCTTAACAATTAAGGGTTTTGGGGATTTTATAATAAATATAAATTTGCAAAACCTTTAACATGAAAGGAAAAATCAATTAAATCTGTGGTCACTGCTATGGTGTAAACATTTGGTCCCTCTAATTTTCAGAATTTGAAACCCAGCTCCCATGTTGATGGTATTAAGAGGTGTGGATTTGGGGAAGTGATCAGGTCATGAGGCCAGAGACCTCAAACATGGGATTAGTGACATCATAAATGTAGCCCAAAGGAGCTCTATTGCCCATTCCATCATTTCATTGAACAGCAAGACCCACTTTATGAACCAGAAATTGGCCCCTCACCAGATACTGAGTCAGTTGGTAATTTGTTCTTGAAATTTTCAGCCTCAGTCACTATGAGAAAAAAATATTGTTGTTTATGAACTACCAAGTTTCTGATATTTTGTTTAGCAGCCAAAGAGCTGACTGAAGACAAATATCTGAGCTTGAAGACATATCAAGAGAAACCGTCAAATCTCAAAAGAAAAGAGAAAATGGGCTGGAAAGAAATCAACACAACGGAATAATCAAACAACTAAAAATGCTATGACATATACATAATGGGTATAGCAGGAGGAGAATAAAGATAGAAGAGAAGATAAAAAAGACTTTTTAAAAATGACTGAGAATTTCCCCAAATAAATGTCTGACACCAAAATCACAACATCCAAACTCAGACAAAAATATGAAAAGTAAACAAAGCTACCGACCGATATCACTCAGGAACATAGATTCAAAAATCCTCAACAAAATATTAACAAATCAAATCCAACAATGTTTTGAGAGAACTGTATGTCATGACTGAGAGGGATTAATCTCAGGTATGCAAGGCTGGTTCAACATTCTACAATCAAGTAATTATATCCATCATTATCAACACCCGAAAAAAGAAAATTATCATATCAATAGATTCAGAAGACCTTTGAAAAAATCCAACGCCCAAACTTCATAAAAACTATCAGTAAAATAGAAATAAAATGGAGCTTTCTCAAGTAGATAACAAAAATTTACAAAAAACTTTCATCTCACATCATGCTTAATGGTAAAACAAACAAACAAAATCCTCAAGCTTTCCCACTGAGTTAAGGTAAAAAGCAAGAATGACCCCTTTCATCACTCCTTTTCAGTATTTTACTCAAAGGCCTTGCTAACATGATAAGGCAAGAAAAGAAATATATTAAGATTGGGTAGAAAAAACTAAAAGTAGCCCAATTAAAAAGTGGACCAACAAATTTTACAGACACCTCACCAAAGAAAATAGACAGTTTGTATATAAGTATATGGGAGAATAATCCATGCTGTCATTAAAATGCAAATTAAAAATACAATGTTATACTAATACATAACTCTTAGAATGGCCAAAATGTGGAACAATGACAAGAACACATGTTGTAGAGGATGTGGGGCAATAGGAACTCTCATTTGTTATTGGCGGAAATGAAAAATAATACAGCTATTTTGGTAGGCATATTGACACTTTCTATGATATTGAACATACTCTTACCATACGATCCAGCATGTGTTCTCATGGATACATACAGGATAAATTTGAAAATACATGACCATACAAAAACCTGCATGTGGATATTTCTAGCACATTTATTGAATATTGTTAAAATGTGAATGAAACCAAGGTGTCCTTCAGTAGATGAATGAAAACATAGAGTATATTCTAAGAATGGAGTAATATTAAGCACCAAATAAGTAAGCTATCAAGCCATAAAAATACATGGAGAATTCTTTTTTTTTTCCTCTGAGGTATAGGCAATTTTTTAAAATTTAAATTTTATTGGAGTATAGTTGATGTACAATGTTCTGTTAGTTTCAGGTGTACAGCAAGTAATTCAGTTATATATACAAATTTATAAATATATTCATTCATTTTCATATTCCTTTTTAAAAAAGATTTATTTTTGGCTGCGTCGGGTCTTAGTTGCAGCACTCAGGATCTTTGTTGAGGCATGTGGAATCTTTCGTTGCAGGGCGTGGGCTTCTCTTCTAGCTGTGGCATGTGGGTTTTCTCTTCTCTAGTTGTGGCATGGACTGCAGCGCACATGGGCTCTGTAGTTTGTGGCATATGGACTCTCTAGCTGAGGTGCATGAGCTCAGTAGTTGTGGAACGTGGGCTTAGCTGCCCTGTGGCATGTGGGATCCTAGTTCCCCAACCAGGGATCGAACCCACATTCCCTGCATTGTAAGGTGGATTCTTTACCACTAGACCACCAGGGAAGTCCCATTTTCGTATTCTTTTCACATACAGATTATCCCAGAATACTGACTAGAGTTCCATATGCTATACAGTTGATCTTGTTGGTTGTCTATCCTATATCTATCTTATATATAGTAATGTTTGTATGTTCATCCCAAACTCCTGATTTATCCCTACCCACCAATTTTTCCCTTTGATAACCATAGTTTGTTACTGAGACTCTGTTTCCGTTTGGTAAATTAATTCATTTGTATCAATTTTTAGATTCCACCTATAAGTGATATCATATGATATTTGTCTTTCTCTGTCTGACTTACTTCACTTAGTATGATTGTCTCTAGGTCCATCTGTGTTGCTGCAAAGGGCATTATTTCATTCATTCTATGGCTGAGTAATATTCCATTGCATATATGTACCACATCATCTTTATCCATTCGTCTGCTGGTGGACATTTTGGTTCCTTCCATCTGTTTGCCACTGTAGTAGTGCTTCACTGAAGGTTGGGGTGCATCTGTCTTTTCTAATTATGGCTTTCTCTGGATATATGCCCAGGAGTGAAACTGCCTGATCATCTGGTAGCTCTATTTTTATTGTATTGTATTGTATTGTATTGTATTGCAGTATAGTTAATTTACAATGTTGGTTACTTTCTGCTGTACAGCAAAGTGAATCAATTACACAGATACATATATCCACTCCGTTTAGATTCCTTTCCCATATAGGTCATTAAAGATATAGAGTTCCCTGTGCTATACAATTGATCATTACTAGTTATCTATTTTATATATAACAGTGTATATGTCAATCCCAATCTCACAATTTATCCCTCCCCCCTTTCCCACCTGGTAACCATAAGACTGTTTTCTACATCTGTAACTCTATTTCTGTTTTGTAAATAAGTTCATTTGTACCTTTTTTTTTTTTAGATTCCTACTATAAGCGATATCATACAATGTTTCTCCATAATTTTCAGACTAATTTTACTCAGGATGACAATCTCTAGGTCTATCCATGTTGCTCAAAATGGCATTATTTCATTATTTTTTATGGCTAAGTAATATCCCATTGTATATATGTATCCATATCTTCTTTATCAATTAATCTATTGGGAAACATTTATGTTGCTTCCATGTCCTGGCTATTGTAAACAGTGCTGCAATGAACATGGGGGTGAAAGAAATTTTCAAATAACGCTTTTCTCTGAGTATACACCCAGGAGTGGGATTGCTGGATTATATGGTAGCTCTATTTTCAGTTTTTTAAGGAACCTCCATACTGTTTCCATAGTGGCTGTTACCAGTTTACATTCCCACAAATGGCGCAGCAGCGTTGAATTTTCTCCACGCTTTCTCCAGCACTTCTTTTTGTAGACTTTTTGATAACGGCCATCCTGACTGGGGTGAGGCGATACCTCATTGTAGTTTGGATTTCCATTTTGCTATTAATTACCAATGTTGACAACCTTTTCATATGCTATTGCTTTTAAAACAGTGTAAGTAAAAATTACCTCTTGATATTGGATTCTTAAAAGTCAACCCAGTTCTGAATTCCTTTTCCATTACATACACTAAGATATTTTTTGAGGGCAGCTGTCACTTATAGCCCCCAGGCCTTCCAAATATGAAGTGGCTATAAGCACCAAGATTAAAGTTGTTGTTATAGGGATCTGACACAAGACAGCAGAATGTCTTCAAGAACAACACTTTACTGGGAAAACCAAGGCCTTAGGGAAAGTCCTGTACCTAGTTTGCAATTTAGAGTGGAATGTGCCTGATGAAACACCCAAGGGCTGTGTCTCATTACTTCTTCTCCCTTACCCTACATGCCCCAGATAAATCACAACCCCTGTAAAACCGCCTGTTGAGGGTGTTAATTTCCAGAGGTGGGGCAACTCAAATAAAGGAGGATGGAAGAGAGAACACCACAACAAGGGGATGTGGAGACCAGGTAAATTTTCAAAGCACTTTCATCCCAGAGGGTCCACCAGCTTTGGGTGCCCATGGCTCGGTTTGGCTGTAGAAGGTCCAACATGAACCTGAATATTGTGGTCCCATGCAGAGGGGACCAGGCACTACAGGTCCAAGGGTGGGGGGTGCATTTCCTGGCATATTCTCGAGCTTCCTCAAACCCATGACAGTCCAGCCTTGGGCCCAAGTGTGCTCTGACTCCAGGGATGTGACACTAGCCTGGGTCACCAGTACTTAGGGGGATTCAGTAGCCATATCTTAATCTTTTAATTTCTACATTATGTTGGAGTATAGTTGATTTATAATGTTCTGTTTCATTTTCTCTTTCTTTCTTTCTTTCTTTCTTTCTTTCTTTCTTTCTTTCTTTTGGGGTATAGCAAATTTGTTCATTTCTATAGAAACTTCTCTATATTTTCTCAGGGTGTTTGCTATATAGGTCATTACAGTGTGTTGAGTAGAGTTCCCTGTGCTATGCATAGGTCCTTGTTGATGAGCTATTTTCTATACATAAAGGTTTCTATGGTAATTCGACCACCTAATTTATCCCTCCATTCCTCCTTTCCCTTTTCATAACCATAAGTTTGCTTTCTAAGTCTGTGACTCTGTTTCTTTTTTGTAAATTCGTTCATTTTTGTCTATTTTTAGATTCCATCTCTAAGTGATATCATATGATAATTGTCTTTCTCTGTCTGATTTATTTCACTTAGCATGATCATCTGTAGGTCCATCCCACTTGCTGCAAATGACATTATTTCATTATTTTATGGATGAGAAGTATTTTCTTGTATATATTTCCCACATCTTTTTTATCCATTCATATAACAATAGACATTTTGGTTGCTTCCAAGTCATGCCTATTGTAAGTAGTTCTGCAGTGAACACTGCATGTGTCTTTTCAAATTATGTTTTAGCCTGGGTATGTGACCAAGAGTGGAATTGCCAAATGGTCTGCTAGCTCTATTTTGACATTTTTTAGGAACCTCCACACTGTTCTCCGTAGTGGCTGTATGCATTTACGTTTCCACCAACAGCGTGGCAGTGTTCCCTTTTCCCCACGCCCTCTCCAGCACTTCTTGTTAGGAGACTTTGTGTTAACGGCCATTCTGACTGGTGCGAGGTGACACCCCATGGTCGTTTTGATTTGCATTTCCCTGATAATTAGCCATGTTGAGCATCTTTTCATGTGCTTCTGTTGTTTTTTAACAGTGTGAGTAAAATTTATCTCTTGAAATCGGGTTCTTGGAAGCCTGAGCCTGATTTGAACTCAGTCTCTATTACCTGCCCCAAGACACTTTTTGAGGACACGTGGCATGTGCAGCCCCACAGGCCTTGTGACTATGCAGTGCCTATAAGCACCGGTTTTCTAGCGGTTGTTCCAGGAATCGGCCACAAGGCGGCAGGATTTCTTCATACCCCACTCTGATTATTCAGGGAACCTGAGCCTTAGGGAAAGTCCTCTTCCTGTGTTATCAGAGTGGAATGTGCCTGAACAAACACCCAAGGGCTTCTGTTTTTTTACTTCTTCTTCCTTATCCTTCTTCTCATGGACTAATCTGGACGTCTGAAAAACCATCTATTGAAGTGCTGTCTTCCAGAGGCAGGGTGACTCTAAGGAAGGAGTCTGGGAGTGGGAACCCCACCTCGAGGTGATGTGGAGACTAGGTGACTTTAAATCTCTTCTAGCCCAGAGGCTCCACCATCCTTTTGGGTGCCCAGGGCTCGGTTTAACTGTAGGAGGGACTGCCTGGCCCTGGAGTACATCTTCCCAGTGCAGACGGGACCAGGCACTACAGGTCTAAGGAGGGTGCTTTCTGGCTCATCTGTCCCAGGTCCCTCAGTCTCATGACATTCCCACCTTGGGAACCAAGCCTGCTCTGGCTCCATGGTGTGACACCAGCAGTTGGAATATCAGACTTATCACTGAATTACAGACTTTTATGGTCATAATTTTTGAATATTATTATTGCTTGGAACAAACTAACAACCTTTATCAGTGAGAATAATATTAAAACACTTTAGGACCCATTACAGATTGGTATGGAATGTCACACATCTAGCCTCTCTCCACAACCTCACCTCAATTTTTAACAATATGACTTCTTCCCGTGTGGCTATGGCACCCCAGAAAAATTCATTCTGTACCCAGACACAGACCCTGAAGGACTCTCAGAGTGAAGTTTTAAAAATACTCATTTGTGCACCTAAATTCCTAATCACATTTTAACAAACCTAAGGGGATAAATGGACAGTACAACAGTAACAGTAGGGAATTTTAATTGTCTACTTCCTTCAATGGGCAAATCATTCAGACAAAAATATCAATAAGAAAACTCTGCAAAAGAATGACACATTAGACCATGCAGACTTAACAGATTGATATCAAATATTCCATTCTAACGCAGACTACATTCCTAAATGCACATGGGATATTCTCTATTATAGATCACATACTGGACCATGAAACAACTCATTAAATGTAAGAAAACTGGAAACATATCAAACATCTTTTCTCACCAAAATGCCATGAGAATAGAAATCAACTATAAAACTGCAAAAAAAACAGAAAACATTTTGAGGCTAAATAATAAACAACCAATGGATCACTGAAAAAGTCAAGAAGAAATTTTAAATTGCAGACAAAGGAAAATGAAATCATGATGATCCAAAATACATGGGTACAGCAAAAGGGTTATAAAAGGGAAGTTTATACCATTACAAGTCTACCTCAAGAAATAAGAAAAATATAAAGTAAACAACCTAGTCTTACACCTAAATAACTGGGAAAACAAGGACAGACAAATCTCAAGTTAGTAGAAGAAAATAATCATAAAGATCACATCAAAAATAAACTAAATAGAGAACTTCTGTTGCCAGTGACCTTGTCCCCCTGGTGAGCCACAGCCACCCCCCACCTCTGCAGGAGACCCTCCAACACTAGCAGAGGGCAGAGAGCAGAAGCAAGAAGAACTACAATCCTGCAGCCTGTGGAACAAAAACCACATTTACAGAAAGATAGACAAGATGAAAAGGCAGAAGGATATGTACCAGATGAAGGAACAAGATAAAACCCCAGAAAAACAACTAAATGAAGTAGACATAGGCAACCTTCCAGAAAAAGAATTCAGAATAATGATAGTGAAGATGATCCAGGACCTCGGGAAAAGAATGGAGGCAAAGATTGAGAAGATGCAAGAAATGTTTAACAAAGACCTAGAAGAATAAAAGAACAAACAAACAGAGATGAACAATACAATAACTGAAATTAAAAATACACTAGAAGGAATCAATAGCAGAATAACTGAGGCAGAAGAACGGATAAGTGACCTGGAAGACAGAATGGTGGAATTCACTGCTGCAGAACAGACTAAAGAAAAAGAATGAAAAGAAATGAAGACAGCCAAAGACACTTCTGGGATAACATTAAACACAACAACATTCGCATTATAGGGGTCCCAGAAGGAGAAGAGAGAGAGAAAGGACCAGAGAAAACATTTGAAGAGATTATAGTTGAAAACTTCCCTAACATGGGAAAGCAAATAGCCACCCAATTCCAGGAAGCGCAGCGAGTCCCATACAGGATAAACCCAAGGAGAAACAGGCCGAGACACATAGTAATCAAATTGGCAAAACTTAAAGGCAAAGAAAAATTATTGAAAGCAGCAAGGGAAAAACAACAAATAACTTACAAGGGAACTCCCATAAGGTTAACAGCTGATTTCTCAGCAGAAACTCTAGAAGCCAGAAGGGAGTGGCATGATATACTTAAAGTGATGAAAGGGAAGAACCAACAACCAAGATTACTCTACCCAGCAAGGATCCCATTCAGATTCGATGGAGTAATCAAAAGCTTTACAGACACGCAAAAGCTAAGAGAATTCAGCACCAACAAACCAGCTCTACAACAAATGCTAAACGAACTTCCCTAAGTGGGAAACATGGTCATAGGAACATACATACGTATCGATAATTACCCTAAAGGTGAATGGATTAAATGCTCCAACTAAAAGACACAGGCTTGCAGAATGGATACAAAAAGAAGACCCATATATATGCTGTCTACAAGAGACCCACTTCAGACCTAGGGACACATTCAGACTGAACATGAGGGGATGAGGGGATGGAATAAGATATTCCATGCAAATGGAAATCAAAAGAAACCTGGAGTAGCAATACTCATATCAGATAAAATAGACTTTAAAATAAAGAATGTTATAAGAGACAAGGAAGGACACTACATAATGATCAAGGGATCAATCCAGTAAGAAGATATAACAATTATAAATATATATGAACCCAACATAGGAGCACCTCAATACATAAGGCAACTGCTAACAGCTATAAAAGAGGAAATCGACAGTAACACAGTAATAGTGGGGGACTTTAACACCTCACTTACACCAATGGACAGATCATCCAAAATGAAAATAAATAAGGAACAGAAGTTTTAAATGACACAATACACCAAATAGATTTAATTGATATTTATAGGACATTACATCCAAAAATAGCAGATTACACTTTTCTCTCAAGTGCGCACAGAACATTCTCCAGGACAGATCACATCTTGGGTCACAAATCAGGACTCAGTAAATTTAAGAAAATTGAAATCATATCAAGCATCTTTTCTGACCACAATGCTACGAGATTAGAAATCAATTAGAGGGGGAAAAAACGTAAAAAACACAAACACATGGAGGCTAAACAATACATTATTAAATAACCAAGAGATCACTGAAGAAATCAAAGAGGAAATAAAAAAATACCTACAGACAAATGACAGTGAAAACACGACAATCCAAAACCTATGGGATGCAGCAAAAGCAGTTCTAAGAGGGAAGTTTATAGCTATACAAGCCTACCTCAAGAAACAAGAAAAATCTCAAATAAACAATCTAAACTTACAACTAAAGAAACTACAGAAAGAAAAGCAAACAAAACCCAAAGTTAGCAGAAGAAAAGAAATAAAGATCAGAGCAGAAGTAAATGAAATCGAAACTAAGAAAACAGTAGCAAACATCAATAAAACTAAAAGCTGGTTCTTTGAGAAGATAAACAAAATTGATAAACCATTAGCCAGACTCATCAAGAAAAAGAGGGAGAGGACTCAAATCAATAAAATTAGAAATGAAAAAGGAGAAGTTACAACAGACACCGCAGAAATACAAAGCATCCTAAGAGACTACTACAAGCAACTCTATGCCAATAAAATGGACAACCTGGAAGAAATGGACAAATTCTTAGAAATGCACAACCTGCCGAGACTAAACCAGGGAGAAATAGAAAATATGAACAGACCAATCACAAGCAATGAAATTGAAACTGTGATAAAAAATCTTCCAACAAACAAAAGTCCAGGACCAGATGGCTTCACAGGTGAATTCTATCAAACATTTAGAGAAGAGCTAACACCCATCCTTCTCAAACTCTTCCCAAAAATTGCAGAGGAAGGAACACTCCCAAACTCATTCTATGAGGCCACCATTACCCTGATACGAAAACCAGACAAAGATACTACAAAAAAAGAAAATTACACAATAATATCACTGATGAATATAGATGCAAAAATCCTCAACAAAATACTAGCAAACAGAGTCCAACAACACATTAAAAGGATCATACACCATGACCAAGTGGGATTTATCCCAGGGATGCAAGGATTCTTCAGTATATGCAAATCAATCAATGTGATACACCATATTAACAAACTGAAGAATAAAAACCATATGATCATCTCAATAGATGCAGAAAAAGCTTTTGACAAAATTCAACACCGATTTATGATAAAAACTCTCCAGAAAGTGGGCATAGAGGGAACCTACCTCAACATAATAAAGGCCATATATGACAAACCCACAGCAAACATTATTCTCAATGGTGAAAAACTGAAAGCATTTCCTCTAAGATCAGGAACAAGACAAGGATGTCCACTCTCACCACTATTATTCAACATAGTTTTGGAAGTCCTAGCCACAGCAATCAGAGAAGAAAAAGAAATAAAAGGAATACAAATTGGAAAAGAAGTAAAACTCTCACTGTTTGCAGATGACATGGTACTATACATAGAGAATCCTAAAGATGCCACCAGAAAACTACTAGAGCTAATCAATGAATTTGGTAAAGGTGCAGGATACAAAATTAATGCACAGAAATCTCTTGCATTCCTATACACTAATGATGAAAAATCTGAAAGAGAAATTAAGGAAACACTCTCATTTACCATTGCAATGAAAAGAATAAAATACCCAGGAATAAACCTACCGAGGGAGAGAAAAGGCCTGTATGCAGAAAACTATAAGACACTGATGAAAGAAAGTAAAGATGATACTAACAGATGGAGAGGTATACCATGTTCTTGGATTGGAGGAATCAATATTGTGAAAAAGACTGTACTACCCAAAGTAATCTACAGATTCAATGCAATCCCTATCAAATTACAAATGGCCTTTTTTATGGAACTAAAAAAAAAATCTTAAAATTTGTATGGAGACACAAAAGACCCCAAATAGCCAAAGCGGTCTTGAGGGAAAAAAACCGAGCTGGAGGAATCATACTCCCTGACTTCAGACTATACTATAAAGCTACAGTAATCAAGACAATATGGTACTGGCACAAAAACAGAAATATACATCAGTGGAACAAGATAGAAAGTCCAGAGATAAACCCATGCATCTATGCTCAACTAATCTATGATGAAGGAGGCAAAGACATACAATAGAGAAAAGACAGTCTCTTCAATAAGTGGTGCTGGGAAAACTGGACAGCTACATGTAAAAGAATGAAATTAGAACACTCCCTAACACCATACACAAAAATAAACTCAAAATGGATTAGAGACCTAAATGTAAGACCGGACACTATAAAACTCTTAGAGGAAAACATAGGAAGAACACTCTATGACATAAGTCACAGCAAGATCCTTTTTGACCCACCTCCTAGAGAAATGGAAATAAAAACAAAAATAAACAAATGGGACCTAATGAAACTTCAAAGCTTTTGCACAGCAAAGGAAACCATAAAGAAGATGAAAAGACAAACCTCGGAATGGGAGAAAATATTTGCAAACAATTCAATGGACAAAGGGTTAATCTCCAAAATATATAAACAGCTCATGCAGCTCAATATTAAAGAAACAAACAACCCAATCCAAAAATGGGCAGAAGAACTAAATAGACATTTCTCCAAAGAAGACGTACAGATGGCCAAGAAGCACATGAAAAGCTGCTCAACATCACTAATTATTAGAGAAATGCAAACCAAAACTACAATGAGGTATCACCTCACACCAGTTAGAATGGGCATCATCAGAAAATCTACAAATAACAAATGCTGGAGAGGGTGTGAAGAAAAGGGACCCTCTTGCACTGTTGGTGGGAATGTAAATTGATACAGCTGGTATACAGAACAGTATGGAGGTTCCTTAAAAAACTAAAAATAGAATTACCATATGATCCAGCAATCCCACTACTGGGCATATACACAGAGAAAACCATAATTCAAAAAGACACATGCACCCCAATGTTCATTGCAGCACTATTCACAATAGCCAGGTCATGGAAGCAACCTAAATGTACACCGACAGAAGAATGGATAAAGAAGATGTGGTACATATATACAATGGAATATTACTCAGCCATAAAAAGGAACGAAATTGGGTCATTTGTTGAGACGTGGCTGGATGTAGAGACTGTCATACAGAGTGAAGTAAGTCAGAAAGAGAAAAACAAATATCATATATTAACGCACATATGTGGAACCTAGAAAAATGGTACAGATGAAGTGGTTTGCAGGGCAGAAATTGAGACACAGATGTAGAGAACAAACGTATGGACACCAAGTGGGGAAAGCGGTGGAGGGGTAGGGGTGGTGATTGATGAATTGGGCAGTTAAAAGAAATTGGGAAAAAAAGGAAAAGTTTCATATAATAACACAAAAATGGGAAGGATTATAAGAGCTTACTATGGACAGCTATACAGCAATAAAATGGACAACTTAAAAAGAAATGGAAAAATTCCTAAAAATATAGAATCACCCAAGATTGAATCAGGGAAAAACAGAAAATATAAAGAGACAAATTACCAGCAATGAATTTGAATCAGCAATAACAATAATAAAAAAAAACCCAACAAACCAAACTCAGGGCCAAACAGCTTCATAGGAGAATTCTACGAAACACTGAGAAGAGTTTAAACCTGTCCTTCATAGACTAATCAAAAAAAAAAATTGTAGAGGAAGAAATGTTTCTGAAATCATTCCATGAGGTCACTATCACCATGATACAAAAACCAGACAAAGATATCACAAAAAAGTAAATTACAAGCCAATATCACTGATGAACAAAGATGCAAATACACTGAACGAATTTTAGCAAATCAAATTTAAGCATACAATAAAAAAAATCATATACCATGATCAACTGTGATTTATCTTGGGGAAAATCAATTTATATGATATACCTTATTATGACTTGAAGAATAAAAATCATATGATCATCTCAGTAGATGCAGAGGGCTTCCCTGGTGGTGCAGTGGTTAAGAATCCGCCTGCCAATGCAGGGTACATGGGTTCAAGCCCTGGTCCAAGAAGATTCCACATGCCACAGAGCAGCTAAGCCCGTGCGCCACAACTACTGAGGCTGCACTCTAGAGCCCGTGAGCCACAACTACTGAGGATTGCATGCCTAGAGACTGTGCTCTGCAACAAGACAAGCCATGCAATGAAAGACCTGCACACCACAGTGAGGAGTGGCCCCCACTCGCCGCAACTAGAAAAAGCCTGCATGCAGCAACGAAGACCCAAAGCAGCCAAAAATAAAAATAAATAAATAAAATTTTTAAAAATTTTCTTTCTTTATTTATTTATGGCTGTGTTAGGTCTTCGTTTCTGTGTGAGGGCTTTCTCTAGTTGCAGCAAGTGGGGGCCACTCTTCATTGCGGTGCGCGGGCCTCTCACTGTTGCGGCCTCTCTTGTTGCGGAGCACAGGCTCCAGACGCGCAGGCTCAGTAGTTGTGGCTCACGGGCCCAGTTGCTCCACGGCATGTGGGATCTTCCCAGACCAGGGCTTGAACCCGTGTCCCCTGCATTGGCAGGAAGATTCTCAACCACTGTGCCACCAGGGAAGCCCCTAAATAAAGAAATTTAATTAAAAATATAGATGCAGAAAAAGCCTTTGTAAAAACTTAACATCGATTTATGATAATTCTCGGGGGTGGAGTCAAGATGGCAGACTAGGAGGATGCAGAATTCGTGTCTCTGCACAACTAGGGCGCCTATCAGGTATTGGTAGGGGACCACGGATACCTAAGGGGAAGGGAGGAACCCCCAGCGACCGGGTAGCATGTGGCGGGGGAGAGAGGGGGGAGGAGAAGTGGAGGTGGGATGGGACTGGCGACCCTGAGGGGAGGCTGGGGGAGGGGAAGGGATCCCATGCCCAGAGAGGGAAGGGGGGACCTTTGGGAGGGCAGAGGATCAAAAGGGAGCATGGCCAGCCTTTCCCCTGCCTGCTTGGGCCCCAGAGAACCTGCTGAGATTTCAGGCCTGATCCTCTGCCCACCCAGGCTCCCTCCAGACACGTGGGTCCTGAGGGAGTGGGAGGGAGGGAAGGGGGAGCAAAAGTAAAGGCCAGACCTATGGTACCGGCACCCCTGAGGGGCGGCTGGGGGAGGGGAAGAGTTCCTACACCCAGAGGGACCCACCCACAGTTAGGGGTCCAGCGGCAATGGGAGAGACCCTCGGGAGAGTGGAGGAAAGGAAGGGAGAGTGGCCAGCACTTTCCCTGCCCATCTGGGCACCAGGGAGCATGTCAGGCTCCCAGGCTTAATCCTCTGCTCTCAGAGCCTCCCTCCTGCAGCGCAGAGCCTAAGCCCCGCCCCTACACCCCCACCGAGGGCCCCACCTCTGCACTCGGAAACTCCCTCCCTCCAACTGCGCTGGGCCTAAGCCCCACCCATACACCCTCACTCAGGGCCCTACCTCCAAACTCCAGAACTCCACACTCCAGAGGCCCCCTTTCCACATGCTGCTGCTCCCCTTCAGGACAGGTCCTAAGCAGACGCCCCACCCCAGGCTCAAACATCACCCCCTACTCGCCTAGGTCCTGCCCCACCCAAAACCCTGCCCCTGCCTAAATTCCACTCCCACCTAAACTCGGCTCCCATAGCCAAGGCTATTTTTTTTTCCTCCTCTCTTAAATTGGGGTTCTGTTTTACCTTGTTGATTAACTGTAGTTGATTCTTTTATATTTTTATTTTTCCAATTTTACTTTATTCTTTCTACTTTGTTATTGTTCTCTCCTTTTGGCTTGTTCCCTCTCCTTTTGTTTTTTCTTTTTTCTGTTGTAGTTTTATTTTACCTTGTTGCAGTTGTTTCAATTATAGTTTTATTTTTCCTAATATATTTTTTATCTTTCTAATTTTATATTGTTTTTTATTCTTTGAAATCGTACTGCTCCTTTTTTTCTTCCTTTCTTCTTCTTTTTTTTTTTTGCTGCGCCACAGAGCTTGTGGGATCTTGGTTCCCAGGCTGGAGGTCGAGCCCAAGCTTCTGTGGTGGGAGCTCTGAGTCCAAACCGCTGGACTAACAGAGAACCTCGGACCCCAGGGAATATCAATCAGGGTGAGGCCTCCCAGAGGTCCTCATCTCAGCACCAAGACCCAGCTCTATCCAACGGCCTGCACAATCCAGTGCTGGACGTCTCAGGCCAAACCAGTAAGACAGGACTACAGTACCATCCATCAAAAAAAAAAAAAATGAAACGACAAAAAAATTTCTTACAGACGAAGGAGCAAGGTAAAAACCTACAAGACGAAATAAATGAAGATGAAATACGCAACCTACCTGAAGAGCATTCAGAGTAATGATAGTAAACATGATCCAAAATCTCAGAAACAGAATGGAGAAAATACGAGAAACATTTAAAAAGGATCTAGAAGAATTAAAGAGCGAACAATGATGAACAACACGATTACTGAAATTAAAAATACTCTAGAAGGAATCAATAACTGAATAACTGAAGCAGAAGAACGGATAAGTGAGCTGAAAGATAAAATGGTGGAAATAACTTCTGAGGAGCAGAATAAAGAAAAAACAATGAAAAGAATTGAGGACACTCATAGACTTCTGGGACAATATCAAACGCACCAACATTGGAATTATAGGGGTCTCAGAAGAAGAAGAGAAAAAGAAAGGGTCTGAGAAAATATTTGAAGAGATTATAGACGAAAACTTCCCTAATATGGGAAAGGAAATAGTCAATCAAGTGTAGGAAGCACAGAGAGTCCCATACAGGATAAACCCAAAGAGAAACACGTGAAGACACATATTAATCAAACTATCAAAAATTCAATACAATGATAAAATATTAAAAGCATCAAGGGAAAAGCAACAAATATCATACAGGGAATACCCATAAGGTTAACAGGTGATTTTTCAGCAGAAACTCTGCAAGCCAGAAGGGAGTGGCAGGACATATTTAGAGTGATGAAAGAGAAAAACCTACAACCAAGATTACTCTACCCAGCAAGGATCTCATTCAGATTCGACGGAGAAACTAAAACCTTTACAGACAAGCAAAAGCTGAGAGTTCAGCACCACCAAACCAGCATTACAACAACTTGCCAAAGGAACTTCTCTAGGCAGGAAACACAAGAGAAGGAAAAGACCTACAATAACAAACGCAAAACAAATGAGAAAATGGGAATAGGAACATATATATCGAAAATTAACTTAAATGTAAATGGATTAAATGCTCCCACCAAAAGACACAGAATGGCTGAATGGATACAAAAACAAGACCCGTATATATGTTGTCTACAAGAGACCTACTTCAGACCTAGGGACACATACAGACTGAAAGTGAGGGGATGGAAAAAGCTATTCCGTGCAAATGGAAATCAAAAGAAAGCTGGAGTAGCAATTCTCATATCAGACAAAATAGACTTTAAAATAAAGAATGTAACAAGAGACAATGAAGGACACTACATACTGATCAAGGGATCAATCCAGGAAGAAGATATAACAATTGTAAATATTTATGCACCCAACATAGGAGCACCTCAATACATAAGGCAAATGCTAACAGCCATAAAAGGGGAAATCAACAGTAACACAATCATAGTAGGGGACTTTAACACCCCACTTTCACCAATGGACAAATAATCCAAAATGAAAATAAATAAGGAAACACAAGCTTTAAATGACACATTAAACAAGATGGACTTAATTGAAATTTATAGGACATTCCATCCAAAAACAACAGAATACACTTTCTTCTCAAGTGCTCATGGAACATTGTCCAGGACAGATCATATCTAGGGTCACAAATTAAGCCTTGGTAAATTTAAGAAAATTGAAATTGTATCAAGTATCTTTTCCAACAACAACACTTTGAGACTAGATATCAATTACAGGAAAAAACTGTAAAAAGTACAGACACATGGAGCCTAAACAATATGCTACTAAATAACCAACAGATCACTGAAGAAATCAAAGAGGAAATCAAAAAATACCTAGAAACAAATGACAATGAAAACATGATGACCCAAAACCTATGGGATGCAGCAAAAGTAGTTCTAAGAGGGAAGTTTATAGCAATACAAACCTACCTCAAGAAACAAGAAAAATCTCAAATAACCTAACCTTACACCTAAAGCAATTAGAGAAAGAAGAACAAAAAAAACCCCAAAGTTAGCAAAAGGAAAGAAATCATTAAGATCAGATCAGAAATAAATGAAAAAGAAATGAAAGAAGCAATAGCAAAGATCAATAAAACTAAAAGCTGGTTCTTTGAGAAGATAAACAAAGTTGATAAACCATTAGCCAGACTCATCAAGAAAAAAAGAGAGAAGACTCAAATCAACAGAATTAGAAATGAAAAAGGAGAAGTAACAACTGACACTGCAGAAATACAAACAATCATGAGAGATTACTACAAGCAACTATATGCCAATCAAATGGACAACCTGGAAGAAATGGAAAAATTCTTACAAAACCACAACCTTCCGAGACTGAACCAGGAAGAAATAGAAAATATAAACAGACCAATGATAAGCATTGAAATTGAAACTGTGCTTAAAATCTTCCAACAAACAAAAGCCTAGGACCAGATGGCTTCACAGGCGAATTCTATCGAACATTTAGAGAAGAGCTAACACCTAATCCTTCTCAAACTCTTCCAAAATATAGCAGAGGGAGGAACACTCCCAAACTCATCCTACGAGGCCACCATCACCCTGATACCAAAACCAGACAAAGATGTCACAAGAAAAGAAAACTACAGGCTTACGTCATTGATGAACATAGATGCAAAAATCCTCAACAAAATGCTAGCAAACAGAATGCAACAACACATTAAAAGGATCATACACTATGATCAAGTGGGGTTTATCCCAAGAATGCAAGGATTCTTCAGTATACGTAAATCAATCAATGTGATACACCATATTAACAAATTGAAGGATAAAAACCATATGATAATCTCAACAGATGAAGAAAAGCTTTTGACAAAATTCAACACCCATTTGTGATAAAAACTCTCCAGAAAGTAGGCATAGAGGGAACCTACCTCAACATAATAAAGGCCATATATGACAAACCCACAGCCAACATCATTCTCAATGGTGAAAAACTGAAAGCATTTCCTCTAAGATCAGGAACAAGACAAGGTTGTCCACTATCACCACTATTATTCAACACAGTTTTGGAAGTTTTAGCCACAGCAATCAGAGAAAAAGAAAGAAAAGCAATCCAAATCAGAAAAGAAGAAATAAAGCTGTCACAGTTTGCATATGACATGATGCTATACATAGAGAATCCTAAAGATGCTACCAGAAAACTACTAGAGCTAATCAATGAATTTGGTAGAGCAGCAGCATACAAAATTAAATTAACACACAGAAATCTTTTGCATTCCTATACACTAATGATGAAAAATCTGAAAGAAAAATTAAGGAAACACTCCCATTTACCACTGCAACAAAAAGAATAAAATACCTAGGAATAAACCTACCTAAGGAGACAAAAGACCTGTATGCAAAAAACTATAAGACACTGCTGAAAGAAATTTAAAATGATACAAACAGATGGAGAGATATACTATGTTCTTGGATTGAAAGAATCAAATTCGTGAAAATGACTATACTACCCAAAGCAATCTACAGATTCAATGCAATACTTATCAAACTACCAATGGCATTTTTCACAGAACTAGAACAAAAAATTTCACAATTTGTATGGAAACACAAAGACCCCGAATAGCCAAAACAATCTTGAGAAAGAATAATGGAGCTGGAGGAATCAGGCTCCCCGGCTTCAGACTATACTACAAAGCTACAGTAATCAAGACAGTATGCTACTGGCACAAAAACAGAAATATAGATCAATGGAACAGGCTAGAAAGCCCAGAGATAAACCCACACACATATGGTCACCTTATCTTTGATAAAGGAGGCAAGGGTATACAGTGGAGAAAAGACAGCCTCTTCAATAAGTGGTGTTGGGAAAACTGGACAGCTACATGTAAAAGAATGAAATTAGAACATTTCCTAACACCATACACAAAAATAAACTCAAAATGGATTAAAGACCTAAATGTAAGGCCAGACACTATAAAGCTCTTAGAGGAAAACATAGGCAGAACACTCTGTGACATCACAGCAAGATCCTTTTTGACCCAGCTCCTAGAGAAATGGAAATAAAAACAAAAGTAAACAAATGGGACCTAATGAAACTTAAAAGCTTTTGCACAGCAAAGGAAAACATAAATAAGACCAAAAGACAACCCTCAGAATGGGAGAAAATATTTCCAAATGAAGCAACTGACAAAGGATTAATCTCCAAAATATACAAGCAGCTCATGAAGCTCAATATCAAAAAAAAAACAACCTAATCCAAAATATGGGCAGACGACCTAAATAGACATTTCTGCAAAGAAGATATACAGATTGCCAACAAACACATGAAAGGATGCTCAACATCACTAATCATTAGAGAAATGCAAATCAAAAGTACAATGAGGAATCACCTCACACCGGTCAGAATGGCCATCATCAAAAAATCTACAAACAGTAAATGCTGGAGAGGGTGTGGAGAAAAGGGAACCCTCTTGCACTGTTGGTGGGAATGTAAATTGATACAGCCACTATGGGGAACAGTATGGTGGTTCCTTAAAAACTAAAAATAGAACTACCATATGACCCAGAATCCCACTACTGGGCATACACCCTGAGAAAACCATAATTCAAAAAGAGTCATGTACCACAATGTTCATTGCAGCACTATTTACAATAGCCAGGACACATGGAAGCAACGTAAGTGTCCATTGACAGATGAATGGATAAAGAAGATGTGGCACATACATACAATGGAATATTACTCAGCCATAAAAAGAAATGAAATTGAGTGTTTTGTAGTGAGGTAGTTGGATCCAGAATCTGTCATACAGAGTGAAGTAAGTCAGAAAGAGAAAAACAAATACCGTATGCTCTAACACGTATATATGGAATCATAAAAAAAAAAAAAGTTCTGAAGGACCTAGGGACAGGACAGGAATGAAGACACAGATATAGAGAATGGACTTGAGGACACAGGGAGGGGGAAGGGTAAGCTGGGACGAAGTGAGAGAGTGGCATGGTCATATATACACTACCAAATGTAAAATAGATAGCTAGTGGGAAGCAGCTGAATAGCACAGGGAGATCAGCTCGGTGCTTTGTGACCACCTAGAGGGGTGGGATAGGGAGGGTGGGAGGGAGACGCAAGAGGGAGGGGATATGGGGATATATGTATACGTATAGCTGATTCACTTTTTTATACAGCAGCAACTAACACAACATTGTAAAGCAATTATACTCCAATAAAGATGTCAAAAAAAAAAAAAGAAATAAAAAGGGAGGAGAAACTCACATAAACTCCATAAAAGAACTTTGTATGTGCACAGTTTTTCCCAGGCCCCCATAAGCAATGGAAGAATACGTAGAACATACAGACTTTCACTGGCCGTGGGGAAGACTTTGGCTCTCACTCTGATTGCCATGGAAGATCACTGGAACAGAGGGAAAATCCTTAGAGAATTTAGGAGCATGATATGAGTGGAGCAGGAGATGCACCTCTGAGACAGCAATAACCTAGGCTTCTCAAAATAATTTCCATTGAAGCAAAGCTTCCCAAACAACATTTTAAAGCCTAGATTCCTCCTTCACATTTGGACATCACACCTATGCTATCTGCTTTATTCATTCCCACCTACCTGGGTTTATGACTGTTGTCTCCCTTTCTTCACATCCCGGCTCTTTCCTTTGCTCAAAAAAGGTGACCAGATTCAGCTTAGAGACAGCAAGACCTGTTTATTTTAAAAAGGGACATAACTCATCCTGGGGATTCTACAATTTCCAATCCAGTACTGTGTTCAGCAGAGAAGAGAGGACACTATATGTTATAGAAAATCACTTCGCCAAATAGTATTTCCTGACAGCCACTTTAAAACACTTAGGAAGTATTTTTAAATTGCAGATCCTAAAATCTACTTCCAAATACTCAGTCTATTCAAAATAAGGAATAGATATTTGATTTTAAGATGTGGGCAACAATATTTTTCCTCATTTTATGAATATCTAGAATTATCACTGATCTAGAGTGACAGATGCAGATCAGCTCAAAAATGAGAAGGATGAGATGAAACATCTTGAAGATTTTCTTTGCATCAACAAACCCCTGTTTCCTTGACATAATTTCATTTCTCATTTGTGCTGATTATATTATAGCACTTTAAAATACTTGAACATATACTATAGGACTCTTGTTTTCTTTTCCTGAAGATACAAAAATTAATAAACAGAGTAACTGTGACATGACGGTGGAATAAAAAGGAAATTTACAGAACATTTACTAACAAAAGTGTGAACAAAAGTGAGAATGATAATTTTCCAAAGGAATCTACAAGGGAAATGAACTAGACAGGGGGAGTTTTCAGATTAAATGCGATGGTTTATGCAGGTCTCTCTGTAACTACGTCCAAGGCCCTATTAATGATAATTGTAAAATTATTAGCTTCTCAGTTGAGGAATCTGGCATACAGCCCCTGAATCAAGTGAACAAAATTGACATCAGCTGTACTGGGACAAACTGATATCACCTACCCCATGCACACAGGACTCATCATTGCTGTGATAGTTTTGCAAAAACAAAAAACAGATTCTTAGAAAGGCACAAACTGCCGAGACTGAACCAGGAAGAAATAGAAAATATGAACAGACCAATCACAAGCACTGAAATTGAAACTGTGATTAAAAACCTTCCAACAAACAAAAGCCCAGGACCAGATGGCTTCACAGGTGAATTCTATCAAACATTTAGAGAAGAGCTAACACCTATCCTTCTCAAACTCTTCCAAAATATTGCAGAGGGAGGAACACTCCCAAACTCATTCTACGAGGCCACCATCACCCTGATACCAAAACCAGACAAAGATGTCACAAAGAAAGAAAACTACAGGCCAATATCACTGATGAACATAGATGCAAAAATCCTCAACAAAATACTAGCAAACAGAATCCAACAGCACATTAAAAGGATCATACACCATGATCAAGTGGGGTTTATCCCAGGAATGCAAGGATTCTTCAATATACGCAAATCAATCAATGTGATACATCATATTAACAAACTGAAGGAGAAAAACCATATGATCATCTCAATAGATGCAGAGAAAGCTTTCGACAAAATTCAACACCCATTTATGATAAAAGCCCTGCAGAAACTAGGCATAGAGGGAACTTTCCTCAACATAATAAAGGCCATATATGACAAACCCACAGCCAACATTGTCCTCAATGGTGAAAAACTGAAACCATTTCCACTAAGATCAGGAACAAGACAAGGTTGCCCACTCTCACCACTATTATTCAACATAGTTTTGGAAGTGTTAGCCACAGCAATCAGAGAAGACAAAGAAATAAAAGGAATCCAAATCGGAAAAGAAGAAGTAAAGCTGTCACTATTTGCAGATGACATGATACTATACATAGAGAATCCTAAAGATGCTACCAGAAAACTCCTAGAGCTAATCAATGAATTTGGTAAAGTAGCAGGATACAAAATTAATGCACAGAAATCTCTTGCATTTCTATACACTAATGACGAAAAATCTGAAAGTGAAATTAAGAAAACACTCCCATTTACCATTGCAACAAAAAGAATAAAATATCTAGGAATAAACCTACCTAAGGAGACAAAAGACCTGTATGCAGAAAATTATAAGACACTGATGAAAGAAATTAAAGATGATACAAATAGATGGAGAGATATACCATGTTCCTGGATTGGAAGAATCAACATTGTGAAAATGACTCTACTACCCAAAGCAATCTACAGATTCAATGCAATCCCTATCAAACTACCACTGGCATTTTTCACAGAACTAGAACAAAAAATTTCACAATTTGTATGGAAACACAAAAGACCCCGAATAGCCAAAGCAATCTTGAGAACGAAAAATGGAGCTGGGGGAATCAGGCTCCCTGACTTCAGACTATATTACAAAGCTTCAGTAATCAAGACAGTTTGGTACTGGCACAAAAACAGAAATATAGATCAATGGAACAGGATAGAAAGCCCAGAGATAAACCCAAACACATATGGGCACCTTATCTTTGATAAAGGAGGCAAGGGTATACAGTGGAGAAAAGACAGCCTCTTCAATAAGTGGTGTTGGGAAAACTGGACAGCTACATGTAAAAGAATGAAATTAGAACATTTCCTAACACCATACACAAAAATAAACTCAAAATGGATTAAAGACCTAAATGTAAGGCCAGACACTATAAAGCTCTTAGAGGAAAACATAGGCAGAACACTCTGTGACATCACAGCAAGATCCTTTTTGACCCAGCTCCTAGAGAAATGGAAATAAAAACAAAAGTAAACAAATGGGACCTAATGAAACTTAAAAGCTTTTGCACAGCAAAGGAAAACATAAATAAGACCAAAAGACAACCCTCAGAATGGGAGAAAATATTTCCAAATGAAGCAACTGACAAAGGATTAATCTCCAAAATATACAAGCAGCTCATGAAGCTCAATATCAAAAAAAAAACAACCTAATCCAAAATATGGGCAGACGACCTAAATAGACATTTCTGCAAAGAAGATATACAGATTGCCAACAAACACATGAAAGGATGCTCAACATCACTAATCATTAGAGAAATGCAAATCAAAAGTACAATGAGGAATCACCTCACACCGGTCAGAATGGCCATCATCAAAAAATCTACAAACAGTAAATGCTGGAGAGGGTGTGGAGAAAAGGGAACCCTCTTGCACTGTTGGTGGGAATGTAAATTGATACAGCCACTATGGGGAACAGTATGGTGGTTCCTTAAAAACTAAAAATAGAACTACCATATGACCCAGAATCCCACTACTGGGCATACACCCTGAGAAAACCATAATTCAAAAAGAGTCATGTACCACAATGTTCATTGCAGCACTATTTACAATAGCCAGGACACATGGAAGCAACGTAAGTGTCCATTGACAGATGAATGGATAAAGAAGATGTGGCACATACATACAATGGAATATTACTCAGCCATAAAAAGAAATGAAATTGAGTGTTTTGTAGTGAGGTAGTTGGATCCAGAATCTGTCATACAGAGTGAAGTAAGTCAGAAAGAGAAAAACAAATACCGTATGCTCTAACACGTATATATGGAATCATAAAAAAAAAAAAAGTTCTGAAGGACCTAGGGACAGGACAGGAATGAAGACACAGATATAGAGAATGGACTTGAGGACACAGGGAGGGGGAAGGGTAAGCTGGGACGAAGTGAGAGAGTGGCATGGTCATATATACACTACCAAATGTAAAATAGATAGCTAGTGGGAAGCAGCTGAATAGCACAGGGAGATCAGCTCGGTGCTTTGTGACCACCTAGAGGGGTGGGATAGGGAGGGTGGGAGGGAGACGCAAGAGGGAGGGGATATGGGGATATATGTATACGTATAGCTGATTCACTTTTTTATACAGCAGCAACTAACACAACATTGTAAAGCAATTATACTCCAATAAAGATGTCAAAAAAAAAAAAAGAAATAAAAAGGGAGGAGAAACTCACATAAACTCCATAAAAGAACTTTGTATGTGCACAGTTTTTCCCAGGCCCCCATAAGCAATGGAAGAATACGTAGAACATACAGACTTTCACTGGCCGTGGGGAAGACTTTGGCTCTCACTCTGATTGCCATGGAAGATCACTGGAACAGAGGGAAAATCCTTAGAGAATTTAGGAGCATGATATGAGTGGAGCAGGAGATGCACCTCTGAGACAGCAATAACCTAGGCTTCTCAAAATAATTTCCATTGAAGCAAAGCTTCCCAAACAACATTTTAAAGCCTAGATTCCTCCTTCACATTTGGACATCACACCTATGCTATCTGCTTTATTCATTCCCACCTACCTGGGTTTATGACTGTTGTCTCCCTTTCTTCACATCCCGGCTCTTTCCTTTGCTCAAAAAAGGTGACCAGATTCAGCTTAGAGACAGCAAGACCTGTTTATTTTAAAAAGGGACATAACTCATCCTGGGGATTCTACAATTTCCAATCCAGTACTGTGTTCAGCAGAGAAGAGAGGACACTATATGTTATAGAAAATCACTTCGCCAAATAGTATTTCCTGACAGCCACTTTAAAACACTTAGGAAGTATTTTTAAATTGCAGATCCTAAAATCTACTTCCAAATACTCAGTCTATTCAAAATAAGGAATAGATATTTGATTTTAAGATGTGGGCAACAATATTTTTCCTCATTTTATGAATATCTAGAATTATCACTGATCTAGAGTGACAGATGCAGATCAGCTCAAAAATGAGAAGGATGAGATGAAACATCTTGAAGATTTTCTTTGCATCAACAAACCCCTGTTTCCTTGACATAATTTCATTTCTCATTTGTGCTGATTATATTATAGCACTTTAAAATACTTGAACATATACTATAGGACTCTTGTTTTCTTTTCCTGAAGATACAAAAATTAATAAACAGAGTAACTGTGACATGACGGTGGAATAAAAAGGAAATTTACAGAACATTTACTAACAAAAGTGTGAACAAAAGTGAGAATGATAATTTTCCAAAGGAATCTACAAGGGAAATGAACTAGACAGGGGGAGTTTTCAGATTAAATGCGATGGTTTATGCAGGTCTCTCTGTAACTACGTCCAAGGCCCTATTAATGATAATTGTAAAATTATTAGCTTCTCAGTTGAGGAATCTGGCATACAGCCCCTGAATCAAGTGAACAAAATTGACATCAGCTGTACTGGGACAAACTGATATCACCTACCCCATGCACACAGGACTCATCATTGCTGTGATAGTTTTGCAAAAACAAAAAACAGATTCTTAGAAAGGCACAAACTGCCGAGACTGAACCAGGAAGAAATAGAAAATATGAACAGACCAATCACAAGCACTGAAATTGAAACTGTGATTAAAAACCTTCCAACAAACAAAAGCCCAGGACCAGATGGCTTCACAGGTGAATTCTATCAAACATTTAGAGAAGAGCTAACACCTATCCTTCTCAAACTCTTCCAAAATATTGCAGAGGGAGGAACACTCCCAAACTCATTCTACGAGGCCACCATCACCCTGATACCAAAACCAGACAAAGATGTCACAAAGAAAGAAAACTACAGGCCAATATCACTGATGAACATAGATGCAAAAATCCTCAACAAAATACTAGCAAACAGAATCCAACAGCACATTAAAAGGATCATACACCATGATCAAGTGGGGTTTATCCCAGGAATGCAAGGATTCTTCAATATACGCAAATCAATCAATGTGATACATCATATTAACAAACTGAAGGAGAAAAACCATATGATCATCTCAATAGATGCAGAGAAAGCTTTCGACAAAATTCAACACCCATTTATGATAAAAGCCCTGCAGAAACTAGGCATAGAGGGAACTTTCCTCAACATAATAAAGGCCATATATGACAAACCCACAGCCAACATTGTCCTCAATGGTGAAAAACTGAAACCATTTCCACTAAGATCAGGAACAAGACAAGGTTGCCCACTCTCACCACTATTATTCAACATAGTTTTGGAAGTGTTAGCCACAGCAATCAGAGAAGACAAAGAAATAAAAGGAATCCAAATCGGAAAAGAAGAAGTAAAGCTGTCACTATTTGCAGATGACATGATACTATACATAGAGAATCCTAAAGATGCTACCAGAAAACTCCTAGAGCTAATCAATGAATTTGGTAAAGTAGCAGGATACAAAATTAATGCACAGAAATCTCTTGCATTTCTATACACTAATGACGAAAAATCTGAAAGTGAAATTAAGAAAACACTCCCATTTACCATTGCAACAAAAAGAATAAAATATCTAGGAATAAACCTACCTAAGGAGACAAAAGACCTGTATGCAGAAAATTATAAGACACTGATGAAAGAAATTAAAGATGATACAAATAGATGGAGAGATATACCATGTTCCTGGATTGGAAGAATCAACATTGTGAAAATGACTCTACTACCCAAAGCAATCTACAGATTCAATGCAATCCCTATCAAACTACCACTGGCATTTTTCACAGAACTAGAACAAAAAATTTCACAATTTGTATGGAAACACAAAAGACCCCGAATAGCCAAAGCAATCTTGAGAACGAAAAATGGAGCTGGGGGAATCAGGCTCCCTGACTTCAGACTATATTACAAAGCTTCAGTAATCAAGACAGTTTGGTACTGGCACAAAAACAGAAATATAGATCAATGGAACAGGATAGAAAGCCCAGAGATAAACCCAAACACATATGGGCACCTTATCTTTGATAAAGGAGGCAAGGGTATACAGTGGAGAAAAGACAGCCTCTTCAATAAGTGGTGTTGGGAAAACTGGACAGCTACATGTAAAAGAATGAAATTAGAACATTTCCTAACACCATACACAAAAATAAACTCAAAATGGATTAAAGACCTAAATGTAAGGCCAGACACTATAAAGCTCTTAGAGGAAAACATAGGCAGAACACTCTGTGACATCACAGCAAGATCCTTTTTGACCCAGCTCCTAGAGAAATGGAAATAAAAACAAAAGTAAACAAATGGGACCTAATGAAACTTAAAAGCTTTTGCACAGCAAAGGAAAACATAAATAAGACCAAAAGACAACCCTCAGAATGGGAGAAAATATTTCCAAATGAAGCAACTGACAAAGGATTAATCTCCAAAATATACAAGCAGCTCATGAAGCTCAATATCAAAAAAAAAACAACCTAATCCAAAATATGGGCAGACGACCTAAATAGACATTTCTGCAAAGAAGATATACAGATTGCCAACAAACACATGAAAGGATGCTCAACATCACTAATCATTAGAGAAATGCAAATCAAAAGTACAATGAGGAATCACCTCACACCGGTCAGAATGGCCATCATCAAAAAATCTACAAACAGTAAATGCTGGAGAGGGTGTGGAGAAAAGGGAACCCTCTTGCACTGTTGGTGGGAATGTAAATTGATACAGCCACTATGGGGAACAGTATGGTGGTTCCTTAAAAACTAAAAATAGAACTACCATATGACCCAGAATCCCACTACTGGGCATACACCCTGAGAAAACCATAATTCAAAAAGAGTCATGTACCACAATGTTCATTGCAGCACTATTTACAATAGCCAGGACACATGGAAGCAACGTAAGTGTCCATTGACAGATGAATGGATAAAGAAGATGTGGCACATACATACAATGGAATATTACTCAGCCATAAAAAGAAATGAAATTGAGTGTTTTGTAGTGAGGTAGTTGGATCCAGAATCTGTCATACAGAGTGAAGTAAGTCAGAAAGAGAAAAACAAATACCGTATGCTCTAACACGTATATATGGAATCATAAAAAAAAAAAAAAGTTCTGAAGGACCTAGGGACAGGACAGGAATGAAGACACAGATATAGAGAATGGACTTGAGGACACAGGGAGGGGGAAGGGTAAGCTGGGACGAAGTGAGAGAGTGGCATGGTCATATATACACTACCAAATGTAAAATAGATAGCTAGTGGGAAGCAGCTGAATAGCACAGGGAGATCAGCTCGGTGCTTTGTGACCACCTAGAGGGGTGGGATAGGGAGGGTGGGAGGGAGACGCAAGAGGGAGGGGATATGGGGATATATGTATACGTATAGCTGATTCACTTTTTTATACAGCAGCAACTAACACAACATTGTAAAGCAATTATACTCCAATAAAGATGTCAAAAAAAAAAAAAGAAATAAAAAGGGAGGAGAAACTCACATAAACTCCATAAAAGAACTTTGTATGTGCACAGTTTTTCCCAGGCCCCCATAAGCAATGGAAGAATACGTAGAACATACAGACTTTCACTGGCCGTGGGGAAGACTTTGGCTCTCACTCTGATTGCCATGGAAGATCACTGGAACAGAGGGAAAATCCTTAGAGAATTTAGGAGCATGATATGAGTGGAGCAGGAGATGCACCTCTGAGACAGCAATAACCTAGGCTTCTCAAAATAATTTCCATTGAAGCAAAGCTTCCCAAACAACATTTTAAAGCCTAGATTCCTCCTTCACATTTGGACATCACACCTATGCTATCTGCTTTATTCATTCCCACCTACCTGGGTTTATGACTGTTGTCTCCCTTTCTTCACATCCCGGCTCTTTCCTTTGCTCAAAAAAGGTGACCAGATTCAGCTTAGAGACAGCAAGACCTGTTTATTTTAAAAAGGGACATAACTCATCCTGGGGATTCTACAATTTCCAATCCAGTACTGTGTTCAGCAGAGAAGAGAGGACACTATATGTTATAGAAAATCACTTCGCCAAATAGTATTTCCTGACAGCCACTTTAAAACACTTAGGAAGTATTTTTAAATTGCAGATCCTAAAATCTACTTCCAAATACTCAGTCTATTCAAAATAAGGAATAGATATTTGATTTTAAGATGTGGGCAACAATATTTTTCCTCATTTTATGAATATCTAGAATTATCACTGATCTAGAGTGACAGATGCAGATCAGCTCAAAAATGAGAAGGATGAGATGAAACATCTTGAAGATTTTCTTTGCATCAACAAACCCCTGTTTCCTTGACATAATTTCATTTCTCATTTGTGCTGATTATATTATAGCACTTTAAAATACTTGAACATATACTATAGGACTCTTGTTTTCTTTTCCTGAAGATACAAAAATTAATAAACAGAGTAACTGTGACATGACGGTGGAATAAAAAGGAAATTTACAGAACATTTACTAACAAAAGTGTGAACAAAAGTGAGAATGATAATTTTCCAAAGGAATCTACAAGGGAAATGAACTAGACAGGGGGAGTTTTCAGATTAAATGCGATGGTTTATGCAGGTCTCTCTGTAACTACGTCCAAGGCCCTATTAATGATAATTGTAAAATTATTAGCTTCTCAGTTGAGGAATCTGGCATACAGCCCCTGAATCAAGTGAACAAAATTGACATCAGCTGTACTGGGACAAACTGATATCACCTACCCCATGCACACAGGACTCATCATTGCTGTGATAGTTTTGCAAAAACAAAAAACAGATTCTTAGAAAGGCACAAACTGCCGAGACTGAACCAGGAAGAAATAGAAAATATGAACAGACCAATCACAAGCACTGAAATTGAAACTGTGATTAAAAACCTTCCAACAAACAAAAGCCCAGGACCAGATGGCTTCACAGGTGAATTCTATCAAACATTTAGAGAAGAGCTAACACCTATCCTTCTCAAACTCTTCCAAAATATTGCAGAGGGAGGAACACTCCCAAACTCATTCTACGAGGCCACCATCACCCTGATACCAAAACCAGACAAAGATGTCACAAAGAAAGAAAACTACAGGCCAATATCACTGATGAACATAGATGCAAAAATCCTCAACAAAATACTAGCAAACAGAATCCAACAGCACATTAAAAGGATCATACACCATGATCAAGTGGGGTTTATCCCAGGAATGCAAGGATTCTTCAATATACGCAAATCAATCAATGTGATACATCATATTAACAAACTGAAGGAGAAAAACCATATGATCATCTCAATAGATGCAGAGAAAGCTTTCGACAAAATTCAACACCCATTTATGATAAAAGCCCTGCAGAAACTAGGCATAGAGGGAACTTTCCTCAACATAATAAAGGCCATATATGACAAACCCACAGCCAACATTGTCCTCAATGGTGAAAAACTGAAACCATTTCCACTAAGATCAGGAACAAGACAAGGTTGCCCACTCTCACCACTATTATTCAACATAGTTTTGGAAGTGTTAGCCACAGCAATCAGAGAAGACAAAGAAATAAAAGGAATCCAAATCGGAAAAGAAGAAGTAAAGCTGTCACTATTTGCAGATGACATGATACTATACATAGAGAATCCTAAAGATGCTACCAGAAAACTCCTAGAGCTAATCAATGAATTTGGTAAAGTAGCAGGATACAAAATTAATGCACAGAAATCTCTTGCATTTCTATACACTAATGACGAAAAATCTGAAAGTGAAATTAAGAAAACACTCCCATTTACCATTGCAACAAAAAGAATAAAATATCTAGGAATAAACCTACCTAAGGAGACAAAAGACCTGTATGCAGAAAATTATAAGACACTGATGAAAGAAATTAAAGATGATACAAATAGATGGAGAGATATACCATGTTCCTGGATTGGAAGAATCAACATTGTGAAAATGACTCTACTACCCAAAGCAATCTACAGATTCAATGCAATCCCTATCAAACTACCACTGGCATTTTTCACAGAACTAGAACAAAAAATTTCACAATTTGTATGGAAACACAAAAGACCCCGAATAGCCAAAGCAATCTTGAGAACGAAAAATGGAGCTGGGGGAATCAGGCTCCCTGACTTCAGACTATATTACAAAGCTTCAGTAATCAAGACAGTTTGGTACTGGCACAAAAACAGAAATATAGATCAATGGAACAGGATAGAAAGCCCAGAGATAAACCCAAACACATATGGGCACCTTATTTTTGATAAAGGAGGCAAGCATATACAGTGGAGAAAAGACAGCCTCTTCAATAAGTGGTGCTGGGAAAATTGGACAGGTACATGTAAAAGTATGAAAATAGAACACTCCCTGACACCATGCACAAAAATAAACTCAAAATGGATTAAAGACCTAAGTGTAAGGGCAGACACTATCAAACTCTTAGAGGAAAACATAGGCAGAACACTCTATGACATACATCACAGCAAGATTCTTTTTGACCCAGCTCCCAGAGAAATGGAAATAAGAACACAAATAAACAAATGGGACCTAATGAAACTTAAAAGCTTTTGCACAGCAAAGGAAACCATAAACAAGACCAAAAGACAACCATCAGAATGGGAGAAAATATTTGCAAATGAAGCAACTGACAAAGGATTAATCTCCAAGATTTACAAGCAGCTCATGCAGCTCAATAACAAAAAAACGAACAACCCAATCCAAAAATGGGCCGAAGACCTAAATAGACATTTCTCCAAAGAAGATATACAGATGGCCTACAGACACATGAAAGAATGCTCAACATCATTAATCATTAGAGAAATGCAAATCAAAACTACAATGAGATATCATCTCACACCGGTCAGAATGGCCATCATCAAAAAATCTAGAAACAATAAATGCTGGAGAGGGTGTGGAGGAAAGGGAACACTCTTGCACTGTTGGTGGGAATGTAAATTGATACAGCCACTATGGAGAACAGTATGGAGGTTCCTTAAAAAACTACAAATAGAACTACCATACGACCCAGCAATCCCACTACTGGGCATATACCCTGAGAAAACCATAGGTCAAAAAGAGTCATGTACCAAAATGTTCATTGCAGCTCTATTTACAATAGCCAGGACATGGAAGCAATCTAAATGTCCATCGACAGATGAATGGATAAAGAAGATGTGGCACATATATACAATGGAATATTACTCAGCCATAAAAAGAAATGAAATGGAGGTATTTGTAATGAGGTGGATGGAGTTAGAGTCTGTCATACAGAGTGAAGTAAGTCAGAAAGAGAAAAACAAATACAGTATGCTAACACATATATACGGAATCTAAGGGGAAAAAAAAAAAAAAAAAAAGGCCATGAAGAACCTAGTGGCAAGACGGGAATAAAGACACAGACCTACTAGAGAATGGACTTGAGGATATGGGGAGGGGGTGGGGTGAGATGTGACAGGGTAAGAGAGTGTCATGGACATATATACACTACCAAATGTAAAATAGATAACTAGTGGGAAGCAGCCGCATAGCACAGGGAGATCAGCTCGGTGCTTTGTGACCATCTAGAGGGATGGGATGGGGAGGGTGGGAGGGAGGGAGATGCAAGAGGGAAGAGAAATGGGAACATATTGTATATGTATAACTGATTCACTTTGTTATAAAGCAGAAGCTAACACACCATTGTAAGGCAATTATACTTCAATAAAGATGTTAAAAAAAAAAAACAAAAAACAAAAAAAAAACAAAAAACAAAAAAACAATCAGGAGATCAGGGTTCAGCACATTTAAAGCCACATATAACACTCACATCCTGTACTCTTGTGTATTTTAAATAGTAACTCTTTCCTTGAGGCAATTGAGAGATCTGTTTATTTTCAGAACTTTGAGTTACTCTGGACTATATAGCAATCTGCATTATTGGTGCGTTTTCATAATCCTAGTCTACATAGACTGACGCTGCATCCAGACAGGACCTAAACATTATATAGTCTCCTTCTTCACTGATATCCCAGGACCCAATCTCATATTCAGTGGGAATCTGTGTATCAACACATCCCCAAGTTGATCTGACAAAAAGGGAACATTTTCAACATTTGCACGTCAGTAATCCATGGCAGGAATTCTTTATTCTGTAAAGGGAGCCTGGATGGAGAAAATGGAGAGAAGCAATGGGATATGAGAGAGGAATAACCAAAAGCTCTACCCTAGACTACCAGTAGGAAAAACAGAAAAGTATTGAAAACAAATTTGTTAGGCAGGACCACCAGAGGTACAGAAGTAAATGTTTGTAAATTCTAAATACCTGGGATTTCAACAAGAGAAAGGAACACAGCCTCTGACTTGGGTCACAATATTTCCCTGAGAACCTGCATTTCTCCCACTTCCTCATCCATTTCTAGCTGTCTTAGGCGATTTTATGTAGAGAAATCACACCTGTACATCCTTAAAGGCACCAGCACAGCACCTTCACCTACTACCCCCGCACTCAGAGACAGAAGAACTTTGAAATGCAGAAAGACCGTGGTCCCCATCCTTTGTCACATGACAGATTCAGAAAAAAAATGAGCTCATACATGGAGACCAAAGGTGATCTTCTCCTTCCCTGTTATCATATGCCTCACATTCAGCCACAAATTCTGCTACAGCAACAGAGCATGTGATTTGCACTGACCTGCCCTGACCACAAAGACTCCATTACCTTTCCTTGAGCCAAAAGCTGGATTAAACTCTCACACCACAAAAATATCTGAGAGCCCTCTTGCATAACCCTGGTTTCACCCTGGCATTGCCTGGAGAACATAATGAAAACAAATCTACTTGTAATCTATATCCATTATGTTCACGTGAAAATATGTTGTACACCTGAATCAAATACAATATTGTATGTCAACTTTACGTCATTTTAGAAAAATACACTCTCACCCAGGCCAACAGACAAAAATCTGTGAGGGAGGTCCCAGGTGATAGTACTTATTAAAACTCACCAAGTCATCTTTATTGTAAGCCTAGAGTGATAAGCGCTTATGTAAATAGTGCCTCTAAAAATTTAAATATGTATACAAAGCTTTCCAGGACCCTTGGAAGAAATTTGATTCTGCAGAGTTGGAGTGCGGTCCGTGAATTGGCATCTTTAACAAGTTCCTTCTTTGTTCCAATGCTGCTCCCCTAGACCCATTTTTAGTAGCACTACACTACAGAAAGCAGGCACAGCACACCTGAGCCCCTTATACGAAGCAACTTATCACAAAATGATTACTGTTCATTCCAATGAAAACCACCATCACCTTGATCCTGAGGAATTTGTTTCTAAAATGTACCTGAAATACTGTATTTTTCTCCTTTTGTGTCCAAGGAGAAAGGGCTCTAGTTTAATAAGTCATTTTTAAAAACTTATAAACATGACATGACATTCTGGGCAAGAGATAAAACACCCACATTTTAGGGCCCCCTGGACCCCACTGCCCTTCAAGTCAAGTGATGGGCTTTAAAATCAGTCAGCTGACTACTCCATCTCACCAGTTAGTGGTTAAATCATCTCCGCCCCAGTATTATATTCCTGACCCAGCATCAAGCCACTTTCTGACCCTGAAACCTGCAACTTCAAAAGTTGGGAGCTTCACGGTTATCCCAGCCCCGAACATAGCTTTGGGCATAGAGGCTCTGATCACTGATGGTTCAACAGATGATTAGAGAGACACTTCTGCTGAGGCCAGGGGTGTGAGGACGAGAGGAAGACGCTCAGATGGAAAGGGAAGAAAGAAGTTTGGGAAGAACTCTCAAGAGAAAGGCAGCAGGGATGAACAAAGCCCACCCACCAAAATACCACCGCTTTTACAGGTTCCACCTTCAGACCACCAGCTCTGTTTTCCAGATTCCAACACTCCTCACACAAGCCTGCAGCTTGAAAACTGCCAGCCCAAAATTCAAGCAAGAGAATTCTGGGTGCAGAGTCCTGCCTTCGGTGAAAGAAAAAGCAGTCACAGTGCACACAGCCTGCCAGAGTGCACAGCCAGTATGACACTTGACCAGGCTTTAAGTTCCCATTCCCATTTTGATGGCTGAGGGATGTCACCTGTGTGCAGCATGTCAATGTGGGCCGTAAAGTCAGGGGCGCATGGTGATAAACCCCCTCCAGTCTAGGCACCTCCTTAGGGTTACAGCCACCCACCTTCAATCCCATCGCAGATTCCGGAAGTCTGAACTGCAGGTGGGCTCTGCCGGTGCTCCAGCGCCCTCTAGCGGCCACCGCTCTAACAACTACTCTCAACCCCGCCTCCGGCCTCCTGCCTCAGTCCCGTGGCTGCACGGACTAAAACTTCCAGCCTGAGTACCTTCCTCTTCTTCCTCTCATCACAATGGCGTGACCTACAGAGTTTCAGGGTCCTCTGAGATTAATACACCTTAATCCAAAGAAGTGTGTTTCAAGAATGAACCTGGGGGACTTCCCTGGGGGTCCAGTGGTTAAGAATCCGCCTTCCAGTGCAGGGGACACGGGTTTGATCCCTGGTCAGGGAACTAATATCCCACATGCTGTGGGGCAACTAAGCCCACATGTCACAACTACTGAGCCCACATACCTCAACTAGAAAACATGTGTGCTGCAAACTACAGAGACCATGTGCTCTGGAGCCTGTGTGCCACAGCTAGAGAGAAGCCCATGCACCACAATGAAGAGCCCACATGCCACAACAAAAGATCCCGCATGCTGCAACTAAGACCTGATACAGCAAAAAATAAAAATTAAAAAAATTTAAAAACCCAAAACAATTAAGAAAATGGCAGTAGGAACATATATATTGATAATTACCTTAAATGTAAATGGATTAAATGCTCCAACCAAAAGACAGAGACTGACTGAATGGATACAAAAACAAGACCCGTATATATGCTGTCTACAAGAGACCCACTTCAAACCTAGAGACACACATACAGACTGAAAGTGAGGGGATAGAAAAAGTTATTCCATGCAAATGGAAATCAAAAGAAAGCTGGAGTAGCAATACTCATATCACACAAAATAGACTTTAAAGAATGTTACAAGAGACAAGGATACAAGATTAATAGTAATTTTTGCTGTTCTAAACATTAATAATGTACTATGAGAAAGAGAAAGCAATAAAAAATTTATTATCTCATCAAAAAGAATAAAATAAATAGGAATAAACTTAACCAAGGAGCTGAAAGGCCTGTACTCTGAAAACTATAATACACTGAGGAAGGAAATGGAAGATTATACAAAGAAATAGAAAAATACTCCATGCTTTTTGAAGAATTAATATTGTCAAATGGCCATACTACCCAAAGTGATTAGCAGATTTAATGCACTCCCTATCAAAATAGGCACAACATTTTTACAAAACTAGAACAAATAATCCTAAAATTCATCAAGAACCACAAAAGAACCTGAATAGCCAAAGCTATCTTGAGGGAAAACAAAAAACAAAACACCCCACAGCTGGAGGTATCACACTTCCTGAGTTCAGACTACACCACAATGCTACAGTAATCAAAACAGCATGACACTGGCATAAAAACAGACACAGAGATTAATGGAATAGAACAGAGAGCCCAGAAACGAACCTACACACTGAATCTATGACAAAGAAGGCAAGAATACACAATGGACAAAACAGCCTCTTCAATAAGTGGTGCTGGGAAAACTGGACAGCTACATGTAAAAGAATGTTATTAGAACACTCCCTAACACCATACACAAAAATAAACCCCAAATGGATTAGAGACCTAAATGTAAGACATGAAACCATAAAACTCCTCAAAGAGAACATAGGCAGAACACTTTCATATAAATGATAGCAATTTCTTTTTTGGATCTGTTTCCCAGGGCAAAATAAATAAAAGCAAAAATAAATAAAAGGGACCTATTAAATTTAAAATTGTTCGCAGAGCAAAGGTAATGTTAGACAAAATGAAAAGATAATCTAGAAGATGGGAGAAAATATATGCAAATGACATGGCAGAGAAGGGGTTAATATCTAAAATATATAAACAGCTCATACAACCCAATATCAAAAACTCAAAAAGCAAAAAAAAAAAGATTAAAAAAATGGGCAGAGTACATTATTATACATTTTTCCAAAGAAGATATAGCCAACAGACACATGAAAAAATGCTAATCACTAATCATTGGATAAATGCAAATCAAAACCACAATGAGACATCATCTCACACCTGTCAAAATGGCTACCATCAAAAAGTCTACAAATAACAAATGTTAGTGAAGATATGGACAAAAGGTAACCCAAGTACACTGTTTGTGGGATTGAAAATTTTTACAACCACTATGAAAACAGTATGGAGGTCCTCAAAAAACTAAAAGTAGAACTACAATATTAGCCAACACCTCCACTACTAGGTATATGTCCAAAGAAAATGAAAACAGCAATTTGAAAAGACACATGCACTCCAATGTTAATAGCAGCACTATTTGCAATTGCCAAGACATGGAAGCAACCTAAATGTCCGTCAACAGATGAATGGATAAAGAAGATGCAGTATGAATACACAATAGAATATTACTCAGCCATAAAAAACAATAAATCCTGCCATTTACAACAACATGGATGGGCTTAGAATGTATTATACCTAGTGAAACGAGTCAGATAGAGACAAATACTCTATGTTCTCACCCATATGAGGAATCTAAAAAATGCAACAAAAGAATGTATATAACAAAACAGCAGTAGACTCACGGAGAACAAATTAGTGGTTACCGGTGGGGAGAGTGAAAGGAGGAGGGAAAGATAATAGTTTGTTTCTCTTAATGAATACACCTATGTATTAGATAAACAAACAAGGATATATTGTACAACACAGGAAAATATAGCCATTATTTTGTAAACTTTAAATGGAACATAACCTATAAAAATATTAAATTACTATGTTGTAACCCTGAAACTAATGTAATATTGTAAATCATCGATACTTCAATTTTAAAAATCCATATGGTAGGCAAATAGATTTTTAAAAATCAATTATATATTGTGTACAAGAGATTCTTGGTAACTTTAGGTCCATATATATGATAAAATTGTATGATTGGAAAACAGATATTCCATGCAAATGATATCTGACTGGTCTAATGTCAGGCAACATGGACTTGATGTCAAACCTCTCAAACAAACAAACAGCATATCACATAATGATAAAGGGATTAATTCATCAAGAAATTATGACAATTATCAATATGTATGTGCCCAGCATTGAAGCCTCTATACATACAAATAAAATATTAACAGATATGAAGGGGAAAATGTCCAGAGATAAAATAATGATAAGAAACATCAATACCCAACTTTCAATGCTGTATAGATCATCCAGATAGAACGTCAATCAGAAACATTGGAGTTGAAATTACATGTGATATCAACAGACATATATAGTATGTTCCACTCAACATCAGCAAAATGTCCATTCCTGGGGACACAAAGAACATTTCCTAGGATAGATCATATGTTAAGCCACAAAACAAGTCTTCAAAAATCCAAGAAGATTGAAATCATATCCAGTATCTTCTCCAACCACAATGGTATGAAACGGAAATTCAATATTAAGAAGAATAATTGAAAATTCGAGAACACTTAGAAATTGAACAACAAGCTCCTGAACAGCCAATGCATACAAGAATAAATCAAAGGGAAATTTTAAAAATCTTAAAGCAAACAAAAGTAGAAACACAAAGTGCCTAAACTTATGGACCACAGGAAAAACAACTCAATTCAGAGATAAGTTTACACTGATAAATGCATATATTAAAAAAAAGTTCTTGAGAGGGGATCAAGAGGATGGAGTAGGAAGATCCTGAGCTCACCTCCTCCTATGGACACACTAAAATTACAACTACTTACACAGAAATTATCTCTGAGAATGACCTGAAGACTAGCGGAGAAAATTTTCTACAACTAAAGATGTAACAAAGGAGAAACCTCAAGGCAGGTAGGAGGATTGGAAACATAGTCTAGTTGGAACCCACACCTCCAGCACAGTGACCCACAGTTGGAAGATATCACAACTGTCCTCCACAAGGAGGACACAAGATGTCCACAACCTTGTCCTCCACAAGGAGGGAAGGGTCTGAGCCCTGCATCAGGCTGCTCAGCCCTGGGTTGCTGCACCAGGAAGAAAAGAACACAGGAGGCTGGCTTTGAAAACCTGGAGGGCTTACTTTCAGGAGACCTGGAGGCTATAGGAAACTAAGGCTCTGCTCTCATAGGGCACACACATATCCTCACATGTTCTCAGTCCCTGTGCAGAGCCAGTAGTGTGAAAGACACCTGGGTCAGACCCACGTGCTAACCTCGGAGAGCTTCCTGGAAAGGCAAGAGGTAGCTGGGACCCCTGCTAGGGACTGAGACACAGGCAGGAATGTTTTAGACTCTTCTCTCTAATTGATTAGTATCAGGGTCCTGTCCCATCTACCACCATGCCTAGAGCAGTGATGCACCACAAGCCCTTACAATTACACAGGTGGGTAGGGTAGGACCCGGACACAATGGGTCCTACCCTACCCACCTGTGTAACTGGAACACCACAAAGCCACCCATAATAGAGGGCGGCCTTGCCTACGTGCACCCTGACAGCAGTCACATACTGCAGGGCCTCACAGTCATTTAGACCAGGGTCCTACACCACCTACCAGCTTGTCCACAGTAGTTGGCCCTGCTATAACAGAAAGGTGCATGCAGCCCACATAGGGGACAGCCCTGGAGCATCTGGCTCTGCTAGCCAGAGAAGAATGTGCTGCTGGCCTTATAAACCATCTCCTATATAAGTCCACTTCTCCAAGACCAGGGGATGTAACGAACCAAACCTAATGAATAGAAATGCACATAGAATTAGGAAACATAAGGAAACAGACGAATATGTTACAAATGAAGTAACAAGACATAACATGAGGAAAAATAATAGACAAAACAGAGATAAGCGTCCTACCTGAAAAAAAAAAAGTGTTCAAGGTAATGATTATAAAAATGCTCACCCAAGTCAGGAGAAGAATAGATAGACACAGTGAGCATTTCAACAAAGAGTTAATAAAGTGTAAAAAAGAACCCAACAGCTGAAAAATACAATAACTGAGATTAAACACACACACACACACACACACACAAACAAGTGGGAAGCAACATTAGATTATATGATACAGAAGAACAGATCAGTGATCTGGAAGACAGAGTAGTGAAAATCACCCAAGCTGAATAGCAAGAAGAAAAAAGAATTAAGACGACACATAAAAGAGACCTCTGAGGTAACATCAAGAATACTAACATTAGCATTATAGGTGTCCCAGGAGAAAGAGAGAAACTGGCAGATAATTTATTAGAGGATATAATAACTGACAACTTTCCTAACCTGGAGAAGGAAACAGACATCCAGGTCCAGGAAACACAGAGCCCCAAACAAGATGAAGACAAACAGGTCCACATCGAGACACATTATAGTTAAAGTATCAAAAATTAAAGATAAAGAGGGATCATAGAAGCAGTGGAATAAAAGGAATTAGTCATGTGCACGGTATTCCCATAAGACTATCAACTGACTTTTCATCAGATTTTGCAGACCAGAAAGGAATGACAGGATATATTCAATGGGCTAAAAGGAAAAAGCCTACAACAAGCATACTCCAGCAGTAAGATTATTATTCAGAATTGAAGGAGAGATCAAGAGTTTCCCAGACAGCAAAAGCTAAATGAGTTCATCACTAATAAAGCAGCCTTATAAGAAATGTTGAAGGAATTTATTTAAGCTTAAAAGAATTGTCACTAATTCATTACTAGAAAACACACAAAAGTATAGGTCTCTCCGGAAAATGTATATATACAGTAAGGGTAGTAGATCAAACACTTATTAAGCTTATGTAAAGGACAAAAGGCAAACAATATTTTTTTTTAAAGAAAGGTCCCAAATACATCAGAAATGAAAGAGACAAAGTTACAACAGATAGCATAGAAATACAAAGTATCATAACAGATTACTACAAACAATTACACACCAACAAATTGGACAACTAGAAGAAGCGGATAAACTCCTAGAAACATAAATCTTCCAAGATTGATTCAGGAATCAATAAAAAGTCTAAACAGATCAATTACTAGTAATGAAATGGAATCAGTAATCAAAAAAACTCCCAATAAACAAAGTCCCAGGGCCAAATGGCTTCACTGATATAGTCTACCAAACATTGAAAGGAAAGTTAACATCTACCCTTCTCAAACTATTCCAAACAATTGATGAAGGAGTGCTTCCAAACTTATTTTCTGAGGCTAGCATCACCCATATATGAAAACGAGACAAAGGCATTACAGTAAAAAGTAAATTACAGGCCAATACCCGTGATGAACATAGATGTAAAAATCCTCAACAAACATTAGCAAACTGAATCCAACAATACACAATTAGATACAATTAGAAGAACTGTACACCATGATCAAATGGGATCTATCTCAGCAATGCAGGAATGATTCAATATATATAAATCAATTAAGTAACACACTTAAATTAAGATTGGCATAACAAAGGATAAAGCTCATATGATCAGGTTAAGAGCTCAATCAAAAGCGTTTAACAAAATTCAAATTTGATTTATGAAAAAACTCTCAACAAAGTGGGTATAGAGGCAACGTGCCTTTATATAATAAAGGGCATATATGACAAAATCACAGCTAACACCGTACTCAATGGTGAAAAGCTGAAAACATTTCCTCTGACAATAGGAGCAAGACACAGATGCCTACTCTCACTGCTTTTATTCAACATAGTATTAATAGTCCTAGCCAAACCAAAAGACAAAAATAAAAATTAAAGGTGGGATCTAACTTCTAGAGTAAGCAAAACTGTCACTGTTCACAGATGACCTGATAATATATACAGAAGGGCTTCCCTGGTGGTGCAGTGGTTGAGAGTCTGCCTGCCAATGCAGGGGACACGGGTTCGAGCCCTGGTCTGGGAAGATCCCACATGCTGCGGAGCAACTAGGCCCGTGAGCCACAACTACTGAGCTTGCGCATCTGGAGCCTGTGCTCCGCAACAAGAGAGGCCACGATAGTGAGAGGCCCGCGCACCGCAGTGAAGAGTGGCCCCCACTTGCTGCAACTAGAGAAAGCCCTCGCACAGAAACGAAGACCCAACACAGCCAAAAATAAATAAATAAATAAATAAATAAGTAAATATATATATATATATAGAGAGAGAGAGAGAGAGAAAATCCTAAAGATTTTACCAACAAATTATTAGCATAATGAAATTCAGTAAATGTGAAGCATACACAATTAATATGCAGAAATATGTATTTTTCCTGCACTAATAAAAAACTATCAGAGAAATTAAGAAAAAAAAATTTACTATTGTATCAAAAATAATAAAATATCTAGGAATAAATTTAACCATGGAGGTGAAAGATTTATACCCTGAAAAGTATAAGACGTTGATGAAGGAAACTGAAGATGATGCAGATAAATGAAAAGATAACCTATGCTCTTGGATTGGATGGAAGAATGAATGTTTTAAAAATAGCCATACAACTCAAAGTAACCTACAGATTTAAAGCAATCCCTATCAAAATACCCATGACATTTTTCACCAAACTAGGACAAATAATCCTAAAATAAATATAGAACCAAAAAATACACACATTGGCAAAGCAATCCTGAGAAAAAAGACCAAAGCTGGAGATATCACACTCTCTGACTACAAAGGTACAATATTCACAAAAACAGACATATAGATCAATGTAATAGAATAGAGAGCCTAGAAAGGAATGCACACACTATGGTCAATAAGTCTACTAAGAATTATGCAAGAATATACTATGGAGAAAAGACAGTCTCTTCAATAACTGGTGCTGGGAAAACTGGAGAGCTACATGTAAAATAATGAAATTAGAACATTTCCTCACACCATACACCAAAAATAAATTAAAAATGAATTAAGGGCCTAAAAATAATACCCCAACCATAAAACTCCAAGGAGAGAAACATCGGCAGAACACTGTTTGACATAAATTGTAGCAATTTTTTCTGGATCTGTCTCCTAAGGCAAAAGAAATAAAAGCAAAAATAAACAAATGGGACCTAAATAAACAAGAGTTTTTTGCACAGCAATGAAAACCATCAACAAGATAAAAATTCAAACTACAAAATGGGAAAAAATATTTGCAAATAATATGACTGACAAAGAGTTAATATCCAAAATATATAAATGGCTCATACAACTCAATATCAAAAAACAAACAAACAATGCAATTGGTAGTGGGCAAAATATGTGAAGAGAAATCTTTCCAAAGAGGACATACAGATGGCTAATAGGTATATGAAAAGATGCTCAACATCACTAATTATTTTTTTTAATATTATTTATTTATTTAGGCTGCGCCGGGTCTTAGTTGTGACACACGGGATCTTTAGTTGCGGCACATAGGATCTTTTGTTGTGGCTTGCAGACTTCTTAGTTGCAGCATGCATGCAAGACCTAGTTCCCCAACCAGGGATCAAACCCTGATCCCCTGCATTGGAAGCACTGAGTCTTATCCACTGGACCACCAGGGAAGTCCCAACGTCACTAATTATTAAAGAAGTTCAATTACAAACAGCAATGAGATATCAACCTCACACATTAAAACAGCTATCATCAAAATGTCTACAAATGAAATTTGGAGAGGATGTGGAGAAAAGTGAACCCTTGTACACTGTTGGTAGGACTTGTAATTTATTGCAGCCACTATGGAAAACAGTATGGAGGTTCCTCAAAAAGCTAAAAATAGAACTATCAATGGTTCCATCAATAAATCTCCTGGGTACATATCCAGAAAAAAAAAATGAAAACACTAATTCAAAAAGATACATAAACCCCAATGTTCACAGCAGCACTAATGACAATGGCCAAGATATGGAAGCAATGCAAATGTCCGTGAATAGACAAATGGATAGAGAAGATACGGTGTATATGTACAGTGCAATATTACACAGCCAAAAATAGAAGTAAATTTTGCCATTTGCAGCAACATGGATGGAGATTAGTATGCTTAATGAAGTAAGTCAGAGAAAGACGAGTACAGTGTGATATCATTGATATGTGGAATCTAAAAATAATAAAAATGGATATGCAAAACAGAAACAGACTCACAGTTATACAAACAAACTAGTGGTTACCAGTGGGCAGAGACGGGGGGAGGAGCAAATTAGGGGTATAGGATTAAGAGGTACAAACTATGTATAAAATAGATAAGCAACAAAGATATATTGTATAGGACATGGGCTTACAGCCATTATCTTGTAATAACTTTTAATCAAGTATAATCTGTAAAAATTACTGGATCACTATGCTGTATACCTGAAACCAATATAATATTTCAAGTAAATTATACTTTAATTTTTTAAAATAAATTAAATAAAAATATAAATAATTAGGTAGAGGAGCTGAATACATATTTTGCCAAAAAAAAAAAATTACAGATGGCCAAAAGGCACATGGAAACATGAGCAATATCATTAATCATCAGGGAAATGCAAATCAAAACCACAAAAAGATATCACCTTACTGTTGTCAGAAGGTCTATCATCAAAATGACAAAAATTAAAAAGTGTTCCTGAGGATGTGGAGAAAAGAAATCTCACCTGCATTGTTCACAGGAATGTAATTCAGTGCAGCCACTATTGAAAACAGTATAGAAGGTCCTGAAAATAAATATAAAAAATAAAACTACCATGTGACATAGCAATTCCACTTTTCATTATTTATCTAAAGAAAACAAAACAAAAAACTAACTTAAAGAGATATATACACCACTATATTCATTGCAACATTATTTACAATAGCAACCAAAATGTTCAATAATAGATAAATGGATAAAAAAGTGATATATATATATATATATATATATATATATATGTGTGTGTATACACATATATACATATGCACACATACATATACATATACATGTATACACATATACCTATATACATATATAGTTATATACATTACTCATCCATAAAAAAGATGAAATCTTGCCATTTGTGACAACATGGATGGACCTAGAGAGTATTATGCTAAGTGAAGTCACATAGAAAAAGACAAATACCACATAATCTCACTTATATGTGGAATGTGAAAACAAAACAAACACAACAAAACCAGTCTTATAGACACAATGAACAAATTGAGGATTGCAAGAGGTGAGGTGGGTGGGTGTTGGGCAACACAGGTGAAGGGGAGTAAAAAGTACAAAATTCCAGTTATAAAATTAAAAAGTAAGAATTTAATATACAATATAAAAATATTGTTCATGATATTGAAATAACTTTGGATGGGGACTCATGGATACTAGACTCATCATGGTGATCATTTTGTAATATACTTAAATGTTGAGTCATTATGTTGTACACCTAAAACTAACACAATACTGTATGTCAACAATTCTTCAATTAAAAAAATAAGAAAGAAAGAAAAAGGATGCATGCTCTGACACCATTTTACCTGAGCCATTTCTTGGGAGTGTGTTTGTAACGAATAGCCTTGGGGAAAGAGGTAATGTTTCTCCCTCAGATAAACAGGAAGCTTGCTAACCTCTAATATTGAAAGCAGTGGAGTGTGCAAACTCAGTGTTCCTCAGTGTAACACAACCAAGTACATGCATAGTACCCAACTGGATCCCTCTGTGTCATCTCTGTGGGAACTGAGAGGGACGGAGAACCAATAAAATATTATGCTCATGCTTGCTGTGTCATAAGTAATAAAATCTTTTCTCTCTAAAAAAATTTTTCTATTAAACAATGTAAGTTTGCAACTAAAGGAACCAGAAAAAGAACAAACTAAGTGCAATGAAGGAAGAATAAAATAAATAATAAGGATTAGAGCAGTTATAAAAGTAATAGATACTACAAAAATAGTAGAAAGATTAATAATATTTAGGATGTTATTTTTGGAAAAGATGAACAAAATTGACAAACTGTTAGCTAGAATAACTAAGAAAAAGAGAGATCAAAAGCTTTTACATTTAATTAGATCCCATTTGTTTATTTTTGTTTTTATTTTCATTACTCTAGGAGGTGGATCAAAAAAGACCTTGCTGCGATTTACGTCAAAGAGTGTTCTGCCTCTGTTTTCCTCTAAGGGTTTTATAGTATCCGGCTTTACATGTAGGTCTTTAATACATTTTGAGTTTATTTTTGTGTGTGGTGTTAAGGAGTATTTTAATTTCATTCTTTTACATGTAGCTGTCCAGTTTTCCCAGCACCACTTATTAGAATGGGAGAAAATGTCAAATGAAGCAACTGCCAAGGGATTAAATCTCCAAAATATACAAACAGCTCATGCAGCTCAAAATGAAGAAAAAAAAAACCCAATCAAAAAATGGGTGGAAGATCTAAATAGACATTTCTCCAAAGAAGACATACATATGGTCAAAAAGCACACAAAAAGATGCTCAACATCACTAATTATTAGAGAAATGCAAATCAAAACTACAATGAGGTATCATCTCACACTGATCAGAATGGCCATCATTAAAAAATCTACAAACAATAAATGCTGGAGAGGGTGTGGAAAAAAGGGAACACTACTACACTGTTGGTGGGAATGTAAATTAGTACAGCCACTGTGGAGAACAGTATGGAGGTTCCTTAAAAACCTAAAAATAGAACTACCATATGACCCAGCAATCCCACTCTTAGGCATATACCTGGAGAAATCCATAATTCAAAAAGATACACACACCCCAATGTTCACTGCAGCACTATTTACAATAGCCAGGACATGTAAGCAACCTAAATGTCCATCAACAGAAGAATGGATAAAGATGTGGTATATATATACAATGGAATATTACTCAGCCATAAAAAAGAACAAATTAATGCCATTTGCAACAACATGGATGGACCTAGGTATTGTCATCTGAGTGAAATAAGTCAGACACAGAAAGAGAAATATTATATGATATCACTTATATGTGGAATCTAAAGAAAGGGTACAAAAACAGAAGTAGAATCACAGATGTAGAAAACAAACTTATGGTTACCAGGGAACAAGGTGGGGGAGGGATAAATTGGGAGATTAGGATTGACATATACACACGACTATATATAAAATAGATAACTAATAAGGACCTACTGTATAGCACAGGGAATTCTACTCAGTACTCTGTAATGGCCTATATGGGAAAAGAATCTTAAAAAGAGTGGATATATGTATATGTGTAAGTGATTCACTTTGCTGTATACCTGAAAATAACACAACACTGTAAATCAACTATACTCCAATACAAATTAGAAAAGAGACCAAATATATGTATATATTTGTATTTGTGTGTGTGTGTGTATATATATATACACACATATATATACATATATATGTATGACTTCTCTTCTTCTCTCATATGTATATAAAGGCATTACAATGATGTGACAGGAATACAAAGAACAATAAGAGACTACTATTAACAATCATACGCAAACAACTTGGATTACCTAGAAAAAATGGACAAATTCCTAGAAATAGACAACCTACTAAGACTAAATAATTAAGAAATAGAAAATCTGATCAGACCAGTAATGAGTAAAGAGAATAAAATAGTATTGAAAAACCTCTGAATAAATAAAATTCCATGACCAAACGGTTTCACTAGGGAATTATACTAGATATTCAAAGAGAAATTAAAGCCAATACTTCTTAAATACTTCCACAGAATTAAAGAGGAGGGGACACTTTCAAACCATCTTATGAGGCATTACCCCAATATCAAAACCAGACAAGGACACTATGAGAAAAGTACAGGTCAATATTCCTGAAAAACATGGATGAAATATACTGAAAATACTGGCAAACCAAATTCAACAGCACATTAAAATGATCATTCAGCATGGTCAAGTGGGATTTTTGCCTGGATGTAAGGATGGCTCAATGCTTGCCAATCAATAAATGTGATATATCACATTAAGAGAATAAAGGGAAACATGGTCATATTAATAGTTATAGCAAAACTATTTGACAAAATCTAACCTCCTTTCAAGATAAAGACTTTCAAGAAATTAGTTATTAAGGAATATATCTCAACATATTAAAAGTCATATGACAAGCCCAAAGCTAACAACATGCTGAGTTATGAATCCTGAAAGATTTTCTTCTAAGATTCAGAGCAAGACAAGGTTAACAATTCTTGCCACCTCTATTCAGCATGGTACTGGAATTCCTAGCCAGAGCAAATAGGTAAGAAAAATAAATAAAATAAATCCAAATCATAATGGTAAAGCTAAATTTTCTCTGTTTGCAGAGGACATTTTCTTATATCTAGAAAACCCTAAAAATGCCACCTCCAAAAAATGTTAAAACTAATAAATGAATAGAGTAAGCTCCAGGATACAAATTCAACTTACAAAACTCATTTGTGTTTCTATACACTAACAACAGAAACTATCAGAAAAAGTTTTTAAAAATTCCCATTTACAATAACACTGAAAATAATAAAATATTTAGGGATAAATTTAACCAAGAATGTGAAAGATCTGTACACTGAAAACTATAAAATATTGATGAAAGAATTTGAAGAAGACACAAATAAACAGAAAGATAGCCCATGTTAATGGATTGAATAAATTAATATTGTTAAAATGTCCATAGTACACAACGAAATCTACATATTTAATGCAATCTGTGTCAAAATTCCAAGAGTAATTTTCACAGAAAATAGAAAAGGAAATCCTAAAATTTATATGGAAACAAAAAAGACCCAAAATGTCCAAAGCCATCTTGAGCACAAACAGCACAGCTGAAGGCATCATCCTTCATAATTTCAAACTATACTACAAAGCATAGTAATCAAAGCAGTATGGTAGTAGTATAAAAACAGACATATAGAACAACGAAACAAAATACAGACCTCAGAAATAAATCCACATATTTACAATCAACTGATCTTTGATAAAAGTGGCAGGAATATACATGAGGAAAAGATGTCCTCTACAATAAATTAGTGGGAAACTGAATATTCACAAGCATAAGGAAGAAATTATACCCGTTATCTCACACTATACACAAAAATTAATTCAAAGTGGTTTAGAGAATTAAATATAAGATCTGGAACTGTAAAATTACTAGAAGAAGATATGGGGGAAAAACCTTCTTGACACTGTTAAGGGCAATGTATTTTTAGATATGACCCCAAAAGCACAGGTAACAAAAGAAAACAATAATAATAATAGTAATAAAAGAAAAATAGATTACATTAAACTATAAAGGTTTGAACAGCAAAGGAAAAGTTTACAGAGAGAAGACAGTACCTACAAATGGGAAGAAATAGTTGAAAAACATATCTAATATATAAAATATATAATATGCTCAAACAACTGAATAGGAAAAAATAAAATAAATATCCTGATTTTATAAATGGATAAACAACCTGAAAAGACATTATTCAAAAGAAGACATATAAATGTCAAAGAGATACATGAAATGGTGCTCAATATCAATGATTGACAAGGAAATGCAGATTAAAAATCACAATGAAATATCACCTCACACTGATTAGCATGGCTATTATCAAGAAGATAAAAGATAAATGTTGTCAAAGATGTGAAGAAAAGGATGGTACCCTTGTACATTCTTGGTGTGAATGTAATATCTGTATTCTCAGGTTTATTATTTATAATAGGAAATATATGAAAATAATATGTGTCTGTGGACAGATTAATTGATAGAGAACTTACAAAACTCAATAGAAACAAAAAAGCATTCTAATTTAAAAATGGGCAGAGGATCTGAATACACATTTTCCCCAAAGAAGACCTACAAATGGCCAACAGGTACGTGAAAATGTACTCTACATCACTAATCACTAAATGAAATGCAGTTTAAAACTACAATGAGATCACCTCACACCCATTAGAATGACTATTAGAATGACTATTATTATCAAAAAGGCAAGAAATAATAAGTCTTGGTTAGAATGACTATTATTATCAAAAAGACAAGATATAATAAGTTTTGGTGAGAATGTGGAGAAAATGAAACTTTTATGCACTATTGGTGGGAATGTTGGTGCAGTCACTATGGAAAATGTTACAGAGGTTTCTCAAACGTTTAAAATTAGAATTATCATATGATCCAGCAATTCCACTTCAGGGTATTTATGCCAAGGTAATAAAATCACTATTTCAAAAATATATCCGTACTCCTGTCTTCATTGCTGCATCATTTAAAATAGCCAAGAAGAGAAAACAACCTAAATTCCCATCAATGGTTAAATAACTAATGAAAATCCTACACACAAATACACACACACACAGAGGGAGAGACAGACAGACAGACAGTGAATATTATCCAGACATAAAAAAGGTCACCATCATGCTGATGCCAAAACCAGACAAAGATACCACAAAAAAAAAAGAAAGAAAGAAAATTACAGGGCTTCCCTGGTGGCACAGTGGTTAAGAATCCACCTGCCAATGCAGGGGACACGGGTTCAATCCCTGGTCCAGGAAGATCCCACATGCCGTGGAGCACCTAAGCCCGTGCATCACAACTACTGAGCCCGTGCTCTAGAGCCCGCGAGCCACAACTACTGAAGCTCATGCACCTAGAGCCCATGCTCTGCAACAAGAGAAGCCACCACAATGAGAGGCCTGCACACTGTAACAAAGAGTAGCACCCGCTCACCGCAACTAGAGAAAGCCTGCATGTAGCAACGAAGACCCTGCGCAGCCAAAAATAAAAATTAATTAATTAATTAATTATTTTTAAAAAAGAAAGAAAGTTACAGGCCAATATCTCTGATGAATACAGACACAAAAATATTCAAAAAAATACTTGCAAATTGAATCCAGCAATACATTAAAAGGATCATATACCATGGTCAAGTGGGATTTATCCCAGGGATGTAAGGATTTTTCAATATCCATTAACCAATCACTGTGATACACTACATCAACAAATTGAAGAATAAAAACCATATGATCATCTTAATAGATGCAGAAAAACTTCTGACAAAATTCAACACCAATTTATGATATAAACGTCTCCAGAAAGTGGGCAGAGAGGAAACATAACTCAACATAATAAAGGCCATACATGACAAACCCACAGCTAACATCATACTCAATGGAGAAAAGCTGAAAGCATTTCCTTTAAGATCAGGAACAAGACAAGGATGTCCACTCTCGCCACTTATATTCAACATAGTTTTGGAAGTCCTAGCTACAGCAATCAGAGAAGAAAAAGAAATAAAAGGAATCCAAGTGGGAAATTAAGAAGTAAAAGTGTCACTATTTGCAGATGACATGATACTATATATAGAAAATCCTAAAGATGCTACCAGAAAACTCTAGAGCTCATCGATGAATTCGGTAAAGTTGCAGGATACAAAATTAATACACAGACATCTGTTGCATTTCTATATGCTAACAATGAAAGATCAGAAAGAGAAATTAAAGAAACAATCCCAGTTATCATCGCATCAAAAAGAATAAAATACCTTAGGAATAAACCTATCTAAGATGACAAAAGACCTGTACTCTGAAACTATAGGATGCTGATGAAAGAAATTGAAGATGACACAAATAGATGGAAAGATATATCATGTTCTTGGATTAGAAAAATCAATATTGTTTAAATGACTATACTACCTAAGGCAATCTACAGATTCAATGCAATCCCTATTAAATTACCAATGGCACTTTTCACAGAACTAGAATAAAATATCTTGAAATTTGTATGGAGACGCAAAAGACCCTGAATAGCCAATGAAATCTTGAGAAAGAAAAATGGAGTTGGAGGAATCAGGCTCCCTGACTTCAGACTATACTAAAAAACCTAGTCATCAAAACAGTATGGTACTGACACAAAAACAGAAATATAGATCAATGGAACAGGATAGAAAGCCCAGAGATAAATCCACGCACATATGGTCAATGAATCTAGGACAAGGGAGGCAAGATTATACAATAGAGAAAAGAAAGTCTCTGCAATAAGTGGTGCTGGGAAATCTGGACAGCTACATGTAAAAGAATGAAATTAGAACACTAACATCATACACAAAAATAAACTCAAGATGGATTAAAGACCTAAATGTAAGGCTGGATACTATAAAACTCTTAGAGGAAAATATAGGCAGAACACTCTCTGACATAAATTGCAGCAATATCTTTTCTGAGCCATCTCTTAGAGTAAAGGAAGTAAACACAAAAATATACAAATGGGACCTGATTAAACTCAAAAACTTTTGCACAGCAAAGGAAACCATAAACAAAACAAAAACACAACCCACAGAATGGGAGAAAATATTTGCAAATGATGCAACTAACAAGGGATTAGTCTTCAAAACATACAAGCAGCTCATGCAGTTCAATATCCAAAAAACAAACAAGCCAATCGAAAAAATGGGCAGAAGACCTAAATAGACATTTCTCCAAAGAAGACATACAGATGGCAAAGAGACTCATAAAAATATTCACAACATCACTAATTATTGGAGAAATGAAATCAAAACTACAATGAGATATCACCTCACACCAGTCAGAATGGCCATCATCAAAAAACCTACTAACAATAAATTCTGGAGAGGGTGTGTAGAACAGGGAACCCTCTTGCACTACTGATGGGAATATAAACTGGTACATCCAATGGAGAACAGTATGGAGGTTCCATAAGGAACTTAAAACAGAGCTCCCATATGATACAGCAACCCCACTCCTGGGCATATATCCAGAGAAAAACTTGGTTCAAAAGGGTACATGCAGTGCTGTTTACAATAGCCAAGACATGGTAGCAACTGAAATGTCCATCAACAGAAGAATGGATAAAGACAATGTGGTACATATATACAGTGGAATATTACTCAGCCATTAAAAAGAATAAACTAATGCCATTTACAGCAACATGGATGGACCTGGAGACTGTCATACTGAGTGAAGTAAGTCAGAGAGAGAAAGACAAATATTATATGATATCGCTTATATGTGGAATCTAAACACAAAATGATACAAATTAACTAATTTACAAAGCAGAAACAGACTCACAGACTTAGAGAATGAACTTATGGTTACTGGGGTGGGGGGGGTAGGGATAGACTGGGAGTTTGGGATTGACATGTACAGACTGCTACACTAAAAACAGATAACCAACAAGGATCTACTGTATAGCACAAGGAATGCTGCTCAACATTCTGTAACAACCTAAATGGGAAAAGAACTTGAAAAATAATAAATACATGTATATGTAGAACTAAATCACTTTGCTGCACACCTGAAACAAATACAACATTGTTAATCAACTACACTCCAAGATAAAATAAAAAAAGTTTTTTAAAGTGTGAAGTCACAGTAGCTTCCAGGAGATTTCAAGTGATCCTTGTTTAATGAAGTGTTTCCTTCAGTTTGTACTCAGCAGGTTATGGGGTAATTTCTTTCGTAAGCTTTCCATTTCAGCCGTATTTATGACTTTGGGGTGAATTAGCCTTTTTAGTTAAACATGACACTTAGGAATACAACCTTCAATTCCTGTTCTCAATCAAAGCCCATGCTTTGAAGTCTCTTGGTTTGATACAATTAAGCCCATTTTCTCCCCAGAGACACCATTACATGGAAGTGGGTGGGTGGCCGTGGGCCAGAGTTGTCCCCTAGATGCCATCAGTTGGCCAAGCATACAGTTTCCTAGGTTCTGCCGATAAGATTAAGAAGATGTTGCACTGGGAAAACTGGACAGCCACATGCAAAACAATGAAACTAGACCACTATCTCATACCATGTGCAAAAATCAACTCAATATAAATGAAAGACTTGAATATGTTCTGAAACCATAAAAAAGAAGGAAATCCTGCCATGTGCAGCAACAGGGATGGAATTTGAGGACACTATGCTAAGTAAAGAAGTCAAACAGAGAAAAACAAATACTGTATCATCTCACCTATTATTGGAATCCTTAAAAAAAAAACTGGAATTATAGAGAGAACAGACTGGTGATTGCCAGATGCAGGTTGTGAGGGGTGAGCAAAATGGGGAAAAGGGGACAAAGGTATAAACTTCCAGTTGTAAGATAAATAAGTCATAGGGATGCAGTGTATGGCATTGTGACTATTGTTAACAATACTGTATTGTATATTTGAAATTTCTAAGAGTTCTTAACATTTTTCATCACAAGCAACAAAAAAAGAATCTAATTATGTGTGGTGATGATGCTAATTAAACTTGTGGTAATCATTTTGCAATATATAAATATTTCAAACCATTATATTTTATGCCTAAAAGTTACACAATATTACGTCACTTACCAATTTTTAAATATAAATATATTTTCAGAATACTTCAAATATTTACACACAGAAATTTAAAAATTACCTCTCCAGAGATGACATATGTAGAACTGTTATACCATTATAGCACAAAATTGATTAATGTAATAGTCATGCTATTCATTTGAAGGGGGGAAATATGGTTAAATTATTACAGGCAATATTTTAAAATTTGATAGAGTTAAACACATTTATTAGGAAAGGAAAAGAAAACAAACTGCTAGAATACTGTATATTCCCTGTAATAAAACATTACAGGAGACATGAATCTTCATGGTAAAATTGAGTGCTCTTTAAACACAGATAAACATAATCAACGGGCCCCACACCATCATTTCTCATTAACATTGTGCTGGCAGACCCAACCAGTGTTCTGTGGGATAAAAACAGTACCGCATGTAATTTTGGAAGTCATGAGCAAGTGCTTTCACTGTGGGCAGATGATGCGATGGTCTACATGGCAAATCCAAGGAAAGTAATAGAAAATCTGTTAGAATAGGATATTTCAGCAGAGTTGTGGGGTGTAAGATCAATCTATGAAAATCAAATATATTTTCAATTAATTAAAAGATTATTTAACAGCCATATTTAAATGTTTTGAGGATAAACCTCAGAAGAGCTGTGCAAAGCATTATGAAGAAAATTATATTTCTGGAAGTCATAAACATTAAAAAAGTAGAGAGTGACCCAAATCCATATTTAGAAAAAGTGATAAATAATTCTCTTCAAAGCAATGTTTGACTCCATCAGTTCCAATCAACTTATCAATGGATTTTTCTGGAAAATGACCAGATTGTTGAAAAATTAACAAAAGTACAGGGCCAAAAATAGCAAAGAAATATTTGAAGATAAAACAGTAAAAGGAAATTACCCTACCATAGACAGTGATCTGTTGTAACAAAATAGTAATGAAAAGAAGGTGATGATGGAATAATAATAACCCTAAGATGAAACAGAATACATAGCCCTTAAACAGACATTCATATATAATAAACACTGAAATATAAGTTGGTTCTTACAATGAATGGATGAAACTTTAATATATCCTTACATTAAATTATTTACATAAATGAAAGCTAGATGGATCAAGTGATAAGAATGAAATTTGAAAACATGAAAACATTCAATAAAAAATTTTAAATAAACACTATGACTTCAGAACAGGAGAGGATTTATTTAGGAAGATACAAAATGCAAACTACAAAGGAGTATATTAATACTCTGACATATTAAATTAGTAAATGCTGTCTTGAAACAGTTTAATCTTTAAAACGGAAGGATATATTGTAAATAACCATCATCCAGAACAAAATAAGGTCCAGAATAGATTTTTTTAAAAAATTATAAACAATTGAAAATAACTCACAAATAACAGAATTATGACTATGACCGGGCAATTTACAGAGAACTAACTTAAGGTGGTGGGCAATATATTCCACTATAAACACCATCATTAGTAATCAAAGAAATGCAAATAAAATCAACCACATATCATATACATATAATTCATAAAAATTTGGACATTAACCAGAAGGGTGTTGATGTGGGAAAATGGAGACTCTCCTCCAGGTTAGTGTTGGTGGGATGGATTTAATCATTCTGGAAGATAGAAAAAATGGTCTGATGGAGTAAACTTGAAGATGCACAAAAAGATGCAGCAGCAATTCCATTCCTCACATTCTGTTTATAACAACAAAGATATGTGCCTAAAACTATTCACAGCAGCAGCGCTAGTGAAAGGGAAATATTCACCAGTGTATCTATGTAAAGAAACCACAATAAAACCCAATGACTTAGAGATACATGTGTCAAGATGGTAACTTTTCAGAAACAAGTATCAGACTGAAAACAAAACATGCAGAATTAGTGTACTGGCACGTGCACAAAATGAGCATTAATTGGGGGAAGAGCAGAAGGTGGTAGGGGTGTTGTTTAGTGGTCAAGTAGTGTTCCATCTCATCCCCACATGGAGAAATAGGTATATGGAGGACTTCTGTCTCTGAGACTGTATGACTTTTTGTTTTAATGGCACGAACATAGATTTTTAAAAATATTATTTTATTGAAGTATAGTTGACTTACAATGTTGTGTTCAATTCTTCTGTATAGCAAAGCAATTCAGTTATGCATACATATACTTTTTCATGTTCTTTTCCATTATGGTTTATTACAGGATATTTAATATAGTTCCCCATGTTATACAGTAGGGCCTTGTTGTTTATTCTATATATAATAGTTTGCATCTGCTAATCCCAAACTCCCAATCCATCCCTCCCTCACCCTTTCTCCCCCTTGGCAACCACAAGTCTGTTCTCTATGTCTGTGAGTCTCTATTTCCTAGATAATTTTTGTCATATTTTAGATTCCACATATAAGTGATGTCATATGGTATTTGTCTTTTTCTGACTTACTTCACTTAGTATGCTAATCTCTAGGTCCATCCATGTAGCTGCAAATGGCATTATTTCATTCTTTTCTATGGCTGTATACATATACACACACACACACGCACACACACATACACACACATCTTCTTTATCCATTCATCTGTCAATTGACATTTACATTGTTTCCATGTATTGGCTGTTGTAAATAGTGCTTCTATGAACATAGGGGTGCATGTTTGTATTTATACAAATTATAGTTTTGTCTGGATATATGCCCAGGAGTGGGGTTGCTGCAGAATACGGCAACTCTCTTTTTAGTTTTTTTGAGAATCCACCATACTGTTTTCCATAGTGGCTGCACCCATTTACATTCCCACCAACAGTGCAAGAGGGTCCCCTTTCTCCACACCCTCTCCTGCATTTGTTATTTGTAGACTTTTTAATGATGTTCCTTCCGACTGGTATGAGGTGGTATCTCATTGTCCAACTTCCCCAACAACACCCGCTGAAGAGAATATCTTTTCCCCATTGTATATTCTTAGCTCCTTTGTCTAAGATTAATTGGCTATAGGTGTGTGGGTTTACTTCTGGGTTCTGTATTCTGTTCCATTGATCCATATGTTTGTTTTTGTGCCAATACCACACTGTTTTGATTCCTGTAGCTTTGTAGTATTGTCTGAAGTCTGGAAGGGTTATGCCTCCTGCTTTGTTCTATTTCCTCAGGTTTCTTTGACAACTCTGAGTCTTTTATGGTTCCATATAAATTTTAGAATTATTTGTTCTAGTTCTGTAAAAAATGTCATGGATAATTTGATAGGGATCGCATTAAATCTGTACGTTGTTTTGGGTATTATGGTCATTTTAACAATATTAATTCTTCCAATCCAAGAGCATGGGATATCCCTTTCTTTGAATCATCTTCAATTTCCTTTATTAATGTTTTGTAGTTCTCAGCATATAAGTCTTTCACCTACTTGGTGAAGTTTATTCCTAAGTATTTTATTGTTTGATGTGATTTTAAAGGGGATTGTTTGCTTACATTCCCTTTTTGATATTTCATTGTTAATATAAACAAATGCAATCTATTTCTGTATGTTAATATTGTATCCTGCTACCTTGCTGAATTTGTTTATAAGTTCTAGTAATTTTGTGTGGAGTCTTTAGAGTTTTCTATATATAATATCATGTAATCTGAATATAATGACAATTTTACCTCTTCCCTTCCAATCTGGATACCTTTTCTTTTTCTTGTCTGATTGCTGTGGCTGGGACTTCCAATACTATGTTGAACAGAAGTGGTGAGACTGGGCATCCTTGTCTAGTTCCAGATTTTAGTGGGAAGTCTTTCTCCTTCTTACCATTGAGTATTACATTGGCTGTGGGTTTGTGATAAATAGCTTTTATTCTGTTGGGATATGTTCCCTCTATGCCCACTTTCATAAGGGTTTTTATCATGAGTAGATGTTAAATTTTAGGAAATGCTTTTTTTGCATCTCTTGAGATGATCATGTGGATCTTGTCTTTTCATGTTGTTGTTGATGTGGTGTATCACATTGATTTGTGTATGTTGAATCATCCTTGTGACCCTGGGATAAATCCAATGTGGTCATGGTATATGATTTTTTATGTTATTTGATTCGGTTTGTTAATATTTTGTTAGTAGTTTTTGCATCTATATTCATCAGAGATATTGGCCTGCAATTTTATTTATTTATTTATTTATTTATTTATTTATTTATTGCTTAGCATCTTTGTCTGGTTTTGGTATCAGGGTGATGCTGGCTTCATAGAATGTCTTTGGGTGTAGTGCTTCCTATTCAATCTTTTGGAAGAGGTGGAAAACAATTTGTTTAAGTTCTTCTTTGTATGTTTGGTAGAATTTGCCTGTGAAGCCATCTGGTCCTGGACTTTTGTTGGGAGGGAATTTTTTAAATTACAGATTCTACTTCACTTCTACTGAGAGGTCTGTTACAATTGTCTATTTCTTCTTGGTTGTCGAATTTGTTGCCATATAATTGTTCATAGTATTCTCTTGTGTTTTTCTTGTTGTTGCTGTTGCTGTTATTTCTGCGGTATTGGTTGTAGTTTCTCCTCTTTTATTTCTTATTTTGTTTGAGTCCTCCCTCTTTTCTTCTTGGTGAGCCTGGCCAGAGGTTTGTCAATTCTGTTTACCCTTTCAAAGAACAAGCTCTTGGTTTTATTAATTTTTTTCTATTTTTTAAATCTCTATTTTATTTATTTATTTACTCTCTGGTCTTTATTATTTCCTATTAACTTTTGCCATTTTAATTATAATATGTCTTGGTGTAGGTCTCTTAGGGTTCATGTTGTTTAGGACCCTCTGTGTTTTCTGTACCTGGATATCTGTTTCTTTCTTTAGGTTTGGGAAGTTTTGATACTTTCTTCAAATACATTTTTGATCCTCTTTTCTCTTTTTTCTCCTTTGGGGATCCCTATTATATGTAGATTGACATGCTTTATAATATCCCACAGGTCTCATATTGCTTTTATTTACTTATTTACTTACTTATTTATTTATTTATTTATTTTCATTTGGCTTTCTGTCTGACGTTCTGATTGGGTGATTTTCATTACTCTATTTTCCAGATCACTTATTCACTCTTCTGCATTATTCATTCTGTTATTCTTTGCCTTTAGCTCAGCTTCTGTCTTGACAAATGAGTTTTCTAAGTTTTCTCACTTCCTCTTTATACTTTCTTCTTCCTTTTTACAATAATCTGCAATTCTGTCCCTAGCCCTTCTTAATTCCCTCAATATTTTCTTTATCTCTTTTTTGAACTTGGTGTCTATTAGCCTGAATAGGTCTGTTTTATTGTTTGTTCTTCCAGAGAAATTCACTTGATCTTTTAATTGGGAGTGCTTCTTCTGCTTCTTCATTTTACTTATATTTTTCTTACTCTATGAGTTTGGAGAAACAATGATCTACTTTGGTCTTACAGGGCTGTTTTTATGTGCAAGCATCCCTCTGTAGCCTGTGTGAATTTAATATTTTTGGTATGATGGCTGTTGTTAGTATGAATGCCTGCCACGTCTTTCCTCAGTGTGTGTGGCCATTATCTCCTTGATATGGGGTGTGACTGGTGGTGTGGTGACCAGTGCCTGCACTGGATATTGTATGGGGCCTCATCTTTGCTCGGTGGGTGTCACAGCTCTGTCAGGGGCAGGGTCTGCTCCCTAGTTGTTGGAGTAGAAGACCCCAGATTCATTTCTAAGCTGCAGTGTGAGGTAGGTTGTACTGGAGTACTCCTGCTGGGAGAGGGGCCGCTGAGTATTCCTCCTCTGGAGCTGTCCACCAGGGAGTGTGCTCTGTGGCATCACCTGTCACCCACTGTGTGGGCTCACAATGTACACTGTTGTTGGCATTGCCCTTGGTCCCACCTCAACTGTGGGAATGCAGGCAATAGGCCCTGGTGTCTCTCAGGTGCATTGCTCACAAAGTCACCCATGCAGATCCACAGGGGCTGATCCACTGAAGTCAGGTACCAGGACTGCAGTAGCTGCACACCTGGACCCACCATGGAAGCAATGAAAGCAGGCCACACCCCAGCCCAGCCCAGCCTCCACGTGCCTGTTCCCACAAGGCCCACAGCTGCTAAGGCCAGACCCATTCCAGCCACAGGAGCATCCACTGTCCACTGAGATGCCCCACAGGCACTGAGTTTACAAAGTCAGTGCAGTGGTGTAGATCCATGGATTACACAGCTGCAGGGAGCAGGCTTAGGTTTCAGCCCTGCTTTCTAAGGTGCACGGTCCCTGGAGATCAGCTCTGATTTCAGCCCCACCTCCACACATGGGTAATCTGCTGGCTGGTGCTTGCACTCTCCCAGAGCTCACAGGGGTGGCACCAAGAAAGAGGCTGCTATGGTGGCCATACATCTCCCTTCATTCCCCTCAACAGTGGTGCTTTACTTCTATGGCAGGCCCAGGTTTCTTCTGCATACACACCTGTTTGTGGCTGTACCACACTCCAGACCCTTCAGGCTGTCTTCATGCAGTCAACCACAGTTCTCTCCTCCACTCTGTCCTCTGAAACCCAAGTTTTGGCATCTAGCCCTTGCATGTACCAGCAGGCATGCTTCTTAGGCTGGGAACTGCAGTGAGGTAGCACAGATCCTCTGTGCCAGTCTCTCTCTGTTTTGCCTGCTGCAAACTTGCTGCTGTCTTCTCCTTCAAGCCTCTGAAACTCCCTTTCTGTCCCAGCTGATCTCCCTGCCAGTGAAGGGGCTTCCCAGGGGAGGGAACCTTTCCTCTTTCACAGTTTCCTCCCAGGGGTGCAGGTCCTGTCTGGTTTCCTTCTTTCTTTTCTTTTTTTTTCTTTCATCGTATCTGGTTATGTGGAGATCATTCTTGCACTTCTGAGAACGTGAGATCTTCTGCTAGTGTTCAGTAGGTATTCTGTGAGGACTGTTTCACATGTAGATGTATTCTTTCTGTATTTGTGGGAGGAGATGAGTTCCATGTCCTTCTATTCCACTGTCTTCATTTGATGTCTATGACATTTTTGCCTTTTATCTTCTACTTCAGGAAATCAAATGATCAATGCCTAAATGAGACTGACAGAGGCCCAAGGACACAGCAAATATCAAGGTTATTACAGAAACATCAGCCCCATAGAATCCCTGAAGCCCAGAACCTGAAGAAGCAAAAGAGGGGACAAACTGCCTTAAAAAAGACATTAGTCATGTATACTCCCTGCAAGACTGTATCAAAGGGCTTGTTTCCACTGATTTTGACAAGTGGTACTACAAAGGCACTTTAAGTTTCCAATATAATAGGGAAAAAAACTATTACGTTGGCATTCTAATGTATTTTCCCCTGAACATCATTGAAGCTGGGTGCCTCTTCATATGTAAAATTATCATTTTTAGTTCTTTTACAGTGATATTTAATTTCATATGTTCAAAATATTTTTATTTGTTCACTTCTATTTTTTCTCCTCATTGAGACTCAATTCAAATATAATTTATATATATGTTATCTTCTCCCACGGCATTCTTGCAAGCCAATTACTGTCCACACAGTCCATAAAAAAGCTGTCAAGAAACTTGTTTTCACAGGTCACCTACCACTCAAGACACCTGATATGAGGGCATCTGCCATGCACAGCCTTACATCAAGTGCTCTGTACTGAGCTCTTTGCTCTAAACTTGTGGACATCATTATTCCCTCACAACCTGTACCCAAGTACACTGGCCAGTGCTCAAACATCATTGCCAAGCCGACAGACCACAGGCTTTGTATTTTCTGCTATGATGTTCCAGAGCTTGCCACCAAGACATTTGGTCTGGACCATGTCCTCAATCACAAGGCGCAACTCAAGTGACTTGAAGTAGACTCATTGCCCAGACCATAGCTTGTCAAACATAAATTTGGCCAAGACTCCAAGCTCCAGCACCAGGCAAAAGACCTGCCCAGGGCTCCATCCAGACTTGCTAGAACCTCCCTTACACCCTATGCCATCCCCCCCCAAAAAAAAAGTAAGACTCACTCAGGTCCTTTTTTTCCTCTGAGGATACCCAGAGACCTGACCTGTTGAGTTGTCCATAGTCTCCATCCTCTTCCCAGTACAACTGGATGTGGATACAAACAGGCACACCAGATGACCATGAGGAAATCTGCACCACTGCTAAGCACTGACCCCCAGCCTCACCTCACCTCACCTCACCTGAGCCCAGTCCAGGCCTGCACTGTCCTCCAGCCCCCAACATGTATGCATGTCCCAGACCAACCCCTCAGATCTGCTCTCATGAGATGGGACAGGGGATGGGGCACTGGGTCCAGGTTCAGAACGACCCTTGCATTTCGTCCTCCTGAGAAGCGTCCCCTGCAAGTCGTAGGTCTCACATCCTGGAGGAATCTGAGTGACACTGATGCACGTCCCAGTCCATGTTCTCCTTGCGGACCTCCTGGTCTCTTCTGAGGAGTGTGACCCACACACACACACACACACATGGCAGAGAAGCCTCAGCCTCCAGGCTAACATGTCTTGGACGTGACTACCGAAGTAGGAGAGAGAAGAAAAGAGCAGACTTTGTCTCAGGAATCAGCACTCCCCCAGCTGTGGGATACGTAAGAATATCGGAACACCAAATAATACTGAGGGTTTCACAGCCCACTTCATGTAACGTTATAAATTACGTAACTTTAACTTACGCTTTAAAAGGAGATTACCAAATTGTCATATAAAGTATTTAGTAAATTAGAAAATTTTTAATTGTTTGCTAATCCTTTCACAGTGTATAAATCACTATGCTGTACAGCTCCAACTTCTACAGTACTGTATGTCGATTATATCTCAATAAAACTGAGAGGAAAATATTAGTAAATTAATAAGAAACTGAGTCAACACATTGGAAAATATAAAGCTATGTCAGTAGGAAAGCTATTAATTAATTTAAATTATTTGTATTCCGTGTGCAAGTGACTGGAATTTGGGAAACTCTGGATAAAATAGACACCTATGGGGATGAAAAGGTCTGTACTTTTTAAGCGTAGACTTTCCTGAAACTAGAATTTTTGTCTCTGAAAGGGAGTTGAACTGATAAACATAATGGAGGATACTGTCTTCATTTTATATGCTTTATTTATTAAAAATCACTTGAAATGACATTTGGTTAGTTTCTTCATGATTAGATCCTCCCAATGTGATATGTTGTACAAATATTCCCACTTCCAATCATCTTTTATAAGTTTTTTCTTTTTTTTGTCACCAGGTTTTATTGAGTGTAAAAGAGGACCTTCACAGTCTCAGTGTAGTCTATGTCCCTGAACTGTGTTCGGATTTCAGACCTTAGGCATAACTCTGGCCTCCTGGTCAGAAAGTGCATTTTAACAGTATTTTCATGTGACTTACATGCACTTTTTTTTTTTTAACTAAGTAGGGCAAGTGTACTTATTCTCAGTTTGATAGCATTTTGAATAAGCTATCCTTTAAAAATCTTTTAAAAATAATGATGCCCAGAAATACTAATTTACTGAATCCTTTTAAGTCCTGGGCATGGGAATTTTTAAATGTTTTCCAAGTAATAATGATGTAAAGCAAAGAGAACTCCTGGAGGTGAAGAACAAGAGCTGTCGCTCCCTGATTTCTTCTTGTCTTTTTCCAGCATGGGAAGAAACTCTGACCTGGGTCAAGAAACTGTGGGTGTTTTATAGAGAGTGGGGTTCTGTTAGGAGGGGCAAAGGACCTAATCATTTTTCCATGTGAGAATCTATCACATGGAAGTGTCTCTCTCTCTCTCTCTAGGACTTCTTCTCAATGAATGAAGAATGGGAGACTTCAAGTGGCCTCCTAGTTGAGGCCTCAAGACCAATAAAAAGCAAAGTAAAGGAAGCTCAGGGTGAGTTACTCACTTTGACTTGAATATACTTCAGTAAGGAGTTACATCAGCATTATGATTGAATGAGATGTGCCTCATCATACCCCCCTTTAACGACAACTTGGCTTCACTCACAGACCAAAGTGTCTTTGTGGGCACTGTGGAATCCAGCACCATATATCAAGGGGAACATGAGGAGTCTCACCCACCCATGCACAGGGTATTAGGCACAGAGAACTCAGTCCCAGCTGTGAACCTTGTGATCATATTAACTGACTCCACACCCTCTTGGCTACAGCCTAGGGGTACCTGGAAAATCCTGTTTTAATCCATCTCTCATGAACAAAAGAGCCTTTGTGGATATTCAGGTTTCTTGTAGAGAAGTACTAGCACAATACTGGGGGAAAAAATATGTGTGAGTTTGGATGAATTGAACAAAGTAAAAGGAATAGTTTCACTTTATCAACATCATGCCTCCCCCAATACTGAACAACTTAGGGCCAAGAGGGCTCTTCCTGGCCCATGATTTCCCCTGCAGAGGCAAGTGAGAGCATGTGAGTGAACATGTGGCTTCTCCAACTGTGTGGGGTGCTGCCCAAAAGGCCCACTGATTTCTTGCCCCATCCAGAGTGCTGGATTAGGAGGTGCATGACTGGGGGTGGGTGGGAAGAGGTAGCAGGTAGAAAGGCATTGATGTGCTGCAGATTCTACCTGCTATATCACAGACTCCATCAAGAAGTCCATCCATGAGTGAATAGGGGTGCCTCACCCATGGATCCTCCCAGCTGACTGATGGGCACCCTCAGTGCTCTGCACACCTTACCAACACAAATCCCCACACTGTGGCCAGTTCACCATGTGTGCTACCAACCAAAGCAGTGAGGGCAAGCTTTGGCAGACAGCCTGAGAAAACACACAGAAGGCTGACTCACATCTGTAGGCCAGAGATAGACCATAACTTTCTATATTAGCACTACCCTTATGAGAAGAAAAGGGGCTCTATCAGCCCCCAGTGTATTGTGTTGCAAGATCAAAATACAGCAAATAAGCTCAAGAATTCTGCCAAAAGATGAAATAAGAAGTGTGAAACAGTTTTATCCATAGAAGGTCTGAGAAAGCCTCAGAATTCCTACATCCAGAGGGCTGACAGAAGGTGTTTCTCTCCTGAAGACAATTAGTAAATGCTGGAGTAGATGGCTGCTACTTCAAAAGTGATGACAGCAGCACAGGATGCCAGGAGCATTAAAAACACCCAAGTAAGATAACACAACTAAAGGATTACAAAAGGCTTCCAGTTATTAATCCCAAAGATTTTGAAACCTGCAATCTACGTAACAAATAATTCAAAAACACTGTTATAAAAAAAACAAAGACAATTCAATGAAATCAGAAAACACATGAAGAAAACAAAAATAGACAAAAACTGTAAAAAAAAAGAACCAAAAACATCCTGGAGCTGAAATGAAAAATGCAATAGAGAAAACTATAGCTACAATAGCTTTTAAAATACTATGCTGAATTGGGGACCTCCCTGGTGGTGCAGTGGTTAAAGGATCTCCCTGCCAATGCAGGGGACACGGGTTCGATCCCTGGTCTGGGAAGATCCCACATGCCACGGAGCAACTAAGCTTGTGTGCCACAACTACTGAGCCTGCGCTCTAGAGCCCACGAGCCACAACTACTGAGCCATCGTGCCACAACTACAGAAGCCCACGCACCTAGAGCCCATGCTCCACAACAAGAGAAACCACCACAATGAGAAGCACACGCACTGCAAAGAAGAGTAGCCCCCACTTGCTGCAACTAGAGAAAGCCTGTGCACAGCAACGAAAACCCAACAGAGCCAAAAATAAATAAATAAAATAAACAATTTTTTTTTAATGCTGAATAAAATGAAGTATATTGTGACATTAAAAATATAAAGGGAGAATTAAAAATGGAACATTTGTAGGCCTACAAAGATAAGTTTCTATCAGCATAAAATGGACTGTTTTAACTATGAGATATTTTATGTATGCCTCATGTTAACCCCAAAGCAAACATTTTTAGTAGAATCACAAACACTAAAAAAGGAAACAGAGCATACCAACATGGTGAACCACCAACTACAAACGTAGACAGAACCAGAGGGGAAAAAAGAAACAGTGGAGATATAAAAGAATCAGAAAGCAATTAATAAGATGGCAATAATAAGTCCTTACATATCAAAATTCACTCTAAAGGTAAATGGATTTAATTCACAAATTAAAGCCACAGAGTAGCTGGATGTATAAAATATATATAAGGCACAATTATATTCTGAATATAAGATACTCATTTCAGCTTTAAGACACACATATACTCAAAATAAAGAGACAGAATATTATATTCCATGCAAGTGGAAGCCAAATAACGTGGGGGTAGCCGTACTTATATCAGACAAAACAGACTTGAGGGTTTCGCTGGGGGTGCAGTGGTTGAGAGTCTGCCTGCCAATGCAGGGGACGCAGTTTGAGCATTGGTCTGGGAAGATCCCACAGGCTGCGGAGCCGCTGGGCCCGTGTGCCACAGCTGCTGGGCTTGCACTCTAGAGCCCACGAACCACAGTTGCTGAGCCCACGTGCCACAACTGCTGAGGCCTGCCACCTAGAGCCTGTGCTCTGCAACGCCCCACTCACAGCAACTGGAGGGGCCCAAGTGCAGCAACGAAGACCCAATGCAGCCAAAAATAAATTAAATAAATAAATAAAAATTTTAAAAAAACAGACTTTAAGCCAAGAACAATATCAAGACACATAGAAAGTCATAATATAATGATACAAAGGTCAATATATCAAGAAGATATAACAACTGTAAATATATACACACGCAATATCAGAGTACCTAAATATATTAAGCAAATGCTGACAGACCTGAAGGGAGAAATAGGCAATACAATAATAATAGGAAACTTCAATACTCCTTTCTCAGCAATGGATAGATCATCCATATAGTAAATCAATAAAAAAACACTGGTCTATATGTTACACACAATGGACTTAACAGGCATATATAGAACATTCCATCCAGCAACTTGTTCTCAAGTGCACGTGGAACATACTCGAGGATAGATCATATGGTAAAATGCAATGACATCTTAGCAAATTTAAGAAGATCAAAACCATACCAACTATCTGAACACAATGATATAAACCTAGACATCAACAAGAGGATATCTGGAAAATCTACAAAGATGGGAAAACTACACATTACACTTCCAAAAAAGTCAATGAGTCAAAAAGAAATCAAAAGGAAAAATTTTTTAAAACCTCAAAACAAATGATAATGGAAACACAACTTATGAAATCCTATGAGATGCTGCAAAAGCAGTCCAGAAAGGAAAGTGTATAGCAATCAGTACAAATGGCAAGAAATTAGTAAGTGCCTAAATAATCTAACCCTATAACTCAAGGAACTAGAAAAAAAAGAAATTGATCCCAAAGTCAGCAGTGGGAAGAATATAATAAAGACTAGAGTGGAAATAAACAAAATAGATACAAGAAAATCAATAGAAAGGATCAGCAAACTAAAAGCTGGATTTTCGAAAACATAAAACTCACAAACTTTTAGCTAGACTAGGAAAAAAGAGAGAAGACTCAAAATTAGAAATGCAAGAGGAGACATGACCACTGGTACTACAGAAATACATAGGATCATAAGAGACTACTATGTACAATTATATGCCAACAAATTAGATATGCTACAAGAAACTGGTAATTCCTAGAAACACACTACCTACCAAAATTGAATCAGGAAGAAACAGAAAATGTAAACAAACCAATAACAAGGGATTGATTCAGTAATCAAAACACTCCCAACACAGAAAACTCAAGGACCAGATGACTTTACTGGTTAATTCTACCAAGACTATGAAGAATTAACACCAGTAATTGTCAAACTCTTCCAAAAAAAAACTGAAGAGAAAGGAATACTTTCAAACTTGTTCTATCAGGTCAGAATTTTCATGACACCAAAGCCAGATGAAGACTCTGTAAGAAAAGAAAACTACAGGCCAATAAAACTGATTAATATAGATGCCAAAATTCTGAATATTAGCAAATCAATTTCAACAATACATTAAAAGGACTATACCCTGTGACCAAGTGGGATTTATTGCTGGGATGTAAGAATGGTTCAACATACATGAATGAATATGAGAGATACAGCACAGTAATAGAGTAAAAATAAAAATCACACGATCATTTCATTAGATGCAGAAAAAGCATTGGACAAAATGCATCTTTCTATGATTAAAAACTGAACACATTGAGGATAGGGGGAACATACCTCAACATAATTAAGGCCATATGTAACAAGCCCACAGCTAACATCACCCTCAGTGGTAAAAAGGTAAAAGCTATTCCTCTAAGATCAAGAACAAGACAATGATGCCCACTTAATCACTCTTATTCAGTATAGTACTGCAAATATTGATATTAGCTGGAGCAATTAGGCAAGACAAAGAAAGGCATCTAATTAAGAAAGGAAAAACTAAAATTGTCATTATTTGAAGATGACATGATTTTCTATATAAAAAATCCTAAGGAATCAACAAAAAAGTTGTAACTAATCAACAAAGTAGGCAAAATTGCACTGTATAAAATCAACATACATAATCAGTTGTATTTCTATACACAAATAGTAAAACATCTCTCTGAAAAAATAAAGAAAACTATCTAATTTAAAATAGCATCAAAAATAATAAAACACTTAGGAATAAATTTAACAAAGCTGTGAAACGTCTCTGCATTGAACACTACAAGACATTCATAAAATAAATTGAAGACTCTAACAAATGGGAAGATACCCTATGCTCATAGATTGGAGGAATTTCTAAGATTAAAAAGTCCTTAGTTCAACACCATCTGTAGATTCAAAGAAACTACTCTCAAAAATCCAATGACATTCTCCACAGAAATTGAAAAATCAATTCTAAACTTTCTACTGAACCAGAAAAGAACTGAATAGCCAAAACAATTCTGAGAAAGAAGAAAACCAGAGTCATCACAGTTCCTAATTTCAAACTCTACTACAATTTATACTATTTAAAACAGTATGGCACTGGCATCAAAATAGACACCCAGACCAAAGAGACAGAATAAAGAGCCCAGAGTTAAACTTCCACATATAAGGTTAACTAATTTTTGACAATGTAGCCAAGAACAGCCATGGGGAAATAATAATGTCCTCAAAAACTAGTGTTGGAAAACCTGGATAAATACAAGGAAAAAATAAATTTGTACCCCTATCTTAACCATTCAAAGAATTAACTCAAGATGGATCAAAGACTTGAACCTAAGACCTGATACTATAAAAGTCCTTAAAGAAAGAAACTCCCTTACATTTGTTTTGATGATGATTTTTTTTTAAATAAGACACCAAAAGCACACACACACACACACAAAAACAAAAGCAAAAGTCAACAACTGAGAATAAATCAAACTTAAAATCTTCCGTACAACAAATAAAAAAATCAACAAAATGAAAAGTCAACCTACTAAATGGGAAAAAACTGTAAACCCTATATTGGATAAGGGACACATAATTAAAATACATTTTAAAAACCTCATAAAACACACATGAAACCAAACAATCCAACACATGAATGGGCAAAGGAAAATTTTTTTTTCAAAAAGACATATAGATGAGCGACAGGTATATGAAAATGTGGTCATCATGACAAATCATAAGAACAATGGAAGTCAAAACCACAATAAGGTATTACCTCACATCTGTTAGAATGGCTATCACCAAAATGACAAGAGATAATGAGCGTTGGTGAGGATTTGGGCAAAAGGGAACACTTGTGAACTGTTAATGGGGATATACTTTGTGCAGCAACTATGGAAAACAATATGAAGTTTTCTCAAAACTTTAAAAATACATATACTATATGATCCAGCAATTCCACTTCTGGGTATTTATCCAAAGAAAATAAAAGCATTAACTTGAAAAGATATATGCATGCCCCATGTTTATTGCAGCATTATCCACAATAGCCAAGATATGGAATCAGCCTAAGTTCCTATCAACTGATGAATGGATAAGACAGATGTGATGTCTATATTTATATATTTATCTATATTTACATACACACAATGTATATTATCAGTCATTAGAAAAAAGGAAATTCTACCATTTTCAACATTGGCTACCTTGGGTAAATTATGTTGAGATAAGTCAAAAAGAGAAAGAAAAATACTATGTAATATCACCTATACGTAAAATTTTTAAAAAAGCCAAACTCATAAAAACAAGGAGTAGAATGTTGGTTACCAGGGGCTGGGGTGTGGAGAATAGGAGACATGTTGTTTAAGGATACAAACTTTTAACTAATAGTAAATAATTCTTAAAGATCTGATGCACAGTACAGAGAATATAGACAATGGTATTTTCTTATAATCATCAAACTTGCTAAAAGACTAGAACTTAATTTTTCTAAACACAATAAAGAAATAATAAAGATAACTACTGCTACAATGGCAATCATAGTATAATATGTAAATGTATCAAATCACCATGTTGTACACCTTAAATTCAAATAATATTATATGATAAATATAAGAAAAAAAGGAATGCCAGAAGTATCATCAATATCAAAACAGGTCAAGCAGAAGAAATTTTCTGTGAGTTAGAAGACAGTAAGCTGAAAATATCCACTCAGAGGAGAAAAAAGAGAAAAAGAGGGAAGAATGACTATGTGATCTATAGGATAAAATCAAAAGAAACATTCTGTGAATTATGGCGTTTTAGAAGGAAAAGATAGAGACAGAAGGCTTATTTAAAGAAACAGTAGCTGAGAAGTTTCCAAATCCGGGGAGAGATTTGGATATCCAAGTTCATCAGTTCATAGGGCACCAGACACAGTCAACTCAAAAAAATATCTTCTCCAAAACACAGTAGGGTAAAACTGTCAACTGTCAAAAACAAAGAATTTTAAAAGCAGCAAGAGGAGAGAAACTTATAATTTACAAGAGAACTCTCATAAGGTTATCTGTTGATTTCTCAGCAGAAATCTCACAGGCCAGGAGACAGTGGGATGATAGATTCAAATTGTTCAATAAAAAATGCCAACCAAGAATACCCTCTCCATCATAACTGTCCCTCTAAAATGGAGAGATTAAAAACTCGTTCCAAAAAAAAAGAAAAAAGAAAAAAAGCTGAGGGAGTGCATCATCACTAGATCTGCCTTAAAAGAAATTCTAAGAGTTCCTCAAGCTAAAATAAAATAAAATAAATAGTACAATGAAAACATAAGAATACACAATAGATTTGTAAACATAAGTATATAGTTAAGGCAGGAATACTTAAATAGCGTGATATGGTGGTGTGTTAACCAGTTAACTTTAGTATAAAGGTTAAAGTATGTGATTATTAAAATAACTGCAGCAATAATCATTTTAATGTATAAACAATACACAAAGAGGTAAATTGTACACCATATCCAAAAATTCATGGAAGGAAGTAAAAGCGTAGTTTTGTGTTTGTGTGATGGAGTTAAATTGTTATCAACATAAAATAGACTGTTGTATCTACAAGATGTTTTCCGTGAACCTCATGGAACCACAAAGCAAAAACATATAGTAGATTCAAAAAATAAAAAGACAAGGAAATCATAATATCTCTAATTGACAAAGAATGGCAGCAAAAGAGGAAGAAATAAACAAGAAACAGCAAAACATCCAGAAAACAATAAGATGGCACTGGTTAGTCCTTACTTATCAATAATTACTGTAAACATTAATATATTAAATTCCTCAGTCAAAAGTCACAGAGTGGCTAGACAGATAAAAATCCATGATCAAACTATAAGCAGCCAATCAGAGACTCACTTCAGTGTTAAAAACACAAATAGGCTCAAAGTGAAGCTCTGGAACAAGATATTCCATACAAGTGGAAACCAAAATAAAGCAGTGGTAGCTACAGCTCTACAAGACAAAAAAAAAAAAAAAAAAAAGCCAAAAGCTGCAACAACAACAACCAAAATAAGGTCATTATCTAATAACACTGTCAATTCATCAAGAAGACAATCATAAAGAAATACACCTTAACAGCGGAGGACTTGAACATGTTAAGCAAATACTAACAGATTTGAAGTTAGAAACAGACAATACAAAAAAGGGTAGGGATCTCTCATGCCCAACGTTCAACAACGAATCCAGAAAGAAAATCAATGAGGAAGCACTGAACTTGAATTATATATTAGACCAAATGGACTTAACAGACAAAAACAGAACGGTCCATCAAACAGGGGCAGAACACATATCCTTCTCAAGTGCACATTGAACATTCTCCAGGACAGATCATGTGATGGGTCACTAAACAAGTCTTAGCAAATTTAAGATGACTGATATCATACTAAGTACTGTTTTCAACCACAATGTTAAGAAATGAACAACAGGAAGAATCTGGAAAATTTACAAACGTGGAAATTAAACAACACGATCTTAAAGAACCAATGGGTTACAGAAAAAATTTTAAAATAAAAAATAAAAAGACAGAACCATGAAGAAATAAAACAATCTGAACAGACCAAATTACTATTAAGGAGATTGAATCAGTTCTCAAAAACCTCTCCGGCAAAAAATACCAGGACTAGATTGCTTCATTGGTGAATTCTACCAAACTTTTAAAGAAGAATTAATACAATTTATTTTTAATTAGGTAAATCTTATAAATCTATTTGTGGGTAATACATTTTGTATTTTATAAATACACTAGGAGAGATATACACACCATGATATAAAATAAGTTAGAGCTATTGGTTTTGAATCCTTGATTTAGAAAATAAAGAAAATAATTATCATTTGAGTTCATCTACATTTCAGAAATTTAACACAACTGAGCATATATTAACAATATGATTCTTGTAAACTTTTTTGAAAATACAAAGAAGTAATAAAGAAGAGTATGTCTATTGCATGAGGATGGAGTATAATGGAAACTTACAAGAACAAGGCTTGACCAATTACAACCTCCACTTGAAAAGCCAATGTCTTTAATAAACAAAGGTGAAAATGTTCATTTTCCAAAGGAAACTGCAAGCAAAGGAAAACTAAGAAGAAATGGGAGTTTCCAGATTTACTGTGGTGGTTTATGCACATTTCTCTGTGAATCACACCAAACCCTTACTAAAGATAAAAGAAATATATGAACATCATAGAGGAATCTTGCAGAAAGCACCTGAACCAGTGAACATCAGGTGTATTGGGACAAATGATTATCAGGTGACTGAAGCTCACAAGACATTATCACTGCTGTGGTATTCTCAGTGAAAACACATAAGAAAATCATAATCTAAAACTATCATGAAAAAAATGTCAGTTTTATGCAAATTTCAGTCCACACACACCTCCCATGCTCCCTGACTCTGTGTATTTAAATATTCTTTCTTATCAATATAGAGAGCAAGTCTCTCCTAATTACTTTTTTTTTTTCCAGAACTTTGAGTGATCTGGACCACTAATGTCATCCCATTTAAAAGTGCATTCTCTTAATCCCAAGTTGTTGCATTCAGATGTACATTAATCATTTCACTTTCCCCTTCTTCACTAATAGCTCAACATCCGAAATTATCCCATAGGGAATTTTGCATATTAATGCCTTCCCATGTTGATCTTTCACAAAGGGAATCATTTCAATAACTGAATGTCATTAATTCATGGTAAGAATTCTCCATGCTCTGTAGGGAGCCTGGATGCAGACAATGGGGAAAAGGCTCTGGAACACAAGGGAGAAGTATTCTAAAGAGCTGACTTTGACTATCACAAGAAGGAAAAAAATAAGTAGTTAAAAGCAACCTTGCTAGGCATGCACATGAGAAGTAGAGAATTAAAGATTTGCAGGTTCTCAATCCACGACATTTCAGGAGGAAAAGCAGACACGGCCTCTGACCCAGGACAGGACATTTACCTGAGACGCTGCCATTTCCGACTCTCCTTCCTCCTGCTCTGGATCCTTTTCTCATCAATATCGTGTTGAGGCACCACATCAGCATCTTGAAAATATGCCTTCAACACCGTCAGCACAGCTCCTTCACCTCTTCCCGCAACACCAACAGGCAAAAGGTGTTGACCTTGAAACGCTGACAGGGCAACCTTCCAAAAAAGAGATTCAGGAACAATGAGCTCCTGCATGGAGAACAAACTTGTGAGCTTTTTTTTCCCTGCCGACACATGTTCTCCTCTCACACGGATGCCCAGAAACCCTGCTACGGCACACAGTAAGTGGGCTATGCTGCCCTGCCCCTTCCAATCCCGTGTAGAGCAGACACCGATGCCTCCCCAAAGGAAAAAGGACCAAAGACTGGAAGCAACTCTCACCAACGTACCCAGCAGCCCTCGGGGTTCAACCTGGCCTAAACTTAGAATCACCTGGAGTTAAAACAACACGGATGCTCCCACCCAGATCACTAGACAGACGCTGTGGGGAGGGCACAGGTGATGTTATTTCTAAATACTCATCATGTAGTACTAATGGGAAACTGCATGGGAACCAGGTAGCAAACATTTCTTCTGCAGCTTCAAAGAGCGTACAAATTCGGGGGGAATCAGGACCCCACTCTAAGTTATGATCCTCCTGTGGGTCCCGTGAAATGGCATCTTTAACAAGTTTTTTGTTGGAGCAGGTGTTACTCCCTCAGACCCGTATTCAGCAGCACTGAGCTAGAGCTATCAGGCATAGCACACCTGAGACCACTGAGTAGTGTGAAGGCTTCAGGTAAGAACTCCCAGAAGTGCAGTTTCCCTGGGCCTGATTCTTAGGGGCTGAGCTTCTCTTGGAATAGGTGTGGCCTTGCTGTTGCCTAGGGTAGATGCTGCTGGGTTGGTGGAAATCACGTGGTGGGTTTAGGGATGTGTGAGGGGTCACACTTAGAAATCTACCCAAAGGCACCCTTAGTCCTCAGGTCCTCTAGCCCCCTCTCCTCTCAGGGCCCAACTGACCCACAGGACTCCCCGGGGTCAGAGCATGACCACCTGTTCTCAGGTGAGCTGAGACTCCACACCCCAAAAGATCCACAGCATGAAGTTGTTTACATCACAGATCTGTTTGAAAATAAACCAGAGGCAGCAATGAAGGGTGGATTAACATTTTGGGTTGGGAATGGACAGAAGTCTTTGAAAATGATGTCATGAATGCATATTTGATGATTAACAAAGGCAGTCATGATCTATGCTAAGTAATAAACCACATTATAACTGAATTAACAGATCAGAATTTTTTTCATCATCGTGTGTTTGTCTATGTGTGTGTCTTGTAAATTGTGGTGCCACCGTTTGTCCTCCCCATCCCCCCGTACGTATTTATACTTCCTCACATTTTTAAAAGTGCATTGATTAAGGTAAAAATTAGAGAAAAGCATATCTACTTTTTCAAATATTCTTTGAGAATTCTGAATCTTTTAAAAATTTTATTTAAAAATTTCTTTTTAATTTTTATACAACTTTAAAGGTTAATTTCATTTACTGTTATTATGAAATATTGCTCATTTCCCCCATGTTGTACAATACATCTTTAAGCCTATCTTACACCCATAGTTTGTACTCCCCACTGCCCAATTCCTATATTGCCCCTCTCCCTTCCCCACTGGTAAACACTAGTTTGTTCTGTATGAGTTTTGTTATATGTACTAGTTTGTTGTATTTTTTAGATTCTACATATAAGTGATATCATACAGTATTTGACTTTCTCTGTCTGAGTTACTTCACTTAGCATAATGCCCTGCAAGTCTGCAAATGGTAAAATTTCATTTTTTCGTGGCTGAGTAGTATTGCATTGTGTGCATGTGTGTGTGTGTGTATATATATATATCTCTCTCACATCTTTTTTAATTTTTATTTTATATTGGAGTATAGTTAATTGACAATGTTGTATTAGTTTCAGGTGTACAGTACAGCCAAGTGGTTCAGATAGAAATATATATGTACTTTGTCAAATTCTTTTCCCATTTACATTATTACAGAATATTGAGTAGAGTTCCCTGTGCTATACAGTAGGTCCTTGTTGGTTATCTATTTTAAATATGTGGATATGTCAATCCCAAACTCTCAATTTATCCCCCCCCCCGAACCTTGCCCTTTTGGTAACCATAAATTTGTTTTCGAAGTCTGTGAGTCTGTTTTGTAAATAAGTTCATTTGTATCATTTTTTTTAGATTCCACATATAAGTGATATCATATGATATTTGTCTTTCTCTGTCTGACTTACTTCACTTAGTATGATAATCTCCAGGTCCATCCATGTTGCTTCAAATAGCATTATTTCATTGGTTTTAATGGCTAAGTAATATTCCATTGTATATATGTACATATGTACCACATCTTCTTTATCCATTCATTTGTTGATGGACATTTAGGTTGCATCCATGTCTCGGCTATTGTCAATAGTGCTTCTGTGAACATTGTGGTTCATACATCTTTTCGAGTTATGGTTTTCTCTGGATATATGCCCAGGAGTTGGATTGTTGGATCATATGGTAGTTCTATTTTTAGTTTTTAAAGGAACCTCCATGCTGTTCTCCATAATAATTGTACCAATTTACTTTCCCACCAACAGCATAGCAGGGTTTCGTTTCCTTCCACCCCTTCACTAACATTTCTTTGTAGACTTTTTGACGATGGCCATTCTGACTGATGTGAGGTAAAACCTCATTGCAGTTTATTTATTTATTTATTTATTTTTGGCCGCGTTGGGTCTTTGTTGCTGCACACAGGCTTTCTCTAGTTGCGGTGAGTGGGAGCATGGGCTCTAGGCGTGCAGGCTTCAGTAGTTGTGGCATGTGGGCTCAGTAGTTGTGGCTCATGGGCTCGAGAGCGCAGGCTCAGTAGTTGTGGCACATGGGCTTAGTTGCTCCACGACATGTGGGGTTTTCCCAGACCAGGGATTGAACCCATGTCCCGTGCATTGGCAGGCGGATTCTTAACCACTGCACCACTGGGGAAACCCCATCATTGCAGTTTAGATTTGCATTTCTCTAATAATTTTTCAACATTGATGTACCTTGGGTAAATTATGTTGTCATAAGACAAAAAGAGGAAAGACATTTTATGCAGCTAAATTTCCTCAAGATTCATCCATGTTTTAGCATATTCCTAGATCTTTTCCTTCTAAAGACTGAATAATATTCTATTATATGTGTATACCTGTTTATCCAGGAACTAGTGGATGAACACTTGGGTTGCCTTCATACTTTAGCTACTGTGAATATTATTGCTATAAACATTGGAGTACAAATATTTCTTCAAGACACTGCTTTCAATTATTTTGAGTATACCCCGAAGTAAAATTACTGGATCATGTAGTAATTCTGTTTTTCAATATCTGAAAAGTCACCCTACTGTTTTGCAAAGCAGCTGTATCGTTCTACATTCCCAATGACATAGTACAATGGCTCCAATTCCTTCACATACTTGTTTTCTGCTTGGGTATGTATGTGTGTGTGTGCATACAAATATATAAATATGTATTTAGTGAATGGAGCATCTTTTCAAGTGCTTATCATTATTTGTTCATCTTTTTTTTGGAGAAATATCTATTTAAGTCTTTTGTCCATTTTTGAATCAGGGTGTTTGCTTTTTGTTGAGTTGTAGCAGTTCTCTGTATATTCTGAGTAGAAAGTCCTTCTCAGATATATGGCTTTAAAATATCTTCTCCCATCTAGTGGGTTGCCATTATATTACGTTTATGATTTCTTTGATACACATTTTTTTAAGAAAATTAGGTATTGCAAGTTATTTATTTTCTTGTTAGTTGTGCCTTTGTTGTTCTTTTGTTTCATATTGAAGAAAACACTGCCAAATCCAATGTCATGAACTCTTGTCCTATGTCTTCTTCTAAGACTTTTGTTTTAGGTCTTATATTGAGTTTCCTGATACATTTTTATTAATCTTGTATATGATGATAGGTAAGCATCCATCTTCCTTCTTTTGCATGTTGACACCAAGACTTCTCAGCACCATTTGTTGAAGACTGTCCTTTCTACTTTGAATGGTGTTGGCAAATTGTCAAAAATCATTTGGCCATCATCTATCAGGGTTTACTTCCGGTTGCTCTATTCTATTCTATTGGTCGTAAATAATGGAGAAAACGGTATAATCTATCCAGGTTGATGAAGAACATAAAGAAATAACAGGACTGGATTTAGAAGGGCAATATAGGAGAGCAGGAAGTAAAAGGGAGTGTGAGAGAAGATCTTGTATTTGCAAGCTCATGGAAATATGATCATGCTAAAACCACTAAAAGCCTGACCCTGAACAAGAGAATAAATGTTTTAGCGGAAATGTAACACTTACCCATCTCTGGGAAATATAGTATGGGCATAAAGATAAACCACACACAAATATATGTAAAAGGAAAGGGTTTTCCTGGTGTGAAAATATTGTGGGATTTGAAATACAATTTACTTCTGTTCTACCATTGTCTCTAAAATTTATCAAAGTGTATATACCAGCAATTCCAATTCTGGTAATGTGCTTGACAGGCTTGCATATGAACTTCGGCAGACCAGTAAATGTACATTCACTGTAGGACTGTTCCCCAAAACAAAAAAAAAAACCCTGGAAAGACTATAAAGAGCAATATAGGTAAATTTATAATATCAATACTTTGTTAACACACACACAGATGCAATGATGGTTAACAGTCCAAAAACAGAGGGTGAGCATGGGTGCAAGATGTTAATCCCCAGGCTGGCGGTGGGGTTCAGAGTTTAAAGGTAACACAAGTAGAAAAGGCTTTTGTCAAGTCCTTGATTTTTGAGTTAGGAAGATTCACAGGTAAATTTATTTCAAGATGAATGTATGCACTATACAATTTTTTAAATCAGGAGAAGTAAACATGAGTGATAAGGAATTTCAAACAACTGTTACAATTCAAACAGGATATTAAGAAAAATTAAGTAATATGATTTAAGAATGAAGTAAAGAGATTGTCTAAGATGATGGTGTGGAAAAACCCAGAGCTCAACTCCTCTCCCCAGGGCATCAAAATCACAACTATTTACAGAACAGCAACTGATGGAGAAGACCAGAACCTACCATAAAATATCGTCTACAGCTAAGGACATGAAGAAGGCACCACAACAAGACAGGTAGGAGGGGCGGAATCTCGGTATAGTCAAGACCATACCCGCAGTGGGTGACCCACACATGGGAGAATAATTACAATTTCAGAGCTTCTCCCAGAGAGCGAGGGGTATGAACCTCACATTGGGCTCCCCAGCCCAGGGTTCCTGGGCTGGGAAGAAGTGTCCCTAGAATGTTGGGCTTTGAAAACCAGTAGGGCTTATTTTCCAGAGAACCAGAGGACAGTGTGAAATAGAGACTCCACTCTTGAGGTGCACAGAAAACCCCACATGCCCTGAGACACAGGGCAGGAGCAGTCATTTGAAAGGATCCTGGATCACACCAACCTCCTGATCTTGGAGAGTCTCCTGGAGAGACAGGAGGCAACTACAGCTCACCCGCAGGGACAGAGACACTGGCAGCAGCCATTCAGGGGAGCTCCTTCTACCTTGTGGACACTGGTACCAGCAAGCATAATTTCAGAATCCTCCCTCTAGCTTATTAGCCTCAAGACCTAGCCCCACCCATTTCCACCAGACTATAGACACAAGGAGTAGGATGCCACAGGCCAAGCAACTAACTGAGCAGGGACACAGCCTCATCCACCAGCAGACAGGCTGCCTCAAGACCCTCTCAAGCCCACAGCTGCCCCTGAACCTGACCCCAAACACTAGAAGCGCCAGGACCAGGCTCCACACACCAGAGCACAGGAACTAGATCCAGGACCCCCAGGACCCTCCAGCCAGAGACCCTGGTTCCCAACTCTTCCCACCAGTGGGCAGGCACCAGCACCAGAATCCCTGGCCCCTCCCACAAGTGAGCCTGCTCTAGCCTTGGGACAAGCCTCACACACCAACAGGCAGACACCAGCCTCAATACCACAGCCCAGCAGCCTGTGAAACCAGCCCACACACTAGCAGGCCAGAACCAGCCCTAAGACTGGTGGGGCCCTGGCGCCAGCCACCACTGAGCCTGCTAGAGCTTCACAACCAGCCCACCTACCAGTTGATGCCCAGCAGCCTGCAGACCCAGCCTAAACACCAGCAGGCCAGCACCAGCCATGGACTCAGCTGGGTCCTGACCCTGCTCATCAGAATGCCGACACAGGATTTGGGATGCCCCAGACCCCACAGCCAGATGTGTCAGGAACAATGGTCCGACATCACCTCTGGGAACCCTGGGCTCTACAGCTAGAGCCCAGGACCTGGCTCTGCCTGCCAGTAAGCCAGCATAGTCCCAGGACTTGGCTTTACACACCAGTGGTTGGGCACCAGCCCTGGTATCTTCTGGACCTCGATGCTACCCACAAGTGAGCCAGCAGTAGATTTGGTGTCACCCATGGTTGTGCAGCCAGCTACCTCATAATTCTGTCCCACCAAGCAGTACTTACAGGCTCCATACAAGGCAGAGTCTGGCAAACAACCAGACTGGGGGCAGCCAAGCCTACAGGAACACCCACAGTAGTCAGCCCACCACAACCCAGCAGCCCACATAGGGGGTATACCTAGAGCATATGGTTCTAATGACCAGGGAAGAGTGAGCTGTTGGGACACATACAACATCTCTTACAAAAGGTCACTTCTCCAAGGTCAGGAAATGTAACTAACCTACCAGAAACACAGCAAGAAAATGAGATAACAGAGACATATGATCCAAATGAAGGAAAAAGACAAGAACCCAGAAGAAGATCTAAGTGAAGTGCAGATAGCCAATCTACTCAAGGAAGACTTCAAGGTAATGATTGTAAAGATGATCAAAGAACTCAGGACAAGAATGAATGACTAGAGTGAGAAGTTAGAAGTTTTTAAAAAAGAGTTAGAATCTTAAAGAACAACCTTACAGAGATGAGGAATACAGTAACTGAAATGAAAAATACACTGGAAGGAAACAATTGTAGACTAAATGATATAGAGAAATGAATCAGAAAACTGGAAGACTGAGTACTGGAAATCACTGGAGGTGGACAAAAAAATAGAATAAAAGAAATGAGGACATTTTAACAGACCTCTGAAACAACACCAAGTGTACTAACATTGGCATTACAGTGGTCCCAGAAGGAGAAGAGAAAGAGAAAGAGACAGAGAACATAATTGGAGACACAAAGCTGAAAACTTCCCTAACCTGGGAAATAAAACAGACATCCAAGTCCAGTAAACATAGTAAGCCCCAAACAGGATCAACCCAAAAAGGACCACACCAAGACTCATTGCAATAAAAATGGCAAAAATTGGGGTTTCCCTGGTGGCACAGTGGTTGAGAGTCTGCCTGCCAATGCAGGGGACACGGGTTCGAGCCCTGGTCTGGGAGGATCCCACGTGCCGCAGAGCAACTGGGCCCGTGAGTCACAATTGCTGAGCCTGCACGTCTGGAGCCTGTGCTCCGCAACAAGGGAGGCCGCGATAGTGAGAGGCCCGCGCACCGTGATGAAGAGTGGCCCCCACTTGCCACAGCTGGAGAAGGCCCTCGCACAGAAACTAAGACCTAACACAGCCATAAATAAATAAATAAATAAATACATAAATAAAATTTTTTTTAAAAAGGCAAAAATTAAAGATAGACTATTAAAAGGAGCAAAGGAAAAGCAACAAGTTACAAACATATGAACTAGCATAAGGTCATCACCTGACTTTTCAGGATAAACTCTGCAGACCAGAAGTGAGTGGCATGGGGTATTTAAAGTGATGAAAGGGAAAACCCTATAACCAAAAATATACTACCCAGCAAGGCTTTCCTTTAGATTTGATGGAGATATAAAATTTTATAGAGAAGCATAACTGAAAGAGTTCAGCATCACCAAACCAGCTTTATGAGAAATGTTAAAGGGGCTTCTCTAAGTGAAAAAGAAAAGACCACAACTGAAACATGAAAATGATGAAAGGAAAAACCTCACTGGTAAAGGCAAATATTCAGTAAAGGTAGTAAATCAACCATGTACATAGCTAGTAGGAAGGATAGAAGAAAAAGTAGTAAAATCACCTATGTTCACCATAGGAAGTTAAGGAACACACAAAACAAGTAGGTATGAAATATGATATCAAAACCAGTACTTGGTAGGAGAGTAAAAATGCACGGTTGTTAACATGCATTTGAAATCAAGAGATCAGCAACTTAATCATACACACACACACACACATAAACGACAATGGTAACTATAAACCAAAAATCAATAATAGATAAACATACACAAAACAAACAAATGTGCAAAAAAACTGAAAGAATTCCAAACATAATATTAAAGATAGTCCTCACATCACAGGAGAAGAGAATAAAAAAAGAAAAGAATACAAGAAATTAAAGAGGAATTCCAAAAATATCTGGAGACAAATAAAAATGAACACTGAACGATCCAAAATCTATGGGTCACAGCCAACAGTGATACAAGTTTAATCTCAGTAAACAAAAAAAAATATCAAATAAACAACCTAACATTATACCTGAAGCAACTAGAAAAAGAAAAAACAAAACTCAAATTTAGTAGAAACATAGGAATTATAAAGATCAGAGCAGATTTTTTTTAATAGCAACTAAAAATTCAATAGAAAAGATCAGTGAAACTAAGGGCTGGTTCTCTGAAAAGATACACAAAATAGATACACATTTAACCAGACTCATAGAGAAAAAAAAGAGAGGGCCCAAATCAATAACATCAGAAATGAAAAAAGAGAAGTTACAAACGACATAACAGAAATAAAAAGGATCATAAGAAATTAATGTGAACAACTATATGCCAATAAAATGAACAAAGTGATGAAATGGACAAATTCCTAGAATTGTACCATCTCCCAAAACTGAACCCAGAAGAAATAGAAAATATGAACAGAGAAATTGCCAGGAATGAAATAGAATCAGTAATAATTTAAAAAAAAAAGAACTCAACAAACAAAAGTCAAGGATCAGATGGCTTCAGAATTGAATTCTACCAAACATTTAGAAAAGAGTTAACACATAACCTTCTCAAACTGTTCCAAAATATTGCAGAGGATGAGGTCAGTACCATCCTCATACCAAAATCAGACAAAAATAACACACAATAAAAAGAAAATTACTAGGCAATGTCACTGATGAACATTCACGCAAAAATTCTCAAAAAATATTAGCAAACTGAGTCCAACAATATATTAAAAGGATCATACACCATGGTCAAGCGGGATTAATCCCAAGGAGTCAAGGATAGTTCAACATCTTCATATCAATTAATGTGATAAACCACAGTAAAAAAAATTGAAGAATAAAAACCATATAATCATCTCAATAGATGCATAAAAAGCTTTTGACAAAATTCAACATCCATTCATGATTAAAAGCTCTCCAGAAACTGGGTATAGAGGGGACATACCTCAACATAATAAAGGTCATTTGGAGAAGGCAACAGCTAACATCATACACAATGGTGAAAAACTGAAAGCATTTCCTCTAAGATATGGGACAAGTCAGGAATGCCCACTGTTGCCACTTTTATTCAACATAGTTTTGGAAGTCCTAGGCACACCAAATCAGACAAGAAAAAGAAATAAAAGTAAACCAAATTGGAAAGGAAGAAGTAAAACTGTCACTTTCTGCAGATGACATAACACTGTACATAGAAAATCCTAAAGATGCCATCAGAAAACAACTAGAGCACATCAATGAATTCAGAGAAGTTGCAAGATGCAAAATTAATATATGGACACCAAGAGGGGAAGCGGCAGTAGTGGGGGGTGGTGGGATGAACTGGGAGATTGGGATTGACATATACACACTCATATGTATAAAATAACGAATAAAAACATATATATGGATCTGCTGCATTTCTATACACTGACAATGAACTATCAGAAAGACAGATTAAGGAAACTATACCATATGCAATCACATCAAAAAGAATAAGATACCTAAGAATAAACATACCCAAGCAGGTAAAAGACACGTACTCAGAAAACTATCAGACATTGATAAAAGAAGTTGAAGGTGACACAAAAAGATGAAAAAATACTATGTGCATGGTTTGGAGGAATTAATACTGTTAAAATGACCCTACTACCATATATATATAATATATCTCACATGCTGTTTCATTTCATGTAGCTCTTCCTACAATTCCAGGCTGAGTTTGTTTCCAGGAAAATATATTATTTCAGATACATATTTGCCCACTCAAGACTCCTCTGTAATCCCAGATTATTTAAGAGACTTCTGCTTGACACTGCCTAGATTCTGAAGCTCCACTACAGGCATTAAAAAAATTATATTTACATAGGTATTTATATGATAATCAAACAATAATGTAATTACAATTGTATCATGATTTATTGCTTCTTTTGGAGCATAAAATTGTCTCATTTGCCACTGTCTTGTAAATGACTGTTTACAAATTATACTTAGGACTTAGAGAGGAATGAATCTGCAAAAAACTGACCAATGTGCAAATATCACCAATTTACATACATCTCACAAGATTAGGAAATTCTCTAATTATTATCAAAGAAAAATAAAGCCTGGACGCTCTGCAGTCATGAATCAAGGGAATGCAGGGGACTAGAGTTAAGAAACAGACGGTAATCAATGCAGCAGAGTGCACCGTCCACCAGCTGGGATTACTAAAAGACACGAAACAAACGTGAAATATGGAGGAGAGGGTTACAAAGACACAAAAGTGCCCACCAAGACAAGGACGCTTTGGGTGGCTCTAGATTCAGGGGAGGATCTAGGGAAGATGTTAGTGCTATGGATGTGTTGAATCTGCTGTCTGTGCCTACTCAAGATGAAACCATAGAGACATGGACCAGATCATGAGCACCTAACATGAAACTTATCAGGGAATAATAACAGTCCTACAATCAGTAAGATGGTGATTCTGTTATGAAATAAAGCATAACCGAATCCCCAATCCTCTTCCTGTTATCAAACCTAGCATACTTCATTACTATGACATACTTACAAATCTTGTTCTTCCAATAGTTTAGATATATATTTACCTGTTTTCCTAATTATTTGTCATTATAGTTTAAGTTGGTGGTAATTTATTTTTTTATTTTAGTAGTGACAAGTTTCTATTTAGTTATAAAGATTTATTTAATAGGCCAATACCAATTATTCAAAAGACTTAGTGATCTTAACTTAATATAGATGCTCTCGTTGAAATACTACAGAAACCTGCTACATGACCAAGTTGGATTTAATACACACAAGACAGGCTCAATATTAGGACAGCAACAAAGAGAGTCATTTGCTTCTGTGCCTGAACAAAACGGAATACCACCTATCACAGGAATTGTTGAATAGTATCATGGTGTGCCTTAAAGTAGTTGTTATGAATCACTAATATTAATAAAAATGTGCAGGGTAAAAAAAATCACTAATTTTACATCCTATTCTCATCAATTTCTTAACATCTGAGTGAAGTAAAACCATTAGCAATGAAGATAGATGTGCGTTTTATGTTATTTTAACATACAAGATAGTTATGCAAAAATGGAATCTCTCATGTGTAAAATCTTGTGCATTTTGTTAAATTAAAATCATACATTTTCACTGATAGAATACGTTCAAAACAGAGCAACTATCACAAGGTACATTTGAGCCTGACTTCTCCTCTCTGAAACTCATGATTATACATTCACATTCCTTAAGGACTGATTCCTTTTCTTCAAGAGGGAAGAGCACCTCATCAAAATGAACCAACCACTGACGATGGTGGCACAAGACAGCCTCGGTCTCCATTGATCCCTCCATACACCCTAAGCTAGAGGACACACTTCTCTCCAGCAACTGCCATTAGGGTACAACGTTCTGTGCAGGACTAAATGACTTATATACGTTTCTCTTAGCCTTTACCATAAGCATGTGGTGTTACAGGCTCAAACCTGCAGTAATCCTGAACATTTAGTCTCTGATTCTGTCATTAATATGAACAACAGATTGGTTTCCGCACTTAAGAGTATATTAAAAGTCAGGTTGCAGCATTACTTGGATTCAGCACCAAGAATCAAGGTCATTGTGAATTACACTAAACTACATTAGAAGCCACAATGCGCTGATGCAGGAACTATAATCCCAAACTCTCTTTACTAGTTCAGCTCAAGGTTCAGAATTATTTCATCTTCCTGTGTGGCTTTGGCACTGGACCAGAATCAAACCCTGAAGAATCACTTTTCCTGAAATGAACATTTACCTAGATTCCTGACACCCTCCCTTCCACGGAGAGCCATCCCTTCAGATACAAAGAAAACATTGTCACCTGACTCCTTTCTGCTGCCAGGATGGTGGGCTCAGTGTGATGGTCAAGACAGCCAGTACCTACACTGGAGGGAGACAGGCATAAACCAGGTGTAGGTTGGTGATTCTCTGACCTCACCTCCCCTCAAAACTGCACATATCTTTTCACCTGTAGGTACAATAAGAGAACAGTTTGGGGGAATGGAGGATATTTGTGAAAAACTTTATCCCAGGTGTTAATTACCAAAGACAGCTTCAATCTACTAGTTATTTCCAAGGAGATCATTGAAGAGCTTTGAGAGACTCCTTTTTGTTTTGTTTTACTTTATCCCAAAAGTAAAAGTCAGAGTCTCATGTGAAGGAAGCAGGAAATACTGAGTTGGCTGTGGAAACTGGAAATACACCGGAGACTGGAAGAGCTTATGGAGGCTATAAATAATGCTTGAATCAAAAGTTTGGTGGTGGGACTTCCCTGGCAGTCCAGTGGGTAAGACTCTGCACTCCCAATGCAGGGGGCCGAGATCGATCCCTGGTCGGGGAACTAGATCCCACATGCATGCCGCAACTAAGGAGCCCACGTGCCACAACTAAGACAAGAGAGAGAGCGACAGAGACAGAGAGAGACAGAGAGAGAGACAGAGAGAGACAGAGAGAGAGGGAGAGGGAGAGAGAAAGAGAGGAGGAAAAAAGGAAAGAAGGAAAGAAGGGAAGGAAGGAAGGAAGGAATTGGTTCATTGAATTAAACAAAACAATATTTAAAAAGAAAAAGGTTGGTGGCACATCATGGGGAAATAGAACCAACCTGAAAAAGCTCCCAATGGCCACGTGTACATAAACTTGAACAACAAAATAAAGAGCATGGAACTGAACAATATTACAAAATATTCAATAAATCCATAGGATTCCATATCAATATTAAAATATAATTGTAGAAATAAATGGAGACAAGGAATATATTTCTTACATAAGGATGATGAATAATATAGGGAATTATTCCTCTTTTAAAGTGGGGAAGCTTACTTTATCCCCTTAGCCCCTCCTTGCATATGAGATGCACTTAGTGATTTCCCTACAAAGAATAGAGTATGGAAAAGAAAAACACAGTAACTTCACAGCGGAGAAACCTGGCAAATACGTTAAACAAGTGATTAACCACCTCAATGATAAATCATGTCAGTTACCAAATGACATGATGAGAGGTGGAAGCTTTCTCCAAAATAATTCATTTTTTTCTAATCATGAGGAACACATAACACAAACTCAACTTTAGAGGTATTCTAAGCAGTGTCTCATCAGTATTCCTCAAACTTGTCAAGGTCATGAAAAATAAGGGAAGATTGAGAGAGGGTCATGGAGCACAAGAGACAGGGAACATATGATGACTATATGTACCTAATGTTCTGGACTGGGTCCTGGAAGAGAAGAATGACATAGGGTCAAAACTGGTGAGATGCAAATGAAGTCTGGAATTCAGCTAACAGTATGGTAGCAATGTAGATTTCCTAGTTTCCACAAATACAGCATGGTAATATACAATGGTAACTACAGAGAAAACTGTAGTGAAAGATATTTGAGACCTCTCTGTATGACCCTGCAGCTTTTCTACAATTCTAAAATTATTTTTAAAATATTTACTTAAAATTATATAAAAGTTTATGTTATATTAACTGATTATCTCTTTGAGTTTATACCCTTTTTTATTTTCTATGGAAGGCATTTTAACTCTTTTCTTGATTTCAAAAATAATCAAACTATTAAACAAAATAGATTCATATATTTTGCCTTCTTTGTTGTTCCAAATTTAATGAAAAGATCCTCTATAAATGTGTTTTATAGAGGTCAGAAATACAGGAGTCCATCTTGCAACCTCTTTCTCTGTCAATAAAGGGGGTAACACAGGAAAATCTTCCTTCTGCAGAGCATAAGAATCCATTTTTCATGTACACCAAATCTCTAATCAATCATTTTCTCTTACATGCTGTTTCCCTAAAATTCAGCTGAAATATCTTCCTCTGTTCTTTGTAGTGACCCCACAGCTCATTATTCCAGTTTACTGGAAATTTTTCAGTAAATTAATCTATGTCAATAAGCATGATATTTCAAAGATCCACCATTCATGACAGCAAGAGACATAAACCTAGGTTTCTCAAAATAATTTCCATTGAAGCAGAGCTTCCCAGACCACGTTTTAAAGCCTAGATTCCTCCTTCACCTTTGGACATTCACACCTGTGCTATCTGCTTTATTCATTCTCACCTACCTGAGTGTATGACTGTTGTCTCCTTTTCTTCACATCCCAGCTCTTCCTTTTGCTCAAAAAAGGTGACCAGGTTCAGCTTAGAGACAGCAAGACCTGTTTATTTAAAAAAGGAACATGACTCATCCTGGGGATTCTACAATTTCCAACCCAGTACTGTGTTCAGCAGAGAAGAGAGGATACTACGTGTTATAGAAAATGATTTCACCAAATAGTATTTCCTGACAGCGACTTTAAAGTACATAGGGGGACTTCCCTGGTGGTGCAGTGGTTAAGAATCCGCCTGCCAATGCAGGGGACACGGGGTCAAGCCCTGGTCTGGTAAGATCCCACAGGCTGTGGAGCAACTAAGCCTGTGCACCACAACTACTGAGCCTGCACTCTAGAGCCCGCGAGCCACAACTACTGAGCCCTCGCACCACAACTACTGAAGCCCGCGTGCCCAGAGCCTGTGCTCCACAACAAGAGAAGCCACCACAATGAGAAGCTCGCACACCACAACGAAGAGTAGCCCCCACTCACCACAACTAGAGAAAGCCCGCGTGCAGCAACAAAGACCCAACGCAGCCAAGAATAAATAAATAAATAAATTTATAAAAATAAAAAATAAAATACATAGGAAGCAATTCTAATTTGCAGATCCTTAACTCTACTTTCAAAAATAAGGAACTCTATCAAAAATAAGGAATGGATACTCGACTTTAAGATGTGGCAGAAACAGTATTTTATTTCATTTTATGAATATCTAGAATTATCACTGATGTAGAGTGAAAGATGCAGATCAACTCAAGAAATGAGGACAAGATGAAACATCTTGAAGATTTTCTTTGCATCAACAAACCCTTATTTCCTTGAAATGATTGCATTTCTCATTTGTGCTGATTATAGCATTTTAAGATAATTGAATCAATACTATACAACTGTTGTTTTATTTTCCTGAAGATACAAAAAGTTATAAAGAAGAGAATAACTGTGACATGACTGTGGAATAAAATGAAAATTTACAAAACAGTTACTAACAAAAGCCAGTATCTCCACTGAACAAAGGTGAGAGCTGTCATTTTCCAAAGCAATCTACAGTAAAGAGAAATGAAGTAGAAAGGGGGAGTTTTCAGATTAAATGCAATCATTTATGCATATCTCTCAATAAATCCAATACCCTTATTAATTGTAATTGGAAAATTATTAGCTTCTCAGTCAAGGAATCTGGCAGACAGCCCCTGAACCAAGTTAAAAAAATTAACATCAGCTGTACTTCAACAAATTGAAAAACTGACCAATGCACACAGGACTCATCATTGCTGTGATACTGTTTTGCAAAATAATAATGATAGTAATAATAGTCTAATCATGAGAAAAGTATTAATCAAATTTAAAGCCACATATACCTCTCATATCCTGTACTCTAGTGTATTTTAAAGAGTAAGTCTTTCCTTGAGGCAACTGAGAGCTGTTTCTTTTTCAGAACTTTGACTTATTCTGGGCCATATTGCAATCTGCTTTACTGGTGCATTTTCATAATCCTTGCCTACATAGACTGATGCTGCATCCAGACAAGATTAAGTATTACATATTCTCCTTCTTCACTGATATCCCAGGACTCAAGCCCATATTCAGTGGGAATCCTGTGTATCAACACATCCCCAGGTTGGTCTGACAAAAAGGACACATTTTCAATGTCTGCACAACAGTAGTTCATGGTAGGAATCTTTCATGCTGTAAAGGGAGCCTGGAGGGAAAGAATGGAGAGAAGGCAATGGGATATAAGAGAGGAATGTCCTAAAGATCTACCCTTGGCTATCATTAGGTAAATAAAGTAGTAGAAACAAATTTGTGAGGCAGGACCACCAGAGGTAGAGAAGTAAATGTTTGCAAGTTCTAAATACATGGGATTTCAGCAAGAAAAGGGGACACAACCGCTGACCTGGGTCACAATATCTACCTGAGAACCTGCCATTTTCCTGAAGATACAAAGAGTTATAAAGAAGAGAATAACTGTGACATGACTGTGGAATAAAATGAAAATTTACAAAACAGTTACTAATAAAAGCCAGTATCTCCAGTTAGTAACAGTTAGTACTGTTTTGTAAATCATCTTATTTAACAGTCATGTCACAGTTATTTCTAGGTGTCTTTCTCAGGCCATACGATAAAGATAAACCACATGGGTGCATCTCTGAAGGCATCAGCACAGCACCTTCACATGCTACCCCACACTCAGAGGCAGAAGGACCTTGAAATGCAGAAGGGCCAAGGTCCCCTATCATTTGTCATGTGACAGATTCAGAAAAAAATGAGCTCCTACATGGAGACCAAAATGTGATATATTCTCCTTCCCTGTTTTCATATGCCCTTCCGCCTCACAGTCAGTCACTAATTCCGCTACAGCAACGGGGAATGTGGGTTGCAAGGACCACATGTCTTTTCTTGAACCAAAGGCTGGACTCAGCTGTCACACCACAAATATACCTAAGAGCCCTCTTGCTTAACTCTGGTTTCACCCTGGAATTGCCTGGAACATGTAGTTTAAAAAAAAACTTATTTGTAATCATCTATATAAGTTATGTTGTTCACCTGAAACTATGTTGTACTATGTTGAATCAAATGTAACACTGTAGGTCAATTAAACTTTTTTTTTTAATGTGTTCTCAGGCAGGATCCGTGAAGGAGGTCACAGGTGATACTGGTTATTAAAGCTCACCATGTCATGTTTATTGTAAGACTAGAGTGATAAGCATTTATGTAAATTGTGCCCCTCAAGTTTAAATATGCATACAAAGCATTCCAGGACCCATGGAAGAAACGTTGATTCTGCAGGTTTGGAGTGGGGCCTATGAATTGGCATCTTTATCAAGTTTCTTATTTGTGCCGATGCTGCCTCCTCAGACCCGTTTTTAGGAGCACTGCACTTACACTATACAATTACCACGAGGATGTAAACACCGGGGCTCACCTTTCTGTCTCTTCTTCTGTTTCCCTATGATTGATTAAAAAAAAAAAAAGTTTGCATGCAATATTAGCTAACTGTTGATGGTGGAGGAATACAGAAAAGAAGGGTATCTTAGAAGTTCAGAGATTTTTCATTGTTTTCTGTTTACTTTCACTTCTTTTTCCTAATAGGGTAGATAAAGTTTTACGTTTATGAGTAAAAGTCTATCAGTTTTTCTAACTGGATGTATTTTTTATTCTCCCATCAGCGACATGAGAGATTAATTGTTCTTCATTCTCACTAAAACTTGATGTTCCCAGTCTGTGTTTTATTTATTTATTTAATTTAGGCATCTAGAAATTTGAGGTGCCATCTGACTGTTGTTTCCCTGGTGTCTAGCATAAATTAAAAAATGTGATATATATGAATGAAAATTACTCAGCCTTAAAAAAAGAACACCCTTCTTTTTGGGACAACATGAATGAAGCTGAAGTACATTATGCTAAGTGGAATAGGCCAACACAGAAAGGAAAATACTGTATTATCTCAATTATATGTGCAATCTACTAAAGTCGAACTCATAAAACAGCAGAATCTTGATTGTCAGGAACCTGCTGCGGGGGAGATGGGACATGTTGTTCAAATGGTACAAAAATGTGGTTCTGCAGGACGAATAAACTGTAGAGATCCAAGTACAGGCTGGTGAAACAGTTCATTACAGGGTACAGTATACTTGAGATTTGCTAAGAGAGTGTATCTGAAGTGTTCTCCTCAGAAAAAAATGCAAATAAGTGAGATGACACAGATGTTAATTACCTTGAATGTGGAAATCATCTCACAACATACACGTACATTTTTCAACTTGAACAACTACTGGATCTGCAGGAATGGAAAGCAGGGTACTGGATGGGAGGGGTCATGAAATGCAGAATTCAATGAGAAATTAAGACTCCGAAACATTCAGTATTTGCTCTTCACATATCTGCTTGTGGGTTTCAGCAAAATGTGAGCACCTTCCACTGAGGCGTGGGAGAAGCAGTCAACCAAACACTGATCTCCTGTGACCTGTGCAGTGAGGGGAGGACCCAGGGTGGGGACAGACCTGGACACAGCCTCTTGAGGGTGTAGATCTGGGCAGGGCTGGGGAAGGAGCTGGCTCCCTGTACTGCCCTCCCTGTCTCTGGGACATTTCCCTCACTCTCTTTCCTAAGCCTGCCCAACAGAAACTTAATTTCCAAAGTTCATATTATTTTAACCCATTTAGTCACTTCCCCACCTATTTTATAAAATAAAATAAACAGTTTAACATAAACAAAATTTTCTGGGACAATTATACTAGAAACTCTTTTCTTAACAAGTTCAAAGAAAAACAAATCGTTGTCATCATCATCACCATCATCATAACATCTTCTGACAGTTGATGGCCCCTCAAGGGGTGATGTCAGGACGTACACACAACAGCGAAAGGGAATTGGCCCAAATGAAGCCGAAGTCCGCTACACATCACTCCTTTTTTTTGAACCATCCACACAATCCTGAATTCAAACAATTAGCCATTTGTAACAGCCTTTGTGTCAGGCTCTGTGAAAGAGTTCAGGTCACATCAGCCATTCACAGATATCTTTTCACATGTTCCCTGTGCTACAGAACATGTATTTCCTCAGAGCGGCCACGTGACAGAATTCTAACCAATGATATAAGAGAGCTGTTCAGGGGAGGTTGATATTCCCCAAATCAAAAAAAAGTGGCTTCACATCAAAATCCCTTTGTGCTATCAGATTCACACAGCTTCCTTCCTGTTGCATGGAACATGGTTAGATGCTTGACTGTGGGGCAACCATACTGGGTTATGAGAGAACCAAAATGTGCAAAACGCCTGCATGTAGACAACACCAGAGAGAAGAAGTAAAAAAAAGAAAATGTAGCTCATAAGTTTTCTCAGCCACTTTTTTCAGCTATGAGCATCTACCTATGCACTGTGTACATAATACCAAATATACATCTTTTCTATGCATATGCATTAGTCCGTTCTTGGTATAACTGAAAACAAACCACTAGCTGCAGAAAAAGACACGTGATTATATTTCACTTATACCAATGTTAAAAGTGAGCATAAACTGCTACCCAAATCCATTGTATCAATTAGCACAACTGAAAAACAATCCTCTTTCCATTCCAGGCAAGGTTGATAAAAAGACAGCACGGGCTATGAAAAAACTAGGGAACTTCTAGCATAAAAATGAAATAAACTGTTTGAAAAAGAAATGCTCCCTGCCTCTGACCAATGAACTCTTCCCCCAACTATTTGACGCCTGGTATAGAACCCAGAGCACATGACAAGGCCATCACTCTGTTGAGAGGAAGTGAGGATGCTTCCTGCCACCTGTGGGTCAGCTTCCCTGGAAGGTCACTCGTTTACAGTAGTTATATTTTATGATGTGGGTATGTACCTGGCACTAGTTTTCTGTTAAACCACAGCATATGCCGTGCTGACCTGCCTATCACAGTGTCCAGAAGGCTTCCTCATCTCCACATCTAGTCTGCCACGGGACATTTGAAAGCTATGTTCACAAAATTTGTTTCATTGCACACCCCTTCTCCATCAAACTGCCACTGATCTGAGCCTGGGAAAATGTAATAATCTCTGTATATGAACAGCATCCCGTCCTCAGTACTGCCCAGGAAATATTTTAAATCATGAGTACAGTATCTGATTTCCTCAATTCTCAGGAACACAGCACATTTGGCAAGTCTCCATCTCTGTCATCTGTACATCAGAATACACCACCACCAGCTGCCTAAGACCTGGCGTGAATATGGGGAGCTTCCTTGCACTTTCCTACCTACATTTCCAAAGTACTCTCCATATTTACTTTCAATAAAAAAGTAAATCTCTCTAAAACAACAACAACCAAAAACACCACTGTCTTATTTTATCAGTCTTCACACATTGCCTAGTGCTGCCTGAGTTAAAATTCTGGTCCACTGAATCTGCTCTACTCTTATCACAATTAAGTGATCACAATGTGGTATTTGAATCGTATAACTAACCTCAAATTTCTCACTTAAATTTCTCATTGCTTTAGAAAAAATTGAAAGTACACATGAGAAACCTGCATGGATGACTGCGGGTGAGGAGAGCAGTGAGAACGCTGTGTCCATAACGAAGGCAAAGAAGGAGAATGACTGTGATTCATATGTAGCAAGGATGGTGATGAGGATAAATTTTAAAAGAAACTGGAGGGCTTCCCTGGTGGCGCAGTGGTTGAGAGTCTGCCTGCCAATGCAGGGGACACGGGTTCGAGCCCTGGTCTGGGAAGATCCCACATGCCACGGAGCAACTAGGCCCGTGAGCCACAACTACTGAGCCTGCGTGTCTGGAGCCTGTGCCCCACAACAAGAGAGGCCGCGATAGTGAGAGGCCAGCACACCGCGATGAAGAGTGGCCCCCGCTTGCCGCAACTAGAGAAAGCCCTCGCACAGAAACGAAGACCCAACACAGCCAAAAATTAATTAATTAATTAATTAATTTTTAAAAAAACTGGAAATAATCAGGAGATGAAACAAGTAGATTTTTCTCCTAAATTCAGTGTGTGTCAGTTGTGCAGTCCAAGAACAGGTATCCTCTATCCACATGCAGAAATCATGCAGTTCTTCATCCTGTACATTTTCTGTCTTTTACATCATGCTTCAGCATCATTCAAATTGGAATATTTTTCTCCTAATTTTACAAAATGTATTAAACACCCATCACCATCACGTGTGTTTGTTCACCTCATATATACGCCTAAACAACCCCATGACTTATGAATTCTCCAGGTTTTCACCTGATCTAATTTTTACAGTAAAGTGAATAACTTTGATAATGTTACATATAAGAAGTGGAAGAAACAGTAAGTGAAGAAAAGCCATCTTAGTGTCTCTTTCCAATTAAGAAGTAATAAACTGTATTAATTTTTAAAATCAACTTAATATGCTCACTGGGGAATTATGCTCATCTTTAATTTCTGAACACCAAAAAATTAATGAAAACCATCCTAAAAATACCTCAGCATATAATAAAAGCAATAGTTCATGAGTTTTGGACAAATGAAATCGTAAACTAGATTTTTCATGATTAATGGGCAAGTAAAAAGATGGTTTGAGAGCATCTCAACCATAATTCGTGACATATGGAAAAAATGAATTCAATGTAATGTAGACCAAATAGATTTATACTACAAATCTACCAATGTCTTGAGTTTGTTAGCAATTCATCCACCATTTTGAAATTACCAGTTGTGATACTATATTTCTAAATTATTTCTGAAGCTATGCATATACACAAGCACTCTTCCTTCTCAGTTTTAGCACTCCTAAATATATCTTCATATATTTACATTTTGCATCCCCTGTAGATCAAAACCATGAAAAACAGTTTGTGTTCCCTCTGCTGAGTAAAGAAACATGTGCAAAGGAAAATATAGTGTCAAATATTACAAATATCTGCTCAGAAGTTCAAAAGTATGGATTTTCATTACACTTGTTATGAATTTGCCAAATTAACATTTTAAAAATAGAGCCCTCGCCAAAGCATGGTGAGCCCCGGTTCAGTAAAAGACCAGAAGGGAAACTGAAGTAGATGACTTTATTACTCACAGGTCCTGAAATAATTAATAGCAAACCTTGAGGGCCCGTTCATGAAAGCCAAGGCAAGATGAAGGCAGACAGCGTGGCAGTACTTGGGCTCATGCCTTCGTCAGTGACAATGGGTGAAATTCTTTGGGTTTCCAGGCTTAAGTGTGTATTGTTGAATTAAAACCAAAATGAGCAGGATTCTCATAAGCTCTGAGGGTCTTACTGAAGGGTTCCATGAGAAGAGGGACCAGGGTTTCTGGAAGAGAGCAGATCACAAGGGCTGCTGGGGAAGACACAGCAGGAACTTACATTTGCCTGTGAATTTGCAGCCAGTTTTCTAGTGCATGTGCTCCCAGGAATGGCTGGTGTCAGTTCAAGGCAACTGCAGGTTGCCTGGCTACACAAAATGATTGCTGAGGAAGCAGTATCAGGCAGTGGTTTTGGTAAGCTCTCAACAATCCTCCTGTATAAACCTTACTACAACTACCATAATGTGCCAGCAGTTACAAACAGGAGGAAAAGATACAATATACAAATTATGAAAAATATAATCTCAAACGACTTGAGTGCTAAGACCAGTAGAAAAGGGATTACTATAGATGTCATCCCACTCTGTCCTTAAATAGTTTTTTTGTGATCATCTGTTACCTAAAATAATGCTTAAATAATATGGAAGAAGTTAACTTTCATTTATTATACAAGTTTATCATATTATTTAAAAACGAGTTTTATTAATTAACACACATTAAGTTCACATACAGCCTAAATAAATCTTTAACAATCCACTTATGATTCTCTATCAAAATACAGATTACAGAAATTCAGAGTCATTCTTGTTCTTCTGATAGAATGATCTGAGATTGTGATTTACATCATTTACAAAAAAGAGGCTAATTATTTAGTAAACATGCATGTACATTACTTTTATAACCACTTATGGAAGGGTTACCTATACTTTTCTTGGATATCAATAAAGTAATTTGAGAGTTGAATGTTATTAATTATTGTTTTCAAATAATCTCAAATAAAGCCAATATAAACACACTGATAACAATTATATCTGTCCAAACATTCATCTCTTGATCCTGTGATCAATACCAACAAATAAATTTTATAAGTGTTTGTCTTTAGATTATTTTCTACAATATTCTGATTTAAAGTAATGCCGAAAAAGAGTTATTGACTGAATGCTTTCTACTACGTATTCTGGTATTTAATTAGATTTTATTTTTGATTAACTACTTACATTTTTTCATCATTCAAGTTTCTTTCCATTATGAACTCTCAGGTGTCTTCTAAAGTATATATTTAGGACTAACATCTTTAATCACTTACTACATTTGTAGGGTTTCCCTCCACTGTGGACTCTCCGATGTCGAGCAGGGTGACAATCCTGGTTAAAAGCTTTGTCACATTCTCTACATTTGCACAGTTTTCCCTAGTAGGAAAATGTCTAGAAAGTCATGAGAGTCAGTTAAAGGCTTTGGCAGATTCCCTACATTTGTGAGTTCTCTCTCCAGCACAAGCTCTCTAACGCTGAGTAAGATATGAACACTGATTAAAGGCTTTGCCTCATTCTTTACATTTGTAAGGCGTCCCTTCAGTATGGACTTCCCTATGTCTTCTTAGATTTAATGACTGATGAACGCCCTTTCCACGTTTATTACACTTGTAACGTTCCTCCCTAGTATGAATTCTCTGATGCTGAGTAAGACTTGAAGACTGGTTAAGAACGTTACCGCACTCACTGCATTTGGAAGTCTTCTCTCCAAAACGAACACGTTTAACACACAGTAAGATTAGAACTTTGATGAAAGACATTTCTACATTTATTACTTTTATAATGGTTCTCTGAAAATTGAATTCCCTGGTGTTTCATAAGATTTGAGTCTGGGTCAAAGTTATTCCCTGTTTCAAGGCATGGATAACTTTTGCTCTATTATAAATATTCCTGTGATTGTTGAAGATAGAGCTCTTGTTTAAGGTCTTACTGATTTTATTGCACATGAAAAGTTGTTTCGTATTACCTATACTATGATACCTATAGAACAACACTGGCTGGATAAAGACTCTCCCATTATTATTATCAACATTACAGGTTTTAGAATAGGGGAAAATTTTTTGTTGGTTAAGGAATAAAGAACACTTGCTAGTGGATCTCCCAAACTGATATTGCGATTTTTTTTCTTCATTTTTAAAACTCCTGTTTTCACATGTGAGTATATGCAGTATAGACTAGATGACTTTCCAGGTTTTCCAAATTTCCATTCAGAGAATGTATACAATTTTAAAATGATGCGCATTTTTACATACAAAAACATATTCTTCTGCCAAAGTTACTGACTTAAAGTGGAGTTTTTCCCAATTTGATTTATATCCTTGGTTTATTTTGGCAGTAATGTTTTTCCTATGGGAAATTTTCCTAATATGATTATATCCATAATAACATCCTTTAGTCCCTCACATGCCTGCTTACATTCCCAGTCTTTCATTAAGTGTAAATTTCCAAGGCGACAGCTTTCATATTTTCTGAACAGCACTTTTAAGAATAAATTTTCTATGCCTGGCTTTTTTGGCATCAAACCTGGGATGTCATGAAAAGATACAGATGAAAGATACCAAATAAATTATCCCACCTAATAATCTCAGTGAAGATACTCTACAATATTAGGTATAATTGACAAATGGTTACCTAAATTAAGAATAAAACAGAAATGACCCAAGTAAAATTGTAAGTGAAAGCAGAGATATAATAAATAGTGCTATAGAAATAAAATTATAGGAGGCTACTATGAACAATTATACAACAAATTTGACACAAAAAATACATGAATATCTAGAAAGATACAGCCTACTTAGACTTTAGCATGAAGAAATTTTAAAAATCACATTAAACTTGTGATTATTAGGTAGACAAAAATACTAATTTTAAAGAATTCCCAACAACAACAAAAAATCTATGAACCAGATGAATTAACTAGATAATTCCAACAACATTTCAGGAAAAATTAATACAAATTCTCAACACATATTTCTGAAGTTTGAAGAGGAGAGAAATTATCAGGACACTTTCTATTAAGCCAGCGTTACCCAATATAAATTAAAGCAAACTACCGGAATATAATGAAGATTATACATGAAAAGACCAGAATTATCAGTATATTCAATAGTGGAAGACTGAAAGCTTTTCCTCTATATTCCAGAAAAATGTAAGAATGCACATTCTCACCACCTGGATTCAACATAGTACTGGATTTCCTAGTCAAAATGATCATGCAAGGGAAAAAAGGCATCCAAACCAGAAGGGAAGGAGTAAAATATCTCTGATTACAGATGACAAAATCCTATGTAGAAAAACCTAAAGCATCCACATTAAAAAGAAAATAAGCACAGAAATCATAAACAAATTTAGCGAATTTCAAAATACAAAATGAAACAAAAACTAGTTGAGTTTCTATACACTAACAAAAAATAATCCAAGAAGGATATTAAGAGTATATTTTCATTTACACTAGCTTCAAACAGAATAATATATTAGGTGTTAATGAAGGAAGTGAAAAACTGGTATGATAAAGTTTGTTAAAACTGCTGGAAGTAACTCGAGAAGATATAAATAAACAAACACACATTCCATGTTCCCAGATGGGAATACTTATATTATTAATTGTCAATACTACCCAAGGTGATCTATAGATTCAGAACAGCCTCTTTCAAAATCCCAAAGACACCTCTGACAAAAATAGAAAAGTTCCTTCTAAAATGTATGTGGAACATCACAAAACATTGACTATCAAAACTAACTTGATAAAGAAAATGGAAAGTTGGAAGCATGACACTTCCTGATTTGAAATATACTCCAAAGCTATAGTTATCAAAAAAGGGTAATGCAAACATACAGACAGAAAAAGAATAATTGATCAGCATAGAGAGCGCAGATAGAAGGTCTCATATTTATGTCAAAGAATCTTGAACCAGCCTATAGCACACAACTGGAAATGGACTGTCTCTTAAACAAACGGCACTGAAAAAATTGGATGTTTACACGTGGAAAGAATGATGTTGGACTCTTACCTAATGCCACATACAAATGTTAACTCTAAAAGGACTGAAGGGACTTCCCTGGTGGTGCAGTGGTTAAGAATCTGCCTGCAAATGCAAGAGACACGGGTTCGAGCCGTGGTCCGGGAAGATCCCACATGCCGCAGAGCAACTAAGCCCGTGAGCCACAACTGCTAAGCCTGCGCTCTAGAGCCTGCGAGCCACAACTACTGAGCCTGCACACCACAACTACTGAAGCCTGCGCGCCTAAAGCCCGTGCTCCGCAATAAGAGAAGCCACGGCAACGAAAAGCCCCCGCACCGCGATGAATAGCCCCTGATCGCCGCAACTAGAGAAAGCCCACACACAGCAACAAAGACCCAACACAGCCAAAATAAATAAATAAATAATAAAATGATTGAAGATTTAAATACAAACCTATAACTTATAAACCCCCTAGAGGAAAACATAAGAGACATTTTTTATGACATTCGATTTGGCAATGATTTTTTGGATATGAAACTAAAAACTCAGGCAAGATAAAGCAATACAGTTGAATGGGATGACATCATATGTAAAAACTTGCCCACATTAGAGGAAACAATCAGTGGGGGTGGAAAGGCACCCTACAGCAGGAGGGAAAATTTTTGTAAAGCATGTATCTGCTCAGGAGGTAAGGTATAAAATATATAAATAACACCTAGAACACAATAACATCAAAAAACAAGTAACACAATGTACAGGCTGAAGATTTAATAGACATTAATTCAAATAAGATATACAAATAAACAACAGAAATGTGAAAGATGCTCAAAATAAGTAATTATTATGGAAATAAACAACACGACCACAATGAGGTATCACCTCATACTGATCAGGATGACCACTACATATATATATACATTCATACAGTATATAGCAAATGTTGACAAGGATATGGAGAAATTCGAATCCTTATGCATTGTTCAAGGAAATATAAAAGAGTATAACCAGCATAAAAAATAATATGGAGTTTTCTCAAAAAATTAAAGATAGAATTATATGATCCAGCCCTCCCACACCTGGGTATGTATATAAAGGACTTCAAAGGAGCATCTGTTAGAGATATTTTCACACTCAGTTACTTTGTAGCATTACTCACAAAATAAGTAATAGATGGAACCAGTTCAATATTCATGAATACATGAACGGTTAAGAAATGTAGCATATACATACAATGGATCACTATTCAGCTTTGAAAAAGTGATGATCGGGCTTCCCTGGTGGCGCAGTGGTTGAGAGTCTGCCTGCCAATGCGGGGGACACGGGTTCGAGCCCTGGTCTGGGAGGATCCCACATGCCGCGGAGCAACTGGGCCCGTGGGCCACAACTGCTGAGCCTGCGCGTCTGGAGCCTGTGCTCCGCAACGGGAGAGGCCGCGATGGTGAGGGGCCCGCGCACCGCGATGAAGAGTGGCCCCTGCTTGCCGCAACTGGAGAAAGCCCTCGCAGAGAAACGAGGACCCAACACAGCCATAAATAAAATTAAAAAAAAAAAAAAAAAAAAAAGTGATGATCTTGTCACATGATACAACGTGAATAAATCTAGAAGACTTTATGTTGTGATACGCAATAGTCACAAAGGAACGGACAGTATATGACTTCCTTTATGTGAGCACTCTGATAAAGAAAAAGTGGAGTGTTAGTTGACGGAGGCTTGGAGTACAGGGAAATGAGGAAGCGTTTGTTTAACAAGTACTCAGTCAGTTTTTCATGATGAAAGTATCCAGAGATCGATGGCACAATCATAATTATATTCATTATATACGTGAATATAATTAACACACTGAACTGTACAGTTAAAAATGGTTAAGAGGATAAATATTATGTTTTTCCCACAATTAAAAATTAAATACCCAAAACAGAAGTGTAAAACTTATCAAAAATTACTTCTTTTTTTGATATGTCCCTTGACCTATGGTTACTTAAAATCACTCTGTGTCATTTCCATACGTTTGGGGATTTTCCAAATATCTTTTTATTATTGATTTCTAATTAAATTCCATTGTAGTCAGAGAATATTTGCTCTTTATTTTCAATCCTTTTCTTATAAATTTATTTTATTTATTTCATTTTTGGCTGTGTTGGGTGTGCGTTGCTGCGTGTGGGCTTTCTCTAGTTGTGGTGAGAGGGGGGTACTCTTTGTTGTGGTGCGCAGGCTTCTCATTGCAGTGTCTTCTCTTGTTGCGGAGCACGGGATCTAGGCGTGTGGGCTTCAGTAGTTGTGGCACGTGGGCTCAGGAGTTGTGGTGCACAGGCTTAGTTGCTCTGCAGCATGTGGGATCTTCCTGGACCAGGGCTTGAACCTGTGTCCCCTGCACTGGCAGGCGGATTCTTAACCACTGCACTACCAGGGAAGTCCCCCCAAAAATTACTTTTAATTCAAAATTTTCTGTCATACAAATAACTTCATTTAAAAAGTAGATGAGAAATTAAGACTATTTCCATAAGTACTCACCAAGACAGAATAAAGCAAACAGTGATCAATAACCAAGAAGACAAAGTTGATAAGTCATAAGCACAGTAGGGGTAATAATTAAACAATCACATATATTATTGGCAACATATGGGAGATTCAAATTTGAATTCAACACCACATTGTCTTAACTGTACTGAGTTGAAAATTATCATTTACAGACATGAAATATAGGTTAAAAACAAAATGAAATTAACTAATTTGGGGGAAACACACTATAAAAAAGGAAGCATATTGTTGTGGATTTTCTAAAGAAAAATAAGAGAAAATTTATTGACCTGAATTCTGAATACAACATATATGTACTGTTAAAAAAGAATCTTGGGCTTCCCTGGTGGCGCAGCGGTTGAGAGTCTGCCTGCCGATGCAGGGGACACGGGTTCGAGCCCTGGTCCGGGAAGATCCCACATGCCACGGAGCAACTACGCCCGTGAGCCACAACTACTGAGCCTGCGCATTTGGAGCCAAGCTCCGCAACGAGAGGCCGCGACAATGAGAGGCCCGTGCACTGCGATGAAGAGTGGCCCCCGCTCGCAACAACTGGAGAAAGCCCTCGCACAGAAACGAAGAACCAACACAGCCAAGAATGAATAGATAAATAAATTAATTTAAAAAAAAAAAAAAAAAAAAAAAAAAAAAAAAAAAAGAATCTTTCTAATTAACAATGATTTTCATCTGTGAGGGATAAATTAGGAGTTTGGGATTAGCAGATACAAACTACTATACATAAAATAAACAACAAGGACCTACTGTATACCACAGTGAAATATATTCAATAACCTCTAATAAAAATGGAAAATATGAAAAAATATTTATGTATAAAGGAATCACTTTGCTGTATAGCAGAAATTAATACAACATTGTAAATCAACTATATTTCAATAAAAACTTATTTTAAGAAAGTAAGTTTTGGGCTTCCCTGGTGGCACAGTGGTTGAGAATCTGCCTGCCAATGCAGGGGACACAGGTTCGAGCCCTGGTCCGGGAAGATCCCACATGCCGCGGAGCAACTAGGCCCGTGAGACACAATTGCTGAGCCTGCGTGTCTGGAGCCTGTGCTCCGCAACAAGAGAGGCCGCGATAGTGAGAGGCCCGCGCACCGCGATGAAGAGTGGCCCCCACTTGCCGCAACTAGAGAAAGCCCTCATACAGAAACGAAGACCCAACACAGCCATAAATAAATAAATAGATAAAAATAATTTTTAAAAAATAAAAAAAAAAGAAAGTAAGTTTTATGCAAATTTTAATCCTTATATACTTCCTATGTTCTGCATTCCAAATAGTGCATTTAGTAAGGCTTACTTATTACATATTACTATTTAGTAAGGCTTTCTTATCAATATAGGGAACAGACTCTCCTTTATTTTTTTTTCCAGAACTCTAAGGAATTCAAGACCACTAAGGTCATCCTGTCTATTTATACATTTTCTTAATCCTATCCAAAAGCTGATCCTGCATCCAAATGTAAATGAATCACTACATTTTCCCATTCTTCTGTAGGAGCCAGAAACCCAACTCCACCACTATGGGACTCTTGGATATGAATGCCTTCCTGTGTTAATCTCTCAAAAAGGGAGTATTTTCAATACTTGAACATCATTAATTCATGGTGAGAATTCTTCAGACTCTATAGGGAACATGGAGGCTGACTATCAAAAAAAGGTTCTGGGAAATAAGAGAGAATTATTCTAAAATGCTGTTCTTGACTATCACAAGAATAAAGGAAAATAAAAGTGTTTGATAACAACCTCCCTGGGGACTTCCCTGGTGGTGCAGTGGTTAAGACTCCGTGCTCCCAATGCAAGGGGCCTGGGGTTCTATCCCTGGTCAGGGAACTAGACCAGGGATGCCGCAACTAAGAGTTTGCATGCCACAACTAAGGAGCCCACCTGCAACAACTAAGGAGCCAGTGAGCCACAACTAAGACCCAGCACAACCAAATAAGTAAACAAATAAATAAGTAACGACCTCCCTAGGCAGTGAGAAATGGAATATTTCCTGTTGTATCAGTAAACAAAGGATGTCACAAGAATCAGCGACTGCAGCCCTCCAGTGTGAGCCCTTGAGCCCTGAAAAAACCCAGGAAGGAAAGACTACCTGCCATCTAGCGGCCATCAGACTGACTGCAGCCACTCCCTACGGTGAGCCCTGAGGAAACTCAGGATTGTGAAAACACAGGATACAAAGCCCAGATAGGTGAGATGCATATCAAAGGAATCATTTCAGTGAGCCCAGACATCTTCCCATACATAGAAAAGCACTAAATTCCTTAACTTGGGATAGCTGGTTTTCTTTAACTAACAATAATCTTTTGATGTTCCCAACTACCTGCCCTTTGTTGCAAAACTCCTATATATCCTAGTTCCCCTCTCACCCCCAGAGCAGTTCTCTTAGAGTTACTTGACATGCTGGGCTTGAAGTCCTAAAAATTTCCACCTTATAAAACATAACTCTCGACTTTTAGGTTGTGAATATTTTTTAAGTCGACAGCAGGAACATCAAAAGTTCATGATTAGCGTTTTGTAGGTTCTCAATCCAAGACACATCAGGAGGAAAAGCAGACACAGCCTCTGACCCAGGACAGGACATTTACCTGAGAAGCTGCCATTTCCGCCTCTCCTTCCTCCTGCTTTAGGTCATTTTCTCACCAGTATTATGTTGAGGAATCACATCAGCCTCTTGGGAATATACCTTCAAAGATGTCAGCACAGCTCCCTCACCTGCTCTCAACACACCCACAGGCAAAAGGACCTTGAACTGCTGAAAAGACCAAACTCTCCCGTCCTCTGTCTCAAGAGAGGTTTAGGAACAGTCAGCTCCTACAGGAAGATCAGGCTGTGAGGTTCTCCTCGCTGTCTGTGCATGTTCCTTCCTCACAGATGTCCACAACTTCCACTACAATGAACTGTGTGGGCTGCACTGACTTTCCTCTTCCAAACTCAGGTAGAGCAGACACTGCTGCCTCTCCTTGGACTAAAGCTTGGGCTTAACTCTCACAAATATTCCAAGAGCCCACATATTTAACCCTGGCCTCACCTTAGAATCACCTGGAGCACTTAATTAGCACAACACTGATGCTCTCACACAACCAATAAACAGACTCTGTGTTGAAGGCACAGGTGATGTTATTTCTTAAGACTGGTCATCTGATCCTGGTGGGAAGCTGGAAGGGAACCACTTAGCTAAACTTTTCTCTTTTTTTCCCTGAATACAAATGAATACAAATTTTTTTTCCTGAAAACACAAAGTGAATACAAATCCCTCTGTGATCAGTTCCCCACTCTGAGAAGTTACGAATCTGCAGGTTTGTGGTGGAACCTATAAATATCACCTTTAACAAGTTCCTTCTTGGTGCAGGTATTTCTCCCCCAACCCCCATTTTCAGTTGTACTCAGCTAGAGAAATCACACACAGCACACCTGAGACCCCTGGAGTAGTGTGAGGATTTGGGATGGAAACTTCTAGAAGCACAGGCTCTTTCAGCCTGATTTCCTGGGGAGGGGCTCTTCCTGGAATGGACGTGGCCCTGTCATTACCTAGTGCATCTCTACTTGGGGAAGGGAGGTGGGAGGTGAGTGGTTGGTGGTAATCACATGGTGGCACTGGGGTTGTGTGAGGCTTTGCTGTAAGAATTCTTCCCAAGGTTACCTTGAGCCCGTGGGTCCTCTCAACCCCTCCCCTCCCTGGGGCCACAAAATGATTTGCAGCATGACCACATCTCTGCAGGTGAGGGAGCCTCCAATTTCTCCAACTTCAGAAACCAGGGGAACGAAGGTGTTTACATCACAGATGTCTCTGAAAATAAACCAAAGGCAGCAGTGGAGGATGGATTAAAAGTGTGTGTTGCTAAGGGACAAAAGCCTTTGAAAATGATGCCATGAATGCATATTTGATGATGCACAAAGTCATGATCTATGTAAGTAAAAAGGCACATTATAAGTGAATTAACAAATGAGAATTTTTTGCCGTTGTTGCCCCGTTGTGTGTCTATTTCTGTTTTATGAATTGTGTTGCTACCGTTTGTTCTCTCCCTCATCTTAGTTACTTATATTTTATCACATTTTTAAAGGACATTGATGGAGGTAAAAATTAGAGATGCACATTCTTTTTTCAAATATTATTTGAAAGCACTGATTATTAAAATATTAAGTGTGCAAGCAGCGTTACCAATATATATATTTTTAATTTTAAGATTTTCTTATAAAAGGTTTCGTTTCACAGCAAACTTGAGAGTAAGGCACAGAAATTTCCCATCTACCTCTTGCTCCCTCACATTCATTGGCTTCCTCAATATCATCATCCCCAGCAGAGTGGTACACTTCTAACCATTAATAAATCTTCATTGAATCATAAATATTTCAAGTCCATAGTTTACCTTATGTTTCACTTTTAGGGATGTGCATTCTATGGCTTTGGACAAATATATGACATGTCTCCATCATTATAGTTTTACACAGAATATTTTCATTGTCCTGAAAATCCTCTAGACTTAGGATATTCATAGCCCCACCTCTGCCACCCCTTTGTAAACAATGAAATTTTTACTGTCTTACACGTATGCCTTTAGGAAATACCGTATTGTTAAAAATCATGCATTACGTCGCCTTTTCAGATTGGTGGCATGTGATGTGGGTCATCTTTCCATATGTTTATGTGCCAAGCATCTATCTTCTTTGGTTAGCTGTCTGTTAAGTTTTTTGGCCCAGTTTTTAATCAGGTTGCTAGTTTTCTTATTTTTTTTATATTCCTATCCAATGTGTGTTCATTTTATTTCCTATTCTTGTCTAATTGCATTAGCATGGACATCTAGTACAATACTGAAAAGTGGGGAAAGGGGAAAACCTTGCTTTCCACCTGAACTTAGTAAGAAAGTTTTGCTTCTGACCATTAAGTGTGACGAAAGCTCTAAATTTTTTTTTGTAGATTTTCTTTATTAAGATGAGGAATCTCCTTCCTCTTCCCAGTTTACGGAGAACTTTTACCAAGAATGGGTGTTGGAGTTTGTCAAAAGCTTCCTCTGCATATTGATAGGATCATTTTTTTTTTTCATTAAGGTGTTGATAAGATGGATACAAGTAATTAATTTTTGAGTGTTGAAACAGCCTTGCCTAACTGGGATAAATCCCTCTTGGTCTAGTGTACAATTCTTTTAAAACATTGTTGGATTCAGTTTGCTACTTTTTGGTTGAGGATTTTTGCATCTTTGTTCCTGAGAGATATTGGACAGTCATTGTGAATATTAATAGTATTTTGTCTGGATTTGAATATTGGGGCTTTGATGTAGTCCTTCATTGGGGAAAATTCTGAGTCATTATCATTTCAAGTATTTTTCATTCCTTTTTTTTTTTCCTGGTATACCCATTACACATATGATGCACTGTTCTAATTGTCACACAATTTTTGTATGTTCTGTTTGGTTGATTTTTTTTTCCAGTCCATTTTCTCCTTTCTTTCACATTTGGAGGTTTCTACTGAAATGTCTTCAAGCACAGGTATAATTTTCCTCAGTTTTATCAGGTCTACTAATAAGCCCCTCAAACACATTCTTTATTGTTGTTAGTTTGTTTCATGTAGAGCTTTTTTTTTTATTTTTATTGATATCTTATCTCTCTGCTTACATTGCTATCTGTTCGTGCGTGTTTTATATTTTATCCTTATAGCCTTTAATATATTAATTGTAGTTGTTTTCAATTGCTGCCTGAGAATTTTTCCAAATTTTAAGCTCTGCTTCTAGTTTGATTAATGCTTCCATATCTACATTTTTCCCACTTCCCCCAGTTTATTATAAGCATTTAAGAGAAATCAGACTGCTCCTACAACACTTTGCGTAGAAACTTCCTCAGCCAAAGTTCCAATTTTATCACTTACGAGAACTACCTTGCAGAGAATCCTACGAGAGGACCACATTTCAGGCAAGCTCTTTGCCACATTAAAACAACAATGACCTCACCTCCAGTTTCCAAAGAAATGTTCCTCATTTCTGTCTGAGACCTCATCAGATTGAGCTTTATTTATTTATTTATTTATTTCAATTTATTTATTTTATTTATTTATTTTGGGTTGCATTGGGTCTTCGTTGCTGTGTGCGGGTTTCTCACTGAGGTAGCTTCTCTTTGTTGCAGAGCACCGGCCCTAGGTGCAAGGGCTTCAGTAGTTGTGGCTCGCGGACTCAAGTTGCTCCACGGCATGTGGGATCTTCCCGGACCAGGGCTTGAACCCGTGTCCCCTGCATTGGCAGGTGGATTCTTAAGCACTGTGCCACCAGGGAAGCCCCAGATTGAGCTTTAGAGTACATATTTCTCTCAAAATTTTGTTTACGGACCTTAGGTATTCTCTGAGATGATTGAGGCTCTCTCTAGAGCTCTCCCCTATTCAGAAGGAACACTGACCTTTCACCAAAATTGCCCTTAATAGTTCTTTCACAGTGATACAGGCCTTTTCTGGCATGCAGTTTCAAATTCTTCTATATCCTATCCATTATGCAGTTCCAATAACACTTCCACATTTTCAAGTATTTTTTTCAGTTGTACCCTTACTTCTCATACCAGTTTCTGCCTTAACCTGTTTAATTTGCTAAAAATAATATCAGAGACTGGGTAGTTTATAAACAACTGATTTTTTTTTTTCTCACTGCGGTAGGGGCTGGGAAGTTCGAGATCAAGGCACCAGCAAATTCAGTGTCTAGTGAGGACACAACTTCTGGCTCAAAGAGGGGGTCCTCTAGCTATGTGCTCAAAGGAGAGTAAGGGCAAAGGAGCTTTTCTGGGGTACTATGATGAGGGCACTAATCCCCTTTATGAGATCACTTCCCTCATGACCTAATTACCTCTTAAACTCACCACCTCCTAATACCATCAACCCTGCAGCTGGGTTTCAACATAAGACTATTGGAGGGACCAATGAGAATACTGATTATTCTTTTACTGCTGGAAGGCTTGAACATTGTAAATTGGCTTACATAGTCCCAATATACCTAAATTGGTAAGCAGGACTCTCAATTTTGTTGTTTTATGAGTTACCCATGTAGCTCATTATGAGCCAGACATGTAATAAAACCTTTTGAGAGGGATAGTGAGATCAAGTCCCCTGAACTGCCAACAAATAAAACATGATCACCATGGTGAAAACCTGGAACTTTAAAGGATGGAGGCACTCGGGCTACATCCTTGTGCACCACTCCTGGCAGAGAGAGGGATGTTGGTCTCACATCTAACTTCTCACTTCTCTACCTGCGCTTCTCCCCAGTGTAGACACGCCCTCTAAAACTCGTAAGATAGGGAAATACATCATGTAACACATCGATTCCTGCTATAGATTTTGAAGCAGCAAAAAATCATACGACGTGGAATTCATCAAAAAGGTTGTATCCACCTTGTTATGGGAAGTTTCCTTCCCCAATGTAAACACATTCAAAACCCTGTGAGTTGAGGTTTTTTTTTTCCCCTAAGTGATCAATGAGGATTTTAACATCTTAAAGTGTCAGGTGCTCTAGCAATATTGTACCATTCTCTGGACAAGCATGTGAAATAATTCAAAGGGCTAGTTATGGAAGCCTACCAAGAAGGGCTGCTTAAGATAATAGGAGTATTTCCTATTGGCTCATTTCCTTTTGGCTCTTCACCCTAAGATCTCTGCTAGCTTCCTCACTTTGTAGCTACCACTTATCTAGAGTGTAAACAAGATAAGGGGCTTCCCTCTCTCAGCCCATGAATGCAACCATGCTTCACTTCACAGTCCTTAGTGATTCCACACTCCCCTGTTCCTAGTGCCTCTACATTCATGACATCACATAAATCAGAAGGGTGACATGTGTACCTGTATAAAACATGCTAAAATATTTCAGTTTTTCCCTTCCTCATAATTCCCATAAATACATTTGGCTTTTTTTTTTTTTTAGTGTATCTTAAGTAAGTATATTAGTTGCAAGCGGTATCAGAGCACATCAAAAAGAGGTGCCTAGGGGGTTTCCCTGGCGGTCCAGTGGTTACGACTCCATGCTTCCAATGCAGGGGGCGCGGGTTTGATACCTGGTCGGGGAGCTAAGATCCCACATGGCGTGCAGCACGGGAAAATAAAGTAAAATAAGATAAAATAAAATATTTTTTTAAAAACTTTAAAAAAAGTAGAGGTGCCTACACACGTTACCAGCAAGATACAGTTCTGTTTAATTTCAAGCAGCCTATTGGCTCCCTGCAGCTCAACCAATAAACTTAACAATACTTTTGAATCACCCAAAGCTCTGCATCAATGTTGGTAACTCACTGATCCTCACTCCTTCCACCAGAAGGACAACAAAGAAAAACTGAGCACATTTAGGCTGCTTCCGTTATCCCCACTTTCCACAATTAGCTGCATTAACATATAGAACAATGGAAGGCACTTAACTTCCAACTCACCCACTACTCGGGCTAGAGAATTTGCTTCTTTTTTAGGAAATGTTCTCATAATTACCAATCAGATGTATCAGTATAAAGGAGCCTCATTTATTCTAAGAAAGTCATGTAACTCTTGGCACTCCATCATCACTAAAGCTGGAAATAAATTTGAAGTGTCTTTGAATTTACCATATTTGCAAAGACCATATGTTAGGCTGACAACTGCATAGATTTTGAAAAATAAAACCCACATTTTAGATGCCTTAGTATGAGACAAAATGCTTTATTTTTTTGACACAACAGGCAGCTAGAGTTTCATGATCACCTATCTTCCCTTATCCACCCCATATCCCAGGGGGTGATGCAAAGAGGTCCAGGTAGATGCTACACATGGGAGAGGTTTGGATCACAGCTGAGGATTCTTTAGTTTAAAACACCCCAATCTCTTAAAGTGGGTTGCAAGCAATCGTGCCCAACCTTTGATCAGAGTGAGACATTATGTTTATTATATTAGTCAGGCAATTATTCTGCCCTTTGCTGCAGTCAAAACACTACTTACATCTTCCAGTTTAGTGTGTGGTACAAAATTCTTGAACAGAGAGTGCAAGCTGAGGCTGATACAAGATGTGAAACAATATGGGAGACCCATGTACACTCACCTCCTAACATGCTGCAAGTTCCCGTTTGAAATGTGGGAATAATCAATCCTCTGAGTAAAGTTTTTTGTCCTTAAGGATGACATTTATTTGTGGTACCATGGGATTGCTAAAGATTTCAGGAGGCAGGAAGAACTGGAGGGAATGACTATGAGAATTCACAGAAAATGTCAGATCCCTGGGTAAGATGATGTTTATATCAGGGAATCAATGAGACTTAAGAGCAATTGGAAAGAAAGCTGAATAATACATTTTAAGAATAAATGTAACTTTTTAGACTTTATAGAAAAATATTGTTTACTATGATACAAGAAACTGTTTCTGTGTGGATTGCTAACCTAACTTTAAAGCTAAGTAAATAAATTTCTTAAGGAATTTCCCTGGTGGCGCAGTGGTTAAGAGTCTGCCTGCCAATGCAGGGGACACAGGTTCTGAGCCCTGGTCCGGGAAGATCCCACATGCCACGGAGCAACTAACCCCGTGTGCCACAACTACTGAGCCTGTGCTCTTGAGCCCGCGAGCCACAACTACTGAAGCCCACGTGCCCAGAGCCCATGCTCCCCAACAAGAGAAGCCACCACAATGAGAAGCCTGCGTACTGCAACGAAGAGTAGTCCCCGCTCACCACAACTAGAGAAAGCCCGCGCAGCAACGAAGACCCAACACAGCCAAAAAATAAAAAAAATTGTTTTAAATAAAAATTTCTTAAGAAAACAAAGGAGAATATCTCCATGGCTTAGAATAGGAAAATAATTCTGTAACAGAAAAAAAAAAAAAAAAGTAAAACAATGAAAATCACAAATTAGATAATATTAAATTAAAAATTGATAATGATTAAAAGACACAGAAGGAGAGTCCGAGAGAGACTCATATTAAGCAGGTACAAAGAACTTCTACAAATCAATAAGACAGCACAAGAACAGAAGTGCGATGATTAACCAAAAAACTTTTCAAGAAGAGGTTACTTAGTTCTCGGGTAATTAGGTTCAACATTAATTGAACATTTGAAAATGATGCTTCACTTCCATAGTAATCAATAAAATGCAGCATAACCAATATCTGGAATTTTCACACATTAATCAGAAAGCTAAGATGATAATGACAGGAATTATTAATTGTTGGCATGACTGCATATAACTAAGAGTCTCATTCCCTACTGATGAGTATAAAAATAGACAGTATCGTTTTGAAAATATTTGGAAATATCTAAAAACGACGAACAGATGAAACAATTCCATTACTACATATATACCAAAGATTAATTCATACTTGAATCACCAAAACACAAGTTCTAGAATTGATATACCAGCATTATTCTTAATAGACACAAACTGAAAATCACTCATGCTGATACACAGTGGAATAATTAATACTTAAGTATTTACACAATGGAATCATAAGCAACAATGGCAAAGTGTGATGCACAACAACAGGCAACAATATAGTTATATTCACAAATGACATAAGAGATAAAATATCCAGATACAAAAGTGTATATGCTCTGTAATCCATTTACATAAAATTAAAAGTAGGAAAATTTGATCTGAATTGTTAGATATCAGAACAATGGTTACCCTTTCTGGTAGTGACTAGGAGGGGAAACAAGTGCCTCTGAGTGTCTAACGATTTTCTGTTTCTTTATCCAGGAGCTATATACAGAGTATATTCAGATTCTGAACTTCTGAAATTTGCTGTTTATATATAAAACGTCTCTGTGTCTTTACCTGTTTTTTAATACATATCTCCAATTTTTCAAAAGCAATTTTTAATATCCATGAGTCACCAAGGTAGAAGTGGAATGCTTTAAATAATTGACACTGTGATTATCTTTTTAAAGTAAGCTGAAATTCTGAGATTATTAACTAAGATATACTGCTCATGTAATTTTCAAAGAGAAGGGATAAAAAGAACTATTTAAAAAAATCAATACACAAGAGTTAAGATAAAAAAAATAACAAAATAGAACAGGTTCATTGAAAAGCACATAGTAAGATGGAAAATCTAAACTGAAAAATGTCCATTACTATAGTAAACATAAATAGACTCATGCTCATGTTAAAATCAAATGCTTTTTCAATATATGTAATTAGATTTTTTTCATGAGATATACATAAATTACAAGAATTAAAGTAAAAAATAGGAAATAAATTCCGTGTAATTTTAAACAATAAAACTGTTAGCCTATGATATACTACTTAAAGTAGGTTTTAGTTTAAAACAATTTCTTATTATTGTAATTAATATTATTTTTCAATTTCTTGAACAATATTTCAATGTTACTATAAGGAAACAATTTGGATATACATATGCATATATATGTGTGTATATTTACATGCACATATAGGTATACGGTTTATAGATGTGTTTCATATATATACTATATACATACTTATACCCACATACACACATCATATATATATATATAAATACACACACACTCACTCACACTAATGTAGTATGTATGTGTATATGTATATATTTTTTCCTTTGCTTCTTTGTAGTCTAATAGATGGAAAATATTTAGGTGGTAAAATAAGCTACCACAGGTTCAATGCATACACATTAGGTCAAGATAATTCTATTGTGTTAAAAAAAAATGTAGAATCCTCAATTCCATGTATCAGCTTCATAATGCAAATGCAAAGAGAACTATATTTTTTTTCTAAAATTTAAGAATACCCATTTTGCTCATTTGGTAAACTACAAGCCACAGCTTTTCATTAAAAACCTAGATTTATGGCTTGTCCCCTCCAAACCAATATTTCTCCACTCTTCCAATTTCAGTGAAAGTCTCTATCAGAAAGTGATTTCCCCACATTAGGGAGAAGAACTTTGCCTCCTGAACACTCTCTCTGGCAAAAATGCCAAACTAGCATCCATATACGACAAGGAAAGAAACCCTACTCTGTTACATATCTCCAACTGCAAGCAATTTTACCCCGGATATCATGTATTAAATATCAGGTCACAGAATGTCTTTTTAAAAAACAGCAAAAACAATCTTTTGTGCTCTCTTTCACCCATTCTGGTTCTAACTGGATATTTCCAAATGAAAATATTTTATATATAAACAGCACATACAGCTCAATACCAAAAAAACTACCCAGTCAAAAATTGGGCAGATCTAAATAGACATTTCTCCAAAGAAGACATCCAGATAGCCAACAGGCACATAAAAAAAATGTTCTACATCCATAATTATTAGAGAAATGCAAATCAAAACTACAATGAGGTATCACCTCACTCCAGTCAGAATGACCATCATTAAAAAGTCTACAAATAATAAATGCTAGAGAGGGTGTGGAGAAAAAGGAACCCTCCTATTGATGGGAATGTAAATTGGTGAAGCCACTATAGAGAACAGTATGGAGGTTCCTTAAAAAACTAAAAATAGAGGTACCATATGATCCAGCAATCCCACTCCTGAGCATATATCATAGAAAACTACAATTCAAAAAGCTACATGCACTTCAGTGTTCACTGCAGTGCTATTCACAATTGCCAAGACGGGGCTTCCCTGGTGGCGCAGCGGTTGAGAATCTGCCTGCCAGTGCAGGGGACGCGGGTTCGAGCCCTGGTCTGGGAGGATCCCACATGCCGCGGAGCGACTGGGCCCGTGAGCCACAATTACTGAGCCTGCACGTCTGGAGCCTGTGCTCCGCAACAAGAGAGGCTGCGATAATGAGAGGCCCGCACACCGCGATGAAGAGTGGTCCCCACTTGCTGCAACTAGAGAAAGCCCTCGCACAGAAACGAAGACCCAACACAGCCATAAATAAATAAATAAATTAATTAATTAATTAAAACAAAACAAAACAAAACAATTGCCAAGACATGGAAACAACCTAAATGTCTATTGGTAGATAAATGGATAAAGAGGATGTAGGGAGAACCTTCCTGGTGGTCCAATGGTTAGAACTCCACACCTCCACTGCAGCAGGGGTCCCGGGTTTGATCCCTGGTCAGGGAACTAAGATCCAACAGGCATGTGGCACAGCCAATAAATAAATAAATAAATAAATAAATAAATAAATAAATAAATAAAAAGAAGATGCAGTACATATATATATAATGGAATACTACTCAGCCATAAAAAAGAACAAAATAATGCCATTTGCAGCAACATGGATGCAACTAGAGACTATCATACTAAATGAAGTAAGTTAGAAAGAGAAAGACAAATACTATATATCACTTATATGTGGAATCTAAAATATGACACAAATGAACCTATCTACGAAACAGAAACAGACTCACAGACATAGGGAACAGACTTATAGTTGCCAAGGGGGAGGGATGGAGTGGGAGGTTGGGGATTAGCAGATGTAAGCTATTATATACGGAATGGATAAACAACAAGGTCTTACTGTGTAGCACAGAGAACTGTATTCAGTATCCTATGATAAACCATAATGGAAAAGAATATGAAAAAGAATGTAAATATATATATATGTATAACTGAATCACTTTGCTGTACAGCAGAAATTATCACAACATTGTAAATCAGCTACACTAAAATTAAAATGGGGGGTGCTTAGCACAGAGTTACTCAGAAATGGGCACAGCTTTTCCTAGAACCCAAAAGCAATGGGAGAGCGGCCAGATCATGCAGGTCCTCACAGGTCAAGACCAGGATTTTGGCTCTCAGTGTGGAGGTGAGGGATAATCCCTGGAGCCGAAGGGGAATACATGGAGGATTTAAGAGCACAAGAAACAGGCAGGAGATGTCCCCCTATGACAGCGACAGAAATAAAACTAGGCTTCACAAATAGCATTTCCATTGAAGCAGATCTTCCCAAACCGTACTAGGTTTGACAGAGGTTTGACTTCCTCTGTGATCTTTGGACCTCTCACCTGCATCACCTGCTTCATCTATTCACACATGCCTGGGCATATGGCTACTGTCTCCATTCCTTTCACATCCCAGGGATCCTTCTTTTGCTCCAACAAGGTGACCAGTTCTGGCTTATAGAAAACAAGACTGTCCATTAAAAAGAGCAACGTAAGTTTTGCTGTAGATGCGCCAATTTCCAATCTAGTATTGTGCTCAGGTGAGAAGAGAAGGCATTGTGGAATGTTAAAATATTTGAGAAATTAATTTCCCCAAAGACTGTTTTTTGAAAGAATATTTAAAATACTAGGCAACAGGTAAATATCAGTTCCTGCGATCCATGTCTAAGTAATAAATAAGGGGTGGAAATCTGATCTTTAGTGTATTTTATACAAATGAACTTACAGAATTACCAGTAATCTAGGGTGAAAGATGCAGATCACCTCAAGAAAGAGGAAGGTTATCCATTGGCACATATATACAATGGAATATTACTCAGCCATAAAAAGAAATGAAATGGAGGTATTTGTAATGAGGTGGATGGAGTTAGAGTCTGTCATACAGAGTGAAGTAAGTCAGAAAGAGAAAAACAAATACTGTATGCTAACACATATATATGGAATCTAAGAAAAAAAAAAAAAAGGTCATGAAGAACCTAGTGGTAAGACGGGAATAAAGACACAGACCTACTAGAGAATGGACTTGAGGATATGGGGAGGGGGAGGGGTGAGATGTGAGAGGGTGAGAGAGTGGCATGGACATATATACACTACCAAATGTAAAATAGATACCTAGTGGGAAGCAGCCGCATAGCACAGGGAGATCAGCTCGGTGCTTTGTGACCACCTAGAGGGGTGGGATAGGGAGGGTGGGAGGGAGGGAGATGCAAGAGGGAAGAGATATGGGAACATATGTTTATGTATAACTGATTCACTTTGTTATAAAGCAGAAACTAACACAGCATTGTGAAGCAATTATACTTCAATAAAGATGTTTAAAAAAAAAAAAAAAGAGGAAGGTTAGGATCACGATCAAGCCTTTCTGACTATACCCACAAACTCCCAATTTTTCCTAAAAAGCAGGAATCTGAAATTCTATCATAGGAAGCAGAAGATTTCAGGAAACAATCTACAAGTGAAGGAATCCAAACCCTGTGGGTGGATAAGGAATTCTGGAAGAAAGGTATCCTCACCCAAGGAGACCAGGTTCCTATACTTCTCTAACATCACATCCCTGTACAATTCCCATTGATCTTGGTCCAGGCATTCTCACTCCTCTTGAGAGAAATCTATGGCCACATCCTGGAATGTCAGCAGATTTTGAAATTAAAAGTACACATGCCATGTCATCACAGGAAGAGTTCATTATGTGACCCAAGAAGAAAACAGCAAGTTAAGATAACTGGTTTTAATTTAGAAGAGTGTCTTCAATTATCCAATAAGATAGTTTTGTACACAGTAGTATTCTCTGTTTATATTCACTGTATTTCTAACTACAAGAAAAGGAAATAACATGTGATTCACAAAACCATTTTACAGACTGTACTTATCTGGAAGAGTAATTATAAAATGATGACATCAGCACAGGCATATGCATTTTTGAGTGTTTTATGTATATCATACTGGATAAAATGTGTGTGTTTCTCAGAAGGAAAGGCCGTGGTGAGGTAGAAATGCACTTTCAATTTTGAACAGGCACACAAGTACACTGGGGATACTGTAAAAATGCAGATCTCACTCAGGAATTATGGGGTAGCGCATGAGTTCCACCTTTTTAACAAGCTCATTTTTCACTAGTGAGGCCACAGTCTCTGATTCGTTAACCACAATTTTGAATAGCAGAGATAGTAGGGAAAGGTAAGAATTCACAGTTAACTTGGAACTGTAAGTGTTTTATGGCTTTTACTCATTTAATAGAACAGTAAGCATACCAGCAACAATCCTTTTTTGAATATTTACTATGTACTATGTATATTTCTAACATTTTTTGAAAAGTATTGAGTGCACCACATAAATAGTTTAAGAAAAATAATATTACTGCTTCTCTGTTTTGTGATATTTTGTCAAACACTCAGTAAATATTAGAGCTTGGGTTTTATTCCAGTTTACCTGAACTAAAATTTACCTAAAAAGAACAATTCAAATTCACAAAGACAACACTAACAAATGTTTACCTCAGATTCTTTAACTGGCAAGAATAACAGAATCAAGAAAAAAGTGGATCAAATATTGACATTTCAAGCACACAGACATACATTTATTTGGGCACTTTGTACATATTAAAGGTGATACTGAAGAAAATATTCATGACAATGAAATTAAGATTATTTTAATTGAGTAAATCTATAAATCTATTTGTGGATGATGCTCTTTGTGTTTTAAAGATACACAGGGTGAGAATATATACAATGGTATAAAATAAATTATCGCTACTGGTTTTGAATTTTTATTTCTTTGAAAACTTTTATTATTTTTGCTGAGCTATATCTTAGGAATTGAACACTGTTGAGCATATCTTGCTAATATGATCCCTGTGAACTTTTCTGAAGATACAAAGAAGTGATAAAAAAGAATATGTCTGTGATATGAGCGTGGAATATAATGAAAACTATCATAACCTAGGCTTGACTGATGAAAACCTGTAGCTGATGTTCTTGCCTAATAAAAATTAGTAACGCGCTGAACGCTTAACTTATGGTGACCTATAGAAATGTTTTAAATCAATGACAAACATTGTCTCCATTTAGATTGTTATTGTACATTTTATATTACAGGGTCATTAAACTTCCATGGAGTATTAGACATACAGGATTCCCACCTAATACAAACAGGCTTCGCTTATCTTTGAGGGTGCAACAATCAAAAACAGAAGTTCACATACACAGTAGAAAAAAAGGCATAGCATGTAGTAATTTGAGAGCTGAATTACATAAATTTTCCTTTTCAAAAACTCTCAAATAATGTTAATGTCAATATAAATAGGATACATTGAAAATAATTATACCAGTTCAAATATCCCTCTCTTTGATCCTCTTATCCGTACTAACAAAATTAAGTGTTTTAACTTTGTTTTATTTTCTATAAGTTCTGATTTAGAGTAATACCAGAAGAGAGTCATTGACTCAATGCATTCTACTATACATTCTCTAATATTTATTTAGATTTAATTTTGATTAAATACGTTGGTACATTTTTTTTACATCACTCAAGTTTCTTTCCAGTATGAACTCTCTGGTGTTTTCTAAAGTGTGTATTTAGGACAAATGTCTTTCATCACTTATGACATCCATAGGGTTTCTCTCCAGTACACACTCTCTGATGTCGAGCAAGGTGACAGCTCTGGTTAAAGACTTTGCCACATTCTCTACATCTGTAGATTTTTTTTCCCCCTAGTATGTATTTTCTGATGTCTAGAAAGGATTGAAAGCTGGTCAAAGGCTTTGTCACATTCTTAACATTTGTAAGTCTTCTCCTCAGTATGAATTCTCTGATGTTGAATAAAGCTTGCACACCATTTAAAGGATTTGCCGATCCTGTACATTTGTAAGGTTTCTCTCTAGTATCAAACATCTGATGCTGAGTAAGATACAAATGCCGATTAAAGGCTTTGCCCCATTCTGTACATTTGTACAGGCAATTTGCATTCCAATTTGCAATGAAAATTCCCTACAATCCTAAGCTATTACTTGTCTTTTTCACTTTTATCTCTCACAAGGGCACAGTGGGATTTTCCAGGAGCCACATGATGTATGACAACACCATTGTTCTAACAACTAAGAGAACATGTGCTTGTAGGATTGGAATTTGGGGGTGATTTTGCACCTTACTCGTACACTTCTAATAACCAGACCGCATAGGTCACCTCTAATCACAAAGCCTCAAATAAATCCCACTCACTCTGTCTCTAAAGTACAGATAGCCATTATCACTTAAGTCTGGCAGAAACCCCAACTTGGAAGCAGAATGTCTATATGAGGGAAGGAATAATTACAATGGGAAATTTAACACAGACTAGTAAGGAACAAACATGTTATTCAGTCATAGAGCCTTAGCATGGGGCGAAGATGCCGGCTAGGTACACGCAGAAGCAGCAAGTGCAGAGTGGCAGAGTAGACACCAGAGCCTGGTGCTGGAAGACAGGGGTTCTCAGCCCTGGCTGCCCACGAGGTGTACCGGGGGAGCTTTCAGAAGCTATCATGCCCAGGTCCCACCTTCTAGGGACTCTGGTTTCATTGGTCTAGAGAGGGTCCATGCATGGGAATGTTTTAATAACACCCCAGGTAATTCTAATGTGAAACTAGTTTTAAGAATTACAATTACAAATGATGAAAGATACCAAAAAGTCCTTGCCTATTGAATAATATATTTTGATACAATACGAGCTGTTGCCTATACTTTATTCTTTCTATTCACACAGTCTTGGGGCTCTTCTTGAATTTGCAAACCAAAAGAGGAGGGGAGACACTAAATTTTTCAACTCATAAGGCACCTATGGTTCAACATTAACTTGGACCACTGCTGTCAGCAAGGCAGGACTGAAGTAAAGGTACATTTATTTTACAAATAGGTGGCCCAGCAAGCTAGAGAGCTTTCCAAAAAGTCATTCAGCAAAGTTGGGTTAAGCCAGGAATAGATCAAAATGTCAGGCCAAACCAGTCAGCCACATCAATAGCCTTTAGAAGGTCTGTCTTACATTTACTGGTCTGATCTAAACAGCTCAAAACAGTGAGGTCAGTTAGATCAACCTGGGCAAGACTGCCAGAATTCTGAGCTGCCAACTTTGGGACAGGATTTCCTGCTGCCCCTTGCCTGGTGTCAGACACGCTGCCCCAGTGACTGTGCCCTAACCTCTCCATGGTGGCCCACAGACTGCAGAGGAGTAGAATTTGGCCATGACCACAGGGCTCCTGACACATAAAGAGCTTAACAATATCCCCAGCCCATACCTACGATGAGTTCCTTCTGAAAGTCTCAAGTTCTTAAAAGTTTTCTCAACTGGAACTGCCTTTGCCCAGGAGACCCGTTAAACCTCAGGGCAGATTTGCATCTCCTCAGAGCAGATGATGACTGAAAAACAAACAAAACACAAAGCCAGGCATTTGGAAATACAACACATGACACCCTCAGAGGGCAGGCAGACCCTAACCAAGCCTGCCCAGGGGCCCAGGGCAGGAGGGGAAAGCGGAATGCAGCACAACACAAGTCAGGAAGCCCTTTCTGTGTCCTTTGGGTCAAGGCTGCCTCAAATGTTGTAATTTGGTTAACTGACCCCAGTCCTTTAGGGATGCTGGAAAAGAGGCTTCTTAGCCCCACAAGAATTCACCAGATCTCTTTGTCTTTGGATGAAATGACAGCCTGTGTGGAAATGAATCTCTCCCTGCCCTCTGCCATATGTCCTTCAGCATATGTGTCTTTCTTATAGTATTTTCAGTTTGTCTCATATCAGGGTGATTTGTGTTTATGCTTGTTTGTCTTCTCCACTAGATCATAAACCAGAAAGACAGATGTGGTGCACTTTGCACTTCCCCATGGTGGGAGCCAAGTATGTTTGTTGAATATGACAGAAGCTTCTAGAGATGAAATTTTCAAAGTGGCCTCAATTAACATTGAGTCGAGAAGCTCTTTAGCAGGAAGGCAGCCCGGTGGGTGAGCTGAGAGAGTGAAGAGGGCCACTGCAAGATTAGAGTGCAGGGAGAGGGTGGGGGGGAGGTGTCAGCGGCGTGCTGGCACACGCACGACCAGGGGAAGGATTTCAAAACCTCTCTTAACAGCAGCTCCTGAAAGACGTGAGTATCCACTGCACACTCCCGAAACGAACACCCAAAGGTGCACCAGCTGAGAAGGAATGCACTGCTTACAGCACCCTGCCACCAAGCCTACCCACAACATCTAGGCATTCCTGGCACCTGTCAGCCAAGCTCTGATCTGTTCAGACCCCCTGATCATCTTCTGAGAAAGAGTGAGATCATAGCTTTTGGAGCTGGTAGGACTTCAAGTCATCAATAATGTAACAGAATTCCCATAAACACTAAGGACTTCATATCTGAGAGCTGCAAGCAAGAACCTAGCAGGCATCCAGAGGGTGAAATGCCATCACTCTCAATCTATTTTCCTGCCCCAAATTCATTATTAATATATGCCATTCACCAAATAAATATGTATATTTAATATTAATGTGATAAATGTAACTCTGCCTACTTATGAACAAATAACTTCTAGAAACATTTCAGATCATAAGGCTAAATAAACACGTCCTTCACAGTCAGAAAAAGATGAGCCACCACTCCCCCACTACCACACACGCACCTGCCCCCCACAAATAAAGAAGAAATCAAATTATGTCAGTGCCGTGGTACATATGGAGGTCTGGTGGAATATAATTAGAAAGGCCAGAGATGCTTTAGAGTATAATTCCTCAAACCAAACTGCAAACCGTGACATGTAATATTTCCCCAATAAGAATAGAAAAAGATCTGTTCTGACCTGGTAGGGCACACGTCCTTCTTTTTCTTTTTCTCAGTGTTCTCAGACATCCAGTGAAGAGCGGTCCTTTATTTGGACAGCAACATGCACCTTCATCAAGGATAATTTCCTGTTAGTATCTATTACTGTTAAGAGGATCTCAGTCCACAGAGTGAAAACTGGGGCTGGAGGTTCTCCAAAAAAGCTAGGGCTGTCAAAGGCAATAGGAAAAGACTTTCTATATACATATATTGTAACTGCAGTTGCCTCCTAATAACCTCACTCCCTTCCTCTCTGGATTTGAATCACTTCACCACCCCATGGAAAGGCTTGAGGACAGCGGAGTGAGACTCTAGTGCAGACACAAGGTCCAAGTGACCGGACCAGCTTCCACTTGCTTTAAAAGAAGCAGAACTGTGAGAAGAGAGGCAAGAGAACCAGCCAACAGGATGTGTGTGGCTGGAGTTCCTGGCATGAAGTCTTGGCTTTCATGTTTATTTTTGGATGTATTTTTCTTAGCCCTTTGATGCAAATTTCTGGCCTGGGAAGTAACCCTACAGTACAAGCTCCAAAGTTGTTAAAAGTAAGTGCAGGCGTCCGACTTGGAAGAAAGCATGTCCGTTGGCTTTTAGGCCCCAGTTAATCCTCAGATGAGGGTGTCGGTCCCTGTGCATTAACAGGCAGGCCAGGGGCTGCCTATCTGAGGATGGATCAAGCAGTTCTACCTCATCACCCAGGGCAACTAAACACGAATACAAAATACCGGTCCATCTTGAAAGCTACCATTAATGTAGGCTGAAATTGTTTGCATGCTAAATAAAATATTAAAACACAACCAAAAGGCTTCTGAGATCTTTATTCTAAGATATTATGTTTTAAGTATTCGGCTTTAATTTTTCTGACAGCCCAAGACAGATAGGAATATCAAATCTATTCAAGCAGGAGCAGATGTCTCTGAGAAGTATAATTTTCCAACTTACCTTTTTAAAAGTACATCAGCAAAGACTAAGATGCTGTTATTTCAATAATTCCTATCCTCAGAGTGGCTTGAAAGATTACTCATGGATAAGGGCTTTTTCCCCCTGCACAGTCCAAAAGAGGCAGTAAATAGAAATAGAGAAAAAGATTTTCAGTCCAACAACTGCCAACATATCTGATAGAATCAAGAAATAAAACACTGAAAATTAAGAGACAGATGTAAAAATATTTCTTCAACAATATTCATTACTCTTAGAAATATTCTTGTTTAAAAATTGCATTCTTTATAATATCTAGGAATAAACCTACCTAAGGAGACAAAAGACCTGTATGCAGAAAATTATAAGACACTGATGAAAGAAATTAAAGATGATACAAATAGATGGAGAGATATACCATGTTCTTGGATTGGAAGAATCAACATTGTGAAAATGACTCTACTACCCAAAGCAATCTACAGATTCAATGCAATCCTTATCAAACTACCACTGGCATTTTTCACAGAACTAGAACAAAAAATTTCACAATTTGTATGGAAACACAAAAGACCCCGAATAGCCAAAGCAATCTTGAGAACAAAAAATAGAGCTGGAGGAATCAGGCTCCCTGACTTCAGACTATATTACAAAGCTACAGTAATCAAGACAGTTTGGTACTGGCACAAAAACAGAAACATAGATCAATGGAACAGGATAGAAAGCCCAGAGATAAACCCACGCACATATAGTCACCTTATCTTTGATAAAGGAGGCAAGCATATACAGTGGAGAGAAGACAGCCTCTTCAATAAGTGGTGCTGGGAAAACTGGACAGGTACATGTAAAAGTATGAAATTAGAACACTCCCTAACACCATACACAAAAATAAACTCAAAATGGATTAAAGACCTAAATGTAAGGCCAGACACTGTCAAACTCTTAGAGGAAAACATAGGCAGAACACTCTATGACATAAATCACAGCAAGATCCTTTTTGACCCAGCTCCTAGAGAAATGGAAATATAAACAAAAATAAACAAATGGGACCTAATGAAACTTCAAAGCTTTTGCACAGCAAAGGAAACCATAAACAAGACCAAAAGACAACCCTCAGAACGGGAGAAAATATTTGCAAATGAAGCAACTGACAAAGGATTAATCTCCAAGATGTACAAGCAGCTCATGCAGCTCAATAACAAAAAAACAAAGCACCCAATCCAAAAATGGGCAGAAGACCTAAATAGACATTTCTCCAAAGAAGATATACAGATTGTCAACAAACACATGAAAGAATGCTCAACATCATTAATCATTAGAGAAATGCAAATCAAAACTACAATGAGATATCATCTCACACCGGTCAGAATGGCCATGATCAAACAATCTAGAAACAATAAATGCTGGAGAGGGTGTGGAGAAAAGGGAACCCTCTTGCACTGTTGGTGGGAATGTAAATTGATACAGCCACTATGGAGAACAGTATGGAGGTTCCTTAAAAAACTAAAAATAGAACTACCATACGACCCAGCAATCCCACTACTGGGCGTATACCCTGAGAAAACCATAATTCAAAAAGAGTCATGTACCAAAATGTTCATTGCAGCTCTATTTACAATAGCCAGGACATGGAAGCAACCTAAGTGTCCATCATCAGATGAATGGATAAAGAAGATGTGGCACATATATACAATGGAATATTACTCAGCCATAAAAAGAAACGAAATGGAGGTATTTGTAGTGAGGTGGATGGAGTTAGAGTCTGTCATACACAGTGAAGTAAGTCAGAAAGAGAAAAACAAATACTGTATGCTAACACATATATATATGGAATCTAAGGGAAAAAAAACAGGTCATGAAGAACCTAGTGGCAAGACGGGAATAAAGACACAGACCTACTAGAAAATGGACTTGAGGATATGGGGAGAGGGAAAGGTAAGATGTGACAGGGTGAGAGAGTGGCATGGAAATATATACACTACCAAATGTAAAATAGATAGCTAGTGGGAAGCAGCCACATAGCACTGGGAGATCAGCTCGGTGCTTTGTGACCACCTAGAGGGGTGGGATAGGGAGGGTGGGAGGGAGGGAGATGCAAGAAGGAAGAGATATGGGAACATATGTATATGTATAACTGATTCACTTCGTTATAAAGGAGAAACTAACACACCATTATAAAGCAATTATACTCCAATAAAGATGTTAAAATAAATAAATAAATAAAAAATAAAAGACAAAAAACAACAACAACAAAAAAACAAATTGCATTCTTTTCCTAAGACAGAAATAGGCACATATTTTTTATTTTTACCATTCAGTTTTATATCCCAGAAAGCATAAAAAAGTGTCAGTCAACATTTACTGAGGCCACAAACACACTTGGGTAATAAATGCTACTGGATCAATCACTATATCCAAGCAATGGTTCTCTGTGATACTATATGTCCTGGTTAGGCTAAAATCACAATAGCTTCTGGGTAACTCTCACAGCTAAGAAATCACATTTGTTGCAGCATGAGTCAGACTACAAATTTAAAATATTGCTTTTCTTTTTCTTTTTTTTGTTGGAATATAATTGCTTTACAATGTTGTGTTAGTTTCTGCTGTACAATGAGGTGAATCAGCTATACATATACATATATCCCCATATCCCCTCCCTCTTGGACCTCCCTCCCACCCACCCCCCATCCCACCCTTCTAGGTCATCACAGAGCACCAAGCTGAGCTCCCTGCACACTATACTGCACATCCCCACTAGTTATCTATTTTACACATGGTAGTGTATTTATGTCAAACTTAATCTCCCAATTCATCCCCCCTCCCCCTTCCCCACATGTCCACATGTCCGTTCTCTACATCTAGTCTCTATTCCTGCTCTGCAAATAGGTTCATCTGTATCATTTTTCTAGATTCTACATATATGCATTAATATATGATCTTTGTTTTTCTCTTTCTGGCTTACTTCACTCCGTATGACAGTCCCTAAGTCCATCCACATCTCTACAAATGACCCAATTTCATTCCTTTTTATGGCTGAGTAATATTCCATTGTATATATGTACGACATCTTTATCCATTCATCTGTCATTGGACATTTAGGTTGCTTCCATGTCCTGGCTATTGTAAACAGAGCTGCAATGAACATTGTGGTACATGAGTCCTTTTGAATTATGGTTTTCTCAGCGTATATGCCGAGTAGTGGGATTGCTGGGTCATACTGTAGTTCTATTTTTAGTTTTCTAAGGAACCTCCATACTGTTCTCCATAGTGGCTGTATCAATTTACATTCCCACCAACAGTGCAAAAGGATTCCCTTTTCTCCACACCCTCTCCAGCATTTATTGTTTGTAGATTTCTTTCCTTTTTTTTTTATCTGCACGGGGTCTTTGTTGCTGCACGTTGGCTTTCTCTAGTTGCGGCGAGCGGGGGCCACTCTTTGTTGCGGTGTGCTGGCTTCTCATTGCGGTGGCTTCTCTTGTTGCGGAGCACGGGCTCTAGAGCGCAGGCTAAGTAGTTGTGGCGCACGGGCTTAGTTGCTCCGCGGCATGTGGGATCTTACCAGACCAGGGCTCGAACCTGTGTCTCCTGCATTGGCAGGCGGGTTCTTAACCACTGCACCACCAGGGAAGCCTGTAGATTTTTTGATGATTGCCATTCTGACTGTTGTGGGGTGATACCTCATTGTAATTTTGATTTGTATTTCTCTAATAATTAGAGATGTTGAGCATCTTTTCATGTGCCTCTTGCCCATCTGTACGCCTTCTTTGGTGAAATGTCTGTTTAGGTCTTCTGTGCATTTTTTAATTGGGTTGTTTGCTTTTTTGATGTTGAGCTCCATGAGCTGTTTGTATGTTTTGGAGATTAACCCTTTGTCCGTTGCTTCGTTTGCAAATATTTTCTCCCATTCTGAGGTTTGTTTTTAAAGACTCCAGTTTCACTGCTGTCTTAAATTTCAAATAATTTATTCACAAGTGTGTATATGTGGACATGCTCAAACACGTCCACAATGAAGGAAAGTTTTTGGCCAGAATGATGTTCATGCAATTGGAACACAGGTAAACAGGTGTAGGTCACTAGTGCCAGGACCTCTCAGTGGCGTCTCTGTAAGTTTGATGGAAAGTCCCTCTCTAATCTACTTCTCTGGACACACTGGACACATCTCCCCATTCAAGTTCATGTATTTGGAATACTCCAGGTAAAGATGTCAAAACATGCTGCTGACCTGAAAGCACCTTCATATACAATGTTAGAAAATCAGGAAGAAAATCAAAAAAGCCCTCATTGTTGTTCTAACCACTGGAACTTAGACTGTGTGTGCTGAGAAGAAATTCATGGAATTGGACAGTAAATCAGTATTTTTTTATTCTAAGAGCCACCAGCAATCATAAATACTCACAATCTTGGATCAGGTATTAATAAATGGCTTAATTAAAACTTCCAAGCCTACACTTAACTACTTAGATATAACAATCCAATGTAACACATAGTTCTTTATTTGAACCTCATTTGAAATAAAGCAAATATAAGATGCTTATGTAGTAAATTTATTTATTTACAGATATTTATGGGGAATTTGAACTGTGGACTGGGTATTAGATGACATTAGCATATTATTTAGTTTTGTAGGTGAAATAATGGTATTATGGGTATGTAGCAGGATATTCTGATTTTTTGGAGATATATGCTAATGTTTAGGATGAAATGTCATGATGTCTGTCATTTACATTAAAGTGGTTCAGCAAAAAAAAAAAAAGATGAAGCAAATATGGCTATATGTTAACAACTGCTGAACTAAGTGAGAGTGTATGGGTGTATTGTATTATCCTTTTTCATTTTCTGTATGTTTGAAAATTGTTTTAATAAATTTTTTAAAATGTTTACAGGTAGCAAGCAGTTGCTTCTCAGGATCTTCTTTCACATCACTGAGGCCTCCTAATTAAAACAAATTTTTAAATATTGCCACAAACTCTCCTTGACCAGCAACTTGAATAAGTCATCACAGACAAAAGCAATTAAAATGACATACATCACAAGTAGGAGTCATCAACCAGTTTTCCAAATTTTATTTTTGGAAAAGACTTTTCAGTTTACCTTTTAAGTGAAAGATCCAAAAAGTGGCTTATTTGCCTCAAGCTTGCTTGGTCCCTTTTACTTGACAGAAAACCTCTCTGCACACACGTCATGCAAACCTACTTTAGCTTTGCCTGCCTAAAACTCGCTTTTGTCTCTGAACTTTACAGACCAGTTGGAGCTCCTTAATATTTTCTAAGAGGAATATTTCAAACAAGTAACCCCGCAATTTATTCACTACTGCCAAGGATAAAAGTAACAGGTTTCACCGCCAACGCCTTCCAAGGCTTTGCAGGACTTTGAAAGCAAAGCAGCACTCTTTCACCTGCAGGTTTGCTCCCTTAAAGCATGTGTCATTTGTTTGGCTCTGGAAGAAACTATTTGATTACACAAAATTCTTTTTCGATCAAGTTTAATATCTTAGCCACTCAGGGACAAGTGGCGAAGCCGGCCAGCTCAATGGGTTAACACTTGGGCATACTGAACAGAGGACAAAGATAAGGAACAACCACAGGTTAAAATCAGAAGCTTGAAGAACTGAAAAGGAATGAGCTCCATTCTAAGCGCTCCATTTGCCATCACTGCATGTAAGATGATTTATTTCCTGCCCCTCGCAGTACCCTAAGGGGCGCTGGTGAGAAATGGGAAATGCACACGCCACCAGGCCCATCCATCCACTGCTGTGCTCCCTGTGCACTGTGAAGTTGGCATGTAACCAGTCATCTTTACGTCCCTCATTTCCCGCACCTTATTACAGGGCACTTCATTTTTAAAAGCATTTAAATGAAGCAGATGTTAACCCCATTCATTCCACTTTCCCAGGGAACATGTCGACGATGATTTTTAAAACGCCAAAGAAAACATCCAAGTATTTTGTTCCCTGGTTAAGAATACATCCGTGGCATAGGAGGAAGGAAATACATAAAACACACTATGGTCATTCCAGAAATAACTATAAGGCATGTCAAGCTACAGAAAACTGAGCACTCACTAAATTAAAAAAAAAAAAAAAAAAAAGAAGGATGTCTTGTGTCAAAATGGCTGTTTTACACACTCATTTCAAAAACAAGTTTTGAAAATTAAATTCCATCCACCGGCTCGAAGCAGAACACATGAAGGCTTGACTATAATGCCATTATCCAAGTGGCAGCTCCCTTCTCTTCTGCAACCACGTTAACTGACAAAGCAGCCTTGGGGCTCACCTTGCATAGTGCCTTGAAGTCCTTCTGCTTGATGCGGAGCAGTTCGCTGCTCCCCAGTAACGAGGGTCGAATGGCAGGGTGTGGCATCCAGAATGGACTCTCCAAAGGCTGTCCCGTTTCCCAGAGCACAGATGGGCACTGCATCCTAAGAATCCCCAAAACTGGTCGTTAGAAAAGTAAACATTGTCTTTTCTTTGAACTGAAGTATATAGTTGACCCTTGAACAATGCGGGGGTCAGGAGTGCCAAACTTCCACTCAGTAGAAAATCTGACTAAATCGTGGTTCCTCTGTATCCACTTCTTCTACATCAGCAAATTCAACAAGCCACAGATTATGAGGTATTGTAGTATTAACTATTGAAAAAACTGCTGTAAGTGGACCCGCATAGTTCAAAGCCATGTTGTTCAAGGGTCAACTGTAATTTGCATACAGTAAAACACTCAAATCAATTGCACAGTTCAGCAAGTTGTGACAAATATATACACCATGTAATCACCACCCAAATCAAGAAACAGAGCATTTCTATCACTCCTGAAAGTTTCTTCATGCTCCTTTCCAGTGAGGACTCTCCTTTCAGAGGCAATCAACGTTCTGATTTCCAACACCATAAAAGAATTTCGCCAGTTTTAGAACGTCACGTAAAAGGAATCGGACAGGGCTTCCCTGGTGGTGCAGTGGTTGAGAATCCACCTGCCAATGCAGGGGACGTGGGTTCGAGCCCTGGTCCGGGAAGATCCCACATGCTGCGGAGCAACTAAGCCCCTGCGCCACAACTACTGAGCCTGCACGCCTAGAGCCTGTGCTCCCCAACAAGAGAGGCCACCGCAGTGAGAGGCCTGTGCACTGCAATGAAAAGCATCCCCCGCTCGCCACAACTAGAGAAAGCCCACGCACAGCAACGAAGCCCCAATGCAGCCAAAAATAAAATAAGTAAATTTATTTTTTAAAAAAATCACGTGGACATTAATTTTGCAAGGCATTATCAACTAAGGGAGATACACAAGGGTAATCCTGAGTTAGAAAGCACAGTTTTCCTTTCATGCATCTAATACAAGATAATAGGCAAATGTTATTTATACATTACTAAGACAAATGCCCATACGAACCCAGTTCCTTGAATGACACTAAATTGCTTCTGCACAGATATGACTGTATAAAACTGTGTTCAGGAAAATAAAATCAATAATATCTCAGGGGGCTTCCCTGGTGGCGCAGTGGTTGAGAATCTGCCTGCCAATGCAGGGGACACGGGTTCGAGCCCTGGTCTGGGAAGATCCCACATACCGCAGAGCAACTAGGCCCGTGAGCCACAGCTGCTGAGCCTGCGCGTCTGGAGCCTGTGCTCCACAGCAAGAGAGGCCGCGATAGTGAGAGGCCCGTGCACCGCGATGAAGAGTGGCCCCCGCTCACCACAACTAGAGAAAGCCCTCGCACAGAAACTAAGACCCAACACACCCAAAAATAAATAAATAAATAAATAAATGAAAATAAAATAAAATAAAATAAATAAATAAATAAGAAGTGATTATGACAAAAAAAAATAATATCTCAAAAGAGAATGAAAGATCATGGGGAAATGTAAAAATGGCTTGCTAATAAATTTTCCAGAAAGGGAGCTGCAAACAAACTGTCAGAAAAATATCCCCAGAGCTGAAACACCAGTAATCAGCAAATTAGACACTTCTGAGTAATTTTCAAATTCTAGTAAAAGCACAAGATGGATTACGATAAATCACAGCCTTTCACACATTCTCTAGGCTATCATGTTTGCTTGAGGATCCCACCAGCCTACTTCATCTTTTTTGTATCATCTGAACCCTTCAGAAAGAATTCTCTTAGCCTAATTTCTACTTTCCAGTGTAAATTTCTATTTTAAAACCTGAGAGGGATGAACCATAAATATTACTCCTGCCACTATCCACGTAGATTAATTATCTATGGTTATCCGCAAACTACAATGCAAAAGAACTATGAAGATCTGTTATTTGTGACCCAGCTGTAGATTTTTTTTTAAATTTATTTATTTTTGGCTGCGTTGGGTCTTCGTGGCTATATGCGGGCTTTCTCTGGTTGCTGGTGAGTGGGGGCTACTCTTCATCACGGTGCGCAGGTTTCTCATTGTGGTGGCTTCTCTTGTTGTGGAGCACGGGCTCCAGGCGCACGGGCTTCAGTAGTTGTGGCTCACGGGCTTAGTTGCTCTGCAGCATGTGGGCTCTTCCCAGACCAGGGCTCAAACCCTTGTCCCCTGCACTGGCACGCAGACTCGTAACCACTGCGCTACCAGGGAAGCCCCCAGCTGCAGATTTTTATGGATCAAGTTGTCCTCTGCATTTCTCACCTTCTATCCCTGACACGTCACCACATGTCACCAAAGGTACACAAAGACACAGGCTGTGAAAGTCACTTGAGCCCGTCTTCCTGCTAATGAGCAGTTCCTGTACTAAAGACAAAAGGTTGAAATTATTCCTGGATTTCCGCTAGAGAGTTTAACAGGACCCTTGCCTCATCACAGGTAACAACATTCAGTCATGTCAGTATTGCCAAGCGCCTTCTCGGTGCAGCTCACTGTCAGGACCTCCGCGTGCAGACAGACACCAGCCCGGTCATTTCATCCAGCACCTCGGCTGACAGCCAGTATCCCACACTCTCCCACCGAAGCTGAGTGTGGGATCCGTCCTTCCTTCATCTTCTCTTTCACACTTGATCTTCCCAAATAGAAGGACAGGGATTACAAAAACAAGCTACGGTCTTGAAGGTAGGACTGTAAACCCTCACCTGAAAGAAGTGTTACCTGCAAGTCCAAACTTGACTATCAGCCGACTCAGTATTTTTAGGACAAATTTACTTAGGAATCTGAATGGATTTGGGAAGTGTGCAATGGGCACTGGGATAATTGGGCACAGGGAAGAAGAAAGTCCTAAGAAGACCATCTTCACCCTAAAGATGAATCACTCTCTTTACAGTCCCTGGGGGCCAGGCCTTGTTTACACTTGAATTCCGGGGGGCGTTGTGCACTGTGTTTAGAAAATAATTATCAAATAAGGACATTGACATTCAAATGTTCTCTCATGTAGCAGAACCAGTATGTGTCTCTCAGTTTGTAAATTCAAAGATAGGGTAAATGTGCGCAGCATGAATGTGAGTCGGTGTGGCAGAAGGACTCTTACTTTGGTCCACACTGCCAGCTAACCAGACCTCTCCCTGTAGGTAAGAGTTGCAAGCCTGAAACCCTGTAGAGATGCTCACTGCACGCTTCCACCAGTAGCTGCACGTGTCAGTTTCTGAATGCAACACTGTTACTCCTTTTAAGCTCATACAGGCTCTAGAGATCTGCTCATGTCTCAATAATTATTAAATAGGGACTATTCAGACTCTCATTTTCTGCTCATTTGCAGAGTAATGTTCAGAAAGGTTACCCAAAAGGAAATATTTACAGTGACAGAGGCTGAAGAAAGCAATCAGCAAAGACGATGAAACATCAACAGTGAAGGAAGGTCCTATTTTACATTAAGGTGGCAATTTCTTTTGAGGACTTTCAAAGATGAAGTTAAAAACTTGAGTGTCTTCAAATATGAAGGTGTGTTTAGCAGATGCTGCCGGGGTCCTGCGTGATTCCCCCACCCCACCCCTACCCTCGAAGGCATCTTTGCGTTCTGGACAGTGCCCACACATGCCTGTGCTTTCCCCTCTCACCTGCACCGCTCTGCCTGAGGGGACAGCGCTGGGCAGTTCATGCCTGTAACGTGCATCTTCCACCAGAGGGGCATGAACGTAGGAAGATAAATACCCCAGCTTCCTACCCTGCACCGTTTCTTAGAGGGTCCCCAGAAGGAGTGACCCCAGCTGCCCACAGCTGAACTCCTTATCCACACACTTTTGCTGGCATTCCTCATTCCTCGTCTCAATTCCCCGCTTCCTTGCAGTGTTTCCTGGGGTCTCCTCCATAAAAACCACACGCAGCCAAATCCCTGTCTCCAGGTTGGCTTCTGGGGGAACAAGAGACTGGGTTGGCTAAACATGGCTGTGAGTCCCAAATTACACTGAGACCTCTGGGGAGGTACTGGGCTGAACCAATATTCCCAGAGAGATTCTGTAATACCGACAGATTCCAGCTTATCACTGACTGCTTTGCATCAGACACATCCTACGTGCAGTATCCCTTGGGTGACAACTGCGAAGACTTCATTGTCTTAGTAAAGCACACCGGGTCTCTGAGGCCAGTGCTACTATATGACTAGGGGTGATGGGCTCTCAAACAAAGAATTACCTATGGCAGGTTACTGATATGACTGATATGATACCTGGTTTCTTCTTTGGATCTGATAAAGCTCTCTCTCATCCATCAGTCCACCTGATCACTCTTTCTCCTACCATCTAAACCCTTAATTACCCACTCACCCTTAATAATACACATCCTCCTGTGTATCACTATGCACATGAGTCTACACATATGTGAGTGGAGTACTATGTGCCATGCACTGGACCAGGTGTCATGACTATGACGTCTGCTTAATTCCTCACAACAGTTAAAGGAGATAATGTATTTAAGTCCTCTGCACAGTGCCTGACTCAAAAGAAATGCCTAATAAATTGTGGATATTCTTACTGATGGTAGTATTAAAACAATCCTGCAACACTGGGATTATTGCTATTTTATAGGTTGAGGAAAATCAGGCTCAAAGATGTTCGATAATCTGCCCAAACGTGACTAATGGAACTGTCTAGAAGAGTTGGGACTAGACACTAGTCAATCTAATTAGCTCCCATATATTTCTTAAACTATTATATGAAATTTAAGTACTTCTTTCCAAGGCTCAGTAGGAAAATTGATTAATTGGATTGATTGATTGAAGTATTAATTTAATCCATACAGGTTCTTTTTTCAATCAGCCAATTTACAGATTTACTGAACACCTAGTAATTCCATATCACCAGGAAAATACCCACATTTGGCACTGCTCTCCCTCTAACCCTCCAATTCCAATAGTGGGGCCAACTTGACCCTTATCTAGAGGATCGAATCTATTCCAGGCTGGGGCACCAATCTTCTTACTCAACAGGAGAAATATAAAGAATCAAAGCCAGAAACTAAGGATCACATCCACATTTCTGCTTTTCCCACTCTGATCCTGTGCCCCAGTTCTGATCACAGAGTGCCTACTTCAGCTAGAGAAACTTGGTTCCTATCTTTCTGTTGTCTCTGCCCTGATAACCTGCCTGGTATCCTAATTCTTCCCAAAGCGACAGACTGCCTTGTTCTGACAGCCTCCCTGCGCCCCGGCTCCCCTCGGGCATCCTTCCAACACCAGGCCTCTTCGTCAGCCTGCCTGGCCTCCCACCTCCATCCCTGGGCCTGCTTCCTGCCTCCCTGCCCATGACCAAGCCCTACCCATCACGTTAGACCTGCCTCAGCCCTTCACCTGCTCACCTGGGGGCTGTGCTTCTCCAGCACTCTGCTTGCCCCTCGACTCCTGCCCAGCACCCCCTGCTCAGGCCCTCGAGATGGCACCCACCTCCACAATGGGCAGCCCCCAGCTTCCGGCTTCTCCTCCTGCCCAGCTTGGTACCAACTGAAGTCAGGAGCAATATCTTGGTGTGGTATGGGTTTCAGCGGAATAGGTGGGGTCTGGTTATCTTCACTCATACAAGTTGGTGTTAGGAAAGTTAACAAAGATGTCAATGATCCAGCCCTGCTGGAAGGCAGGGAGCATCCAAGGTTACACACCTGGTGGCACCAGGGTCAGCACACTCCACGCTTAGCGGGAAAATCCCCTGGAGGCAGCACAGGGAGAAGAGCATGTACCTTGTAGACCAGATTCAAAGCTCATCTCTGCCAGTTACTAACCCTGGGCTTTGGGGAGAAGGCTCCCAGGTGCCTCAGTATCCTCATTTGCGAATGGACACAATCTTTCTCATAAGATTATTAACAGAATTCAATGTAAGTAACAGTCCTATGTGATTCCTGGCAAACAGTAGGTGCTCCATAAAAAATGGAAGATATTATTTCTGACTTAATCTATACATGCATATAAATAGGACCATCTACATTTCTAAAAAGCAAATCAGAGTTTTCTAATATTTAAGTAACAGAGAATCTCTATATTCATTTTGTGTTCATCTCCAATTAATGATGGCTTTTCAACACTTAAATTCTGAGTTTCTCTGTCCCCCAGTCTGGGTGTCAAGTGGTGTGAATGATCTGCAAAACACTTCAGCTCTCTGGGGGAGCGTGTATTCAAAGGAACCCTTCTGACGAATCCTGAGAATCCTTTTGTACGGCAACAAATCACCCCTTAATTTATCTGCTTTATACATCTGGAGTACAGTATACTGGGTTTTCTTAAAGCAGGCATTCTCGTAGGAGGCATTTTCTTTGTTTCATAACTACCTACGGTATGAACATGGGAAGTGTGTTAAGAAAGCCCATGGTTGTGTGTGACTGATATCCAAGCTAATAAACACAGGTCTTGCAAATGATGTCTGTGAGCAGCTGCTGAAATCCAATTTGCACAAGTTAGACATTCTGATGAAATTTAAAACGATAAAACAGAAGAATTCTCTGTGGTAAGTACATCAGTTTTTTTGACTGTCCTATAACTTTAAGGGATATTAGATATTTTATTATACATATTTAACTCACTTCCCTATTAATGGCTCAAGAAGAGTTAAACGTCTCACCGCAGATTTATTGTTACGGACACACACTGGGTTAACGTCAAGGAACAAATCTGTCGTTACGTGTGTAGCCCTTGAAACATAAATTATTACAAAGAAATATTTTGACAATTTTTACTTTAGGCCTATAGGCAATACTGGCCACTAAATCTGGTAGTGCCTAGGTTTATTTCATGAGTTTGAATTTAGTTCTGGAAATTATGGGGTGCTCCAAATCCTTGTAGTAAATAAAAATTTGTCTCTGAATTTGTCAAGACATCAGAGCACATGTGCAGTCCAAAGGATTTACCGCCAAGCATGAAGGGAAAACGCTTCTAAGACAAAGGTGTTTCTTTCCTAACAAACAGGACAAAGTCTGTTACTTTGAGAGCACTTCTCTAGAATCACAGCTTAACAAGATCAGGCAAGCTGGCTGCAGCAGGTGCCGTGAGAATGGACTAGCATTACCATCTGATAACTGACTCAGGGAGGCCAGCCCGTTTTAGCGGAGAGCAAGTCTGTCCTGCACCGCGGCTCTGCCTCACCTCCGCCCAAACGGAGAATTACATGACAACAAAACTAAATGCAGTACGCAGATGCCCCATGCAGAATGCTAAATAAACGCTGATCAGATCCTAACAGAGTGTGACCGGAGCATAGACAAGTACTGATAGTAAGAGATGACAGACAAACACTGTGGACCTGGCACCTTTCCCGTTTTATTGACTCAATAAATGTGTTCAGAAAATGCTTCCTGATGATGGCGATGTTCTATGTCTGAAAATAATGGGGTGAAAGTGAGAATGAACCGAGGAATCAGACAGGCAAAAACACAAAGACAGGGAAAGACACAGAAAGCCACGTGGTGGAGAAACATGCCTGTCCTCCAAATTTTATACACAAATATGCAACACTTAAAAACATCTTTGTTGTAGAGACAGAGAGGGTTAAAAAAAAAAAAAAAAAAGCAGTTTACTTTGGGGGAGAACCAGTAAGAGATCATTTTGCAAAATCTGGCTAAAAATTGCCAGAGAACTCTATAGAGGCGGATGAGAGGATGAATAAAGTGATGACCAAGGCCAAGTGAAGCCCCATTCTCTGATCCCACGAAATACGTGAACAGTACTGTTAAACTTCTTGCCATTTCTAATACCAAGTGCATGTCCTGCTTTCTCGATTCTAGCACTGCCCTCTTGTGATAAAATGACAACATTGCAACCAACTTTTCCTTCTCAGAATAGTCATTAAAAAGCCCATAATCCCTGCTCTTTGCCAAGCTTCGTACTAAGTGCTGCATATAGATTAACTCATTTAAGGTAGGAACTATTTTCCCCAACTTGTAGGTACTCTAACTTGCTTACGGTCACACAGCAATTAAGTGGCTCTGAGGATTTCAAAAGAGGTCTGATTTAAACCACTGTGGGTTGCATTAGGAAAATATTAACACTTTAAGCATCTGTTAGAGATCTCACGAATTAATAAACCATCCCATTCCCTATTGTGCAGCATGAACTTCTATTTGCTCCGCAACCGTCAGAAATTCTTCTTTCAGGTCCCCCGCCGCCCTGATTGGCCGTCCGCGAGTGCCGTGGCGGCCGCCTTGGCCTATGGCAGTGGAGCCGGTCGGCGGAGGGTGCGGAAGCGGCGGGGCGCTGCGGGCGCGGGTGCCCTGCGGCGAGGGCGGGTGCGGGTGGCGCGCAAGGTCTTTGTTTCGCTCTATCCCAGCGCCAGTGGGATGGTGCGCTTCGGTCTGACCGTGGTCCAGCATGGAGAAACAAGACTTAGCAAGGAGAAAATACTTCAAGGACAAGTAATAGATGAGCCTCTTTCAGAAACTGGATTTAAACAAGCAGCTGCTGCTGGTATATGTCTTAATAACGTGAAGTTTACTCACATTTTTTCCAGTGACCTCATGAGGACAAAGCAGACCGTGCATGGAATTTTGGAGAAGAGCAAATTTTGCAAACATATGACAGTAAAGTATGATTCAAGACTTGGAGAAAGGAAATACGGGGTTGCAGAAGGCTGGCCACTGAGTGAACTAAGGGCCATGGCCAAAGCAGCTGGGCAGGAGTGCCCTGTGTTCACACCGCCCGGAGGAGAGACCTTGGACCAGGTGAAAATGCGTGGAAAAGACTTCTTTGAATTTCTTTGTCAGCTGATCCTGAAAGAAGGTCAGAATGAACAGTTTTCCCAAGAAGCCCCGAGCGACTGTCTGGAAAGTTCTTTGGCAGAGATATTTCCTTTAGGGAAAAACTGTGCCTCCAAGTTTAATTCGGACAGCGGCGCTCCAGGATTAGTGGCCAGTGTCTTAGTTGTGAGTCACGGCGCCTAAACGAGAAGCCTGTTGGATTATTTCCTGACCGACCTTAAGTGTTCCTTCCCGGTGACCCTGAGCAGGTCCGAACTCACATCAGTCAGCCCCAATACAGGGATGAGCGTCTTTATCATAAACTTTGAGAAAGGAGAAGTGAAACCAACCACCCAGTGTGTGTGTGTGAACCTACAGGGCCACCTGACCAGGGTGACCAAAACTCACTGAATTTAAATCTGCATCGAAATCTAAAAAATGTGAGCCTCTGAGGGAGTGCCTTTGACTTTATTTCCACTCTCTGCCAATGCAGACTTGGAAACAGTTAAAAAGCTGTCCGTTATAGCAGGTTATAAAGCTCGAATGGAATCGGAGCCATATGAAACACTAATGGAAAACCATCGGAAATTGACTTCTTTTTTGTGAGTACAGTTGGAATTTTCCAGGGTAATTTTACCGCCCTGCTCAGTGACATCTCTGGATTGTAAATGGATGAAGGAACTCAGTATTGCAAATTGGGGGATTAATAATCCTGTTACTATGGGTTTTTTTGCTTTTTTAATACCCTGGGGTTTTTTGGTATTTTTCTTTAATGTCTGAAAAATCTAGCCTATTTTATTGGCTCTTGGTAAGATACTGTATGTTTTCTTTTTCACTATCTCATCCAGTTCTTAGAAGAGGGAACTATTTGTAATTTCTACTCTATATTTATGTGACAATGTTATATTCAAAAAGTCCTTTAAAGGAGAAATGCGTGCTGTCATAGTTTATGTAAAAGCAAATGACAATGTTTAATACAGAAATCAACTGTTGGAATTGTTTACTCTGGAGGGTTTGAGATGCAGATGAATGTGGATTGCGGTTGCAGAATAGTCTCATGAGGAAGAAGAATCATCTGATTACAAAATTTTTAAAGAAGGAATCGGAGCGGAGGAAGAGAAAAGAGCAGATCTTTCTTATCGAACCTGTAGGCTGAAGAATTTAGTTTGAAGATGGCGCTAAAGAAAGTAAACGGTTGCTTCACAGTAGCCCCAGAATAAAAGAGAGGCTTCACTGAAAAGAACCGTGGTTTTTTTTGTGGAAGGTACAGATGAGGTTTCCTCTCCTTTCCACCAGATGGCACCAGAGAAAAGGGAGTTTGGTTACCTTAATTTTGTACAAAAGATGGGTCGCTCTGAGGCCCTCATCGAAATGGAGAACGTGTTTTCCATGCAGTTTGCTTTTAAATGATCACGTTGATGAATGCTGCGAGTCTCAGCTCACAAGAGGGTAGGACTGAGGCTGTCAGTTAAGGCTAAAATCACGTGTAGTCGTATTTCAAGTTCAGGATCATGCTGTCCTTAGTGTGTCCAGCGCTGCCCGTGTTCGTGCCAGTACTGGAGCAGAGCACGTGGTCGAGCGCAGAGGAAGTTCACTGCAGACGAAAAGCTGGAAAGTAACCCAAAAGGACAGATAATAAATGTCCACATCCCCGCCATCCAGAAGTAATATCCCCCCCCCCTTTTTTCTTAAAAAGAAATAACACATCGCGCTGTAAGCCAAGCTCCTTTAAGCAGCTGTCGCTGGCTGTCCTGTTTCCTCCTGTTCTCTACAGAGGCAGCCAGCACCGCCAGTCTGTACACCCATCCACCCTTCACGTGGCCACCTAGTGTCATAAGGGAACAACGGTATTGTTCTGGTGTTTTTAAAATGTACAATATATCAAGCTGTCTGTATTCTGTATTTTCACTTATTACATGTATCTTGGGGCTCTATATTGGTATGTATAGATAGATCTGGTTACTTGTAACCACTGTCTTGTACAGAATAAATGTAGTACCTTTTATTTCTTTATTCTCATAAAAAAGAAAAAAAAAATTCTTCATGTGACTGGGAAAATGGTATACTTTTTTGATGTAAAGATTAATTTAAAACCGTCTTTATTTTTAAGATTTAAATAAGTTACCATGCCAAATAGGCCCCTCACTTATAAAATGTGCAGAGAAAAGCAGGACCTCGTCTCTCTTCCTCTCCCTCTCTCTGACACAAACACGCACACACATGCACAGAGCTGAGTATTGTCTGAGATAGTGAGGTTTATATTTATTGTTTTTAAGTTTATTATTCGTTTATAACTTGTTCCAACACTCACTTCTAACCCTAAATCCATTCAAATATTAATAAGGAAAAGTCCACCCACAGTATTATTCATTCTAGTGGGAATGTAAAAATCTCTGGCTTTCAGTGCCTTAAGTTAAATAGGCTCCCAGGACAGGCAGGTTCTCGAGCCAGCGAGTTCAGCTGTGGACATCCGAAGGCGTGCGTGTCCTGCTTAGGCTTAGGGAGGAGACGGAGGGTGGGGACAGGCATCGCTGGGAACGGGAGATGAATCCCCGACAGGATCGGCGCTGCCAGGTGGAAACCTACACGCGCACGTGAGCCAGGCTGGGACACCCTGGGATGGCGAGGTGGTGTGTGGGCAGGGCCCCTGCCAGGCATCCTCAGCGTCTGGGGGTGAGACACAGATGGCCCGGCAGCAGAATGATGGGAAGCTGGGAGCGGGGCCTCTTGACGACTGCGCAGGGACACAGAGCAGGGGTGCTTCCGAAGTAGCTTTTGTTTCATGGAGCAGGGGGAACCCATATAACTTATAGGAAGATATTTCCAAGGATGGCAGTCTCTAAAAGGTCATCAGAATAACAGGAACAGAAGGGTCACGTACTTCCCAGAGTTCTTAGCGCAAGCATGGTTTCAAGGCTGTAACAGGAGGAATGAAAGCACTGCAGCAGCAGCTCCCAGGGAGGGTCTCTGGGAGTGAGGCCCGTCATCCCTCTCCTCATCCAGAGGCTCCTGTCTCTCCCCTCCAGCCCACGCCGGAGGCCTCAGACTGGGGACACTCAGCTGCAGACACGGCAGGGAGCGGAGCAGAGCGCTGGCCTGCCTGTGTGAGAGGGAGATGCGGGTCCCAGCCAGAGCTCAGCGCGATTTGGTACCACGTCTGCCGGTCCTGAGCCGAGAGCAGACCCGCAGGGCGAGGCAGAGTCAGTGGGCGAGGTCGTGCCTCCTCAGCTGGCAGCCGTGCGTTTCTAAACTGACCGGGGGGGCTGGCCCCGAGCAGAACTGGGAGGCCAGCTACCTCACTCCCCACAGCCCAGTGGCTTTTTTCCTCCACCCCCTCCTGCCAGGAAAGGGCCTGAAGTTTGTATGACCACTCACCAGACTGGCTGCATTTTCATCCTTCTCCCCAGTGTGGAAGCCACGGCTTTGTTATGATGTTGGGCGTCAGTGTGCTCCAAGGGGGCAGAGCTGGCTCCACACTCCCGTGACCACCACCGCGAACACCGGCGGCGCCTGGGAGCAAGTGCCTTTACATTTGCAGACCCCTCCTGGACACCCCAAACGGATGGTCACCCGTGTGGGTAACACGGCGGGGCGGGGGCAGAGCACGGGGGTGGGTAAGGAAATCAGAGTGACCCCCAGCTCTAAGTGTTAGCCCTGTGTCATCCTGAGTGAACAACTCATTCACCTGTGACTTAAGCAAGATACAGCCCAGCTGGGTGTGCTCTAACAAGCGTGCAAGTGCAATGCTTTGCCCATGATGAGGTTTCATACTACTGTGTTCGCAGGATATCACCAATGAGAAATAAGTGTGACCCTCCACCTGGCGTCCAAAGAATTCAAGAAGAACCTGCCAAACCAATCATACAGAAAGCAAGAAGTGTGTTTTCTTACCCTAGAGAGCAGAGAAGGATAAAGGAATGATGCGAAAGGAGGAAAAGTAATATATTGAAACAGGCAGGAAGGGAACGTGATTTTATGGGCCAAATAATATTTCTGCTCTATGTATTCTGGAAAGTTATATATAGTTATATCTCCCTATCACATAAAGGAATTGGGTGATTTTTTTCAGAAAAAATTTCCATCAAATCAATAACACCTAATAAGTGTGTGATATAAAAGTACGGTCCCAGCGTCTGCAAAGGGTTCTCTTCCTTGTTTCAATCAGCGGCGTCACCACCCATCTCCTCATGGCAGTCGGGCTCCTCCCTTTCTCAGCCCCCCACACCCCCCATCAACACCTCCACCCATTTCCCCTCCACCCCGGAGCCACCGCACCTCAGTGTCCCTCCCTGACCCCCTACCTCTCTGCCCCACCCTCTGGCCCAGACGCTCTTTGAGGGGACGGGCCACACTCAGCTCCCCGGGCGCCCCCAGGTCTGGCAGGGTGGACAGGAGCCCCACGCCACGGGCGGTCCAGTGGGCGGGAGGAGCAGGCCTTCCCCAGCAGCACACCTTGGGGAACACACACCTGCCGGGGGGCTGGGGGAAGACGTGGAGCTCTGCGTCGGCGTCGGACGTGCGGGAGGGCGGCCGCTCCCCACCCGCATGACCCCTAAGCGGCTCAGCCCTCCCTCTCCCCTTCCCCTCACGTCCTCTGGACGCCCCCGTGCAACCACAATGGTCCAGACCTCGAGCCCTAGCATCACAAAGAACTGGCTCTGCCACCTCATCACCGTATAACCCCGGGCAAGTTATTGAGCAACTAACCTGTGAAATGAGACTAATAATAGCGCTGAATGGGGGGGCGGGGCAGTGTGGGGAGTAGCCAGTGAAATGAGGCTTGTAAAGTGCTTTGCACAAAGCTGTCTGTAGTGGGCGCCCTGTTACCATTAGCCAGGCCTGCCCTCATCTCACCATTCGGGCTCAGCTAAAACCCCACTGAGGAGCTGAGACTCAGAGATAAGCGTGGAGATTGATCACCACCACCTCCTCTGACTTCTGACTCTCAGGTGAGAAGAGAGGTGTGCAGGGCAGAGGAGACCTGAGGAAAGAAAACGAGGACCAAGCCAGCAGGAAACGCTGCCCCTCTCGCTTTTGGAGATTTGACTCTTAATTCTTAGTCTCTTGTAACTCTTCTTCTTTTTCTTTCACTGCTCCCTGCCTACCTTTTTCTGTGTGTGAGAAGCAGGAAGAACATGAAATCTGGAGTGTGTCACACCTCAATTCAAATCTTAATTTAGCCACATATGTTTGTGCGGCCCTAGGAAAGTTAGGTCGCTGAGCCTTGTTTTCAAGCCCCTGTAAAACTGGACAGGAATAACTAAAGATGAAGTCAGTTAATATTCACGGAACCCCTAGCAAAGCACAAGACACGAAGGCACTTAGCAACGCTGCTGCTGGTCTCTAGGAATTCCCCGGCTTTCGTGGATTCTCCTCCCATGGACCACTGCCCAATCCCATTTCGCTCCCACGATAGGGGTATAGGATGGTTAATTTTCTGTATCAGCTTGGCTAGACTATGGTAACCAGCTGTATAGTCAAACAGCCTCTATTCTGCTGTGTAAGTATTTTTTAGATGTGATCAGCATTTACAATCAGTAAACTTTAAGTAAAGCAGATTGCTACCCTCCATAACGTGGGCGGGCCTTGTACAATCAGCTGAAGGCCTTACGAGCAACTAGGTCTCCCGTGAGGTTTCCCAAAGAAGGAATTCTGCTTTCTGACCGCAACATGGAAATTCTGCCTGAGATTCCAGCTTTCAGACTCGAGACTGAAGCATCAACTTTCACCTGAATCTCCAGTGTCCTAGCTCGCTCTAAAGGTTTCAAACTTGGCAGCTACCACACTCATGTAAGCCAGTTCCTTAAAAGAAACATCTATCTACCAATCTATCTGTGTATCTGCCAATCTCCTGTTGGAACTGTTTTTCTGGAGAACCCTGGGTACTGCTCTGACCGGCTAACCCATCACCCTGATTTGGCCACATCGCTAGTGGGCAGAGACCCAGAGTCCATTACAAGCCCAGAGCAGGTAGATATGTCTTTTCCATTTCTCCCTTTTGAGCAGCTTGTCCTGGCAGAAGGGTCAGCTGTCTCACTCATTCTCCTTAGTTTCTTCGTCCCGTGTGGCTAGAACCCTGTCTTGCCCATCAGAGCTGGCTGGAAGGCTGGGCCCTCTGTCTACCTCAGGCTGCTCTCTGCAGGGTTGGAGGATGAAGAGATCAGTGCGGTTTCTCTTCCTTATTTCTTGGTGATTCTACAAAGCAATTCAGAAAACTCCGGTTGGACATTGTGAGTGGGGTGAAGTACACAGAGAAGGCAGTTAAGCCAGTTTTGATATAAAGCTAATAATCTGTAACAAAGTAAGAGAAAAGCAAGCCCAGCTTTTAGGAAAGTTCTCTGCATTGGGGCTGAGGTCAAAACCACAGCTAAAATCCAAAGTTAAAAGTTTACTAAAATTTTTTTAAACCCACAGCTAATATCAAAGTGTTGCTCAGCTATTCTTGGCTAGCACCCCATGGTGAGAGATAACTGGTCCAGGGCAAGACTCTGGCAGCCCCGGGCCAAACGGTACTTTAATACCATCAAAATCTCATGCCAGCTTTTGACATCTGAGGTGTCAGCACATCAGTGCTGATGTTATTATTCATCCCTTAGGAACATCTGCTCTGCCTTTTTAAAATTAGTCTTCTTTCCTCATCTCTCTTCCCTGCTTTTCTTTCCTTCTCACCTTTCTCCTTATTTTTCATCTTCCTTCCCTCGCCTCTCTTTCCTCACCTTTCTCTTTTCGGCTTTTCTGCCTCACCATCATTACTCATTCAGGAAAATCCTCCTCCTCTAGGCCCCGTCCCCTCTACACATCCACGCAGGTGAGACCAGGTTAAGGCGAGCATCTCTGAGCAAAGGGGGCCAGAGAGTACCCACCAGGACAGCAGTCTGCAGGTAGAAGGTGTGCAGAGATAAGGGGCATGGGGTAATCTGAAAGGATGAGAAACAGCGAAGAGAGAGGAAAATTGCATGCTTCATCATGTTTCTTTGGAGTCTAATAGTACAGAACATTGGCTAAGAGCATACGTTCAGGTGCCTGACTGCTTGGGTTTTAATCTTGGTTCCCCTAATTTCTAGATACGTTACTTAGAGCAAGTTATTTAACCACTCAAGGCCTTAGTTTCCTCATCTGTAAAATGAAACAGTAATGTGACCTACCTCATAGGGTTACTGTGAGGATTAAAGGAGTGTAAATAAATACCTGTTAAGTGCTTAGAACACCGCCTAGCACATAACAAACATCCAAGAATCGCTAGGCGTCCTCAGTCCCACTGGGAAACGGAGGCAGCTTACAAGGGCCTCAACCCGCCTCTCCCCGTGGCCATCTCTGAAATCTAAGCAGAAACTGGCCCTGTGAGAGGGGGAGACGGACAGTGCCATCAAGGCCGCAGGCAGAGACTCCAGGCAGTTTCTGATGGAACTTCCGATGCTTTGATGCATAGAAGTATACTCTCTTTTAAGTAAGACGGGCACAGGCCTGAGGCCCTAACCTTCCATAACAATGCGGTTAACACAGGCAACTATACTCCAAACTCCGAATGCCCACTTACCAACAATCCATTTTTTAGATGGCAACCGCCCACAACTGCAATATACACACAAGGTCCTACAAAATTTAAACCTCACATTGAGCATGTCATAAATGTTTCTCACATTTGAAGTGTGCTACGTATGAAAAAGGCTCAGAATCACTGTCTTAAACATGGTGCTTGGCTGTAGATCACTTGTCCCTTTAACTGATTCTTTCATTATTCTTGATACTTCTTTCTGATTTTGTAGTTAGCCAATTCTCTTCCTTCAGTTTTTATCTGAATCCTGAAGGTGTGAATGTAAGACCTGGAATATTTTCATACTGAAGCCTGACAGTAGCCTATAAAGGGGCATCCTTTTGAGATGTGAGGTTCTTGTCTCTAAACAGGAAGGTTCTGACCTTTAGGCCACATGGACTAATAATGATGGAGCAAGCCTCACTGCGGACGTGAAAGGAGGCACTGGGTCCAATTTTAAATGCACAAGTATTGTGAAGAATGAGTTTTATCTACCAGGATGCCAAGCTCCTCGGAGGCGACTGGTGAAGATAAAGGAAGCCAGAGCTGCACTTTAGACAAAAAAAGGATGACTGGCCCTCCCCAATTTGACAAGATGAGGTAGCAAAGTAGAGAGCTTTCCGGGGGACTGCACAGACCACGTCTCCCCTGCATCGCTGGAGCTCCTAAAGGGCTAACAAGGGGATCGCTTCTAGAACGAAGAAAAGTCAGGAAACCAGGTGCAGGAGGATCTAAGGAGAAACCACACAAGACTCGCTCCGCCCTCCCCTTTGCTCCCATTTCACCTTCCGCAACACAAGTTTCTCACTGCAGTGGACTTGTTTGCATTTTCCCAATAGGCAGCAAGCTCCTGGAGGGCAGCCCACGTGTTCGTGCTTTATGAATCTCGTCTAGATAAAAAAAGAAATGTGGCTCTAGGAGGAGTTCAAAGCCCACCCACCCTTCTTATCAATATGAGAGTCTCCACTTTCTTTCATGTCAGGGGACAGGGAAAAGAACTACCGTACACTCAAGAAAGAAGAAACACTTAAATAGTAATTGCCCCACACCTCTGATAATAGGAAATATGCCCAGAAGTTCTTCTTTAAGCTGTTTGCACCCTCCCTCAGGCCCTTCTGCCAGCAACAGCTCTGTCCTCCTGGTCCTGAGAACCAAGTCTTTAAATGTGAACATCCAAGGAAATAACTCTAACTTGAGGGTGCCTTGCTTTTACTGTGCTTCTTGCCTCCTGTCATAAAATAGGAGACATTATTTCTTCACCTGATAAATGCAATTAAAACCTCCTCCACCCACGCCACCCCCCCTCCAAAATCACAATGCTCTCTTCCTTTGCATGTCCAGCCACTGAAATTAACTAAGTCCACTAAAGTCGCTACCCGAGACTGGAAGGGAAAATGCTAACTGTAGACAAAATGGATATTTTATCCACTCAGATTGGCTTTAAAAAAACACCACGATGGCCACAGGTATTTCCAAAAATTCCTTTGTCCAGAATTTAGTCCACAGCCTCCATAAGATTACATATCAGGGCAAATGTAAATCTGAAAAGGATCCTCCACAGATATTAGTAAAAATCTTTAGCTCTCACTAAGCAAGTAATCATTCTTGTTCCATCTGCCAGAAACACAATTCAGAGTCTACCATTTTCTATACACAGATGATTTTGCATTACTCAGTTTTACTGACTCATGGCTAATATTTTGGAAAGAAAGATGATATATCTACTGGCATTTGTCTGTATGATTATGTTTGTCTTTTCCTACGAGGGGTGGGGGTGTGGAGTCCTCAGTCAAGAACCTAGGAGGGTAGAGGGAAAGTTATTTTGCCTCCTATATGCATTCAATGGAAACTATTCAGAAACAGAAAGGAATAAACCAGCAACCCATGCAAAAAAACATTGGTGACTCTCACATGTGTATTGCTTACTGAAAGAATTCAGTCTGAGGCAGCTACACACCACAGGACTCCATTTCTATGACATTCTGGGACAGGTCAATCAGAGGTGGTAAACAGGTTATGGGGTGGGGAGCTGAAATATTCCATGGGATACTTCAGTGACGGATGCCTGTCACTATGCAGTAGTCTAAAGCCATAGACCTTTACAACCCAGCCAGGAAATCATCATACACTCAAATGTAGTGGTTTAAGATATGGGAATGTCACAGGATGGAACAGAGAATGTGACAAGGAATCTAACTGATTTAGAAATGTAATGAAAAAAACTCACTCCTGGATGGTGGGGTAAAAGATACTTGACCTAATTAAATATAGAAGAAAAGACCAGAATCTGTAGAACAAAGGCAAGTTGTGCCATCCATAAATAGTGGGCTCTATAAGTTCCTTCCCATGGTGGTAGAAGCTAACAATACTGAAACTAGTATATCTGTAATCCGGAATGGAGCAAGCAGTGAATGCAATGAAGAACAAATGGTGGAAGCCAGGTTTCTTACCTTTAGAGTGAGAGGTTACAGACAAGCAAAGGAAGAAGGTTACAATACCCATGTGATAATGGATAGATTATATTTCCTCAATTTTAAAAACTTTAGTGCATCAAAAAGTGCTATCCAGAAAGTGAAAACACAGCCCACAGAAGGGAAGAAAATATTTGCATGTGACGTATCTGACAAGAGCCTGCTTTTCAGAATACATCAACAGCTTTTACAAATCATCAACAACAAAAAGATAACCAAATTTTTAAAATGGAAAAGGACTTGAACAGACCCTTCTCCAGACGAGAAATGCAAATGGTCAACAAGCACATAAGAAAATGTGCACCAAGAAGACAGGAAACCCACAGGATGGAACTATGTCAGAGAAAAGCAGGAGCCCATGGAAGGAGCTCTCAAGAGCCAAAGCAGGAGTGAACTGAACAACCAAATACCGTTCTGCTGAATTATAACCAAAAGCTTAAAATAACGATCTGGGTGGAGTGTCCACACTGGTAAAAGTAAATGATTATATACAGTGTGTGTGTGTGTGCGCGTGTGTGTGTGTGTGTGTGTGTGTGTGTGTTTTATGAGTGCTGTTGAATCAACTGCATGGAACAACTCCAAAGAGTTGATGTAGATACTCAGTCATTCATTAAGGGAGTGGGGCTCACTCCCCTGGCCTGAAGTGTAGGGGCCACATAGTGACTTCATCCTAAAGAAGACACACGGCGCAGACATAAGGAAAAAGTGACATTACAGTGGGGAAAAACACTACCTAAGCCAGGAAGACAAAGTTAACATGAACAGTGATAAGTTGCCTTTATGTATGTTCCCGTGATATACAGTCATGAGAAAGCACTTTACCTCTGGGATCTGCTTCCTCAAAACCCATGAACCCATTCTAATCACAAGAAAAACACCAAGTAAATCTCAATGTGGGACAGTCTGCAAAATGCCTGACTAGTCCTCCTGAACACTGTCTAGGTCACTGAGAGAAGGACAGTGTGAGAAAATGTCCAAGCCAAAGAGATCCTAAAGTGACATGATGACTCAATGCCCTGTGATACGCTGGATGGGATCCTAGGACAGAAAATGGGAGAATGATGGGAACCTGAATAAAATACGGATTATAGTTCATGGTAAAGTATCCATATTTGTTCATTAACTGTGACAATTCTGTAGAAAACTAGGATGAGAGGTGAAATTAAATGTCAAATGAGAACAAGCGATTGCACCACCCTGTATATCTAGAATAAAAAGGTGATTTCTTAATAACACACGAACAAAATGAACCCTAAAATACAGCAAATACAAGCAGACCAATTATCCATCCTATGACCCTTTCTCTGGGCTAGTTCTCCTCTCGTTGTTCTGAGGTTTCCCTCTCCCAGGACATAGAAGGAACAGGCACAGAGTCGTTGGCTGCTCCCCTTAGATCCGACCCAACCCAGTGTCTTCATCTCCACCAGACACACCCGCCCAATGAGGACACCAGGCCAGAGGGAGTCTCAGGAATCATTGGTCCTGATGTGTCAGGACTTTTTTGATTACAAGGGACTAGACATGCTTACTCAAGTAAAATAAATAATATTATTATAAATTACAGAAATAAATGAATACTTACAAGAGACAAGTTGAAGAGTGGGGTTGGAGGTTATCAGGCCCAAGGGCTCACATTCTCATAGTGTGACCTGATCCCTCTCCAACCATCAGTCCTGCTGAGTGCCTTGGGTGGTCCCAATCATAGGCACAGTCTTTCTCACTGCATTCAGGGCCTCCAGCAACTCCAGGATGAAACCCACTCAATCTCCATTCTTCCTGGAGGGGTTTCTCCTTCCCTAAGGCTCCGTGAAAACTCATGACTTTGAATGTCTTTGGCCTGGCTTGGGTCACGTTCTCATCGTTGAACCGGTCACAGCAAGCACAGGATGGAAAATGGGATTGGCAAGACATAGATTATACACCCATCCTCCAGGTGGGTGGAACGTGGGATCAGCCCCCTGAAACTGTTTGGACAGGAAGCAGGTGAGAGGTAGTTCCCAAAGGAAAGCTGAGGTGCTGCACTTGGACAGATGCTGAGGACAGATGCTGGCTCAGTGAAAGCGTGAGATTCCACATCACATCACTGACAGCAATTATCTTTTTTTCGAGACAGCTCCTAGAGTGATGGAAATAAAGACAAAAATAAACAAATGGGACCTAATTAAATTCAAAAGCTTTTGCACAGAAAAGGAAACCATAACCAAAAAGACAACCCACACAATGGGAGAAAATATTTGCAAAGTATGTGACTGACAAGGGATTAATCTCCAAAATTTACAAACAGCTCAAGCAGCTCAATATCAAGAAAAAAACAAACAACCCAGTCAATAAATGGACAGAAGACCTAAATAGACGTTTCTCCAAAGAAGACATACGGATGGCCAAGAGGCACATAAAAAGATGCTCATCACTAATTACTAGAGAAATGTAAATCAAAACTACAATGAAATACCACCTCGTACCAGTCAGAATGGCCATCATCAAAAAATCTACAAATAAATGCTTGAGAGGATGTGGAGAAAAAAGAAGCCTTCCACACTGTTGGTGGGAATGTAAATTGGTACAGTCACTATGGAAAACAATATAGAGGTGCCTCAAAAAACTAAAAATAGAGTTACCATACGATCCAGCAATCCCACTCCTGGGTATATATCCAGAGAAAAATCTAATTCAAAAAGATACACGTACCCCAATGTTCACTGCAGCACTATTTACAAGAGCCAAGACATGGAAGCAACCTAAATGTCAATCGACAGAGGAATGGATAAAGAAGATGTGGTACATGTATACAATGGAATATTACTCAGCCATAAAAAAGAATGAAATAATGCCATTTGCAATAACATGGATGGACTTAGAGATTATCATACTAAGTGAAGTAAGTCAGACAGAGAAAGACCATATGATATCACTTACATGTGGAATCTATAATATGACACAAATCAACATATTTACCAAGCAGAAACAGGCTTACGGACAGAGAGAACAGACTTGTGGTTACCAAGGCGGAACCTCCAAGGGGAGGGATGGATTGGGAGTTTGGGATTAGTAGATGCAAACTACTGAATACAGAATGTTAAACAACAAGGTCCTACTGCATAGCACAGGGAACTATATTCAATATCCTGTGATAAACCAGAATGGAAAAGAACATGAAAAAGAATGCATATATAGGTGTATAACTGAATCACTTTGCTGTACAGTAAAAATTCACACAACATTGTAAATCAACTCTACCTCAATTTTAAAAAGAATCTGAAAAACAAAATTTGCCAATAAAAAACGAAAATTAATATTTAAATCCAAAAAGTATGGCTGGAGAACATTCAGGAAAAGGGGTAAATCAGCAAATCGGGGACACAGAATCGCAGGGTACTCGGGGGACCAGGGATAGTCAAAGTGGAGAAGGGAGAAGGCAGGGGAGTGCCAATCCGGTCGGGGTGTGCACCATGTGAGCAGGACCAGGGGCCCTCAGTAAAATAAAGCAGACCCGGTCCTGGTGAGAATGAGCCACAACAAGCAGGCGATGGGAAGTATGGGGACTGATCCAGGCAAGAGGCCTAAAGCGAGAGGTGGTGGGGACCCCGGGCTGAGAGGCAGACTTCCCAGGAGCTGAGGGCCACAGGGCTTCGGTGCAGAGGCAGGCAAGGTTTTGCACCTGGAAGAAAGCCACAGCCGTGCCCTTGAGAAAAGAGGACCACTTGAGGATGTTCTGCAAAGGAGTCTGATTTCAGATAAGTTGAATCTGAGATGCCAGGGGAACACGGAGGTCAAGGCTTTCATCAGGCAGACAGATGCACAGTCAGAGCTTGCAGATGTAACTGGGCTGGGCATCTGCATGCAATCCAGTCCGTGGGCACACGTGTGGGTGAAGACAAAGAAGGGGGGAAGGGAGGGGAGAGAGACGCAAGGACTTTGCTTTCTACATTTTAGCAGCAGGAAGAAGAAAGGAGAAAAAATCGTGCTTTGCAGCAAGCGAAGAGGAGTTTGCAGGAAGCACTGTTTAAAACCGCCTCAAATCCTACTAGAAGTTAAGGAAAGCGAATTCTCAAAACTAAGGGAACAGACATCTTTTCAGAAATATGTTAACTGTGTTGATGGGACTGGATATTGGATAATAAAGGACAAAATAGTGGTAGAAAAGTAGAAGCAGGTTTTCCAGAAGTCTTGCAAGAAGAATTAGTCCACATAAGATGAAATTGATGAAGATCACATAAAACTGCAAACCTCCCAATGAAATGAAGAAGAGTCCCGGCTCAGAATGAGTGGCTGGAAGGTTGCTGAGAAGAAGGAAAGACATCTGAAACAGGGAAGGGCCAACAGCAGGCAGCGGGGGAGGAGACGTGTGCTGAGTGTAACGCATAAGCAGGCAGCTCAGACCAGGCCTTGTGGAGGTTCGGTTCTGTGGACTTCCTGCCATAACTGCTGCCAGGTCCGAGTACGACAGCCAGAGGCGATGAGCAGTATGGCAGAAAATCCAGATGATGCAAGCTCTTCTCTGCACACATCTGCTCCGCAGAGCAGCAAGGGTTGCAGCAACAGAATTTCCTAATTGGTACCTAGCACGACTTTGTTTCCAGGGATGCGATCCCTGCCTCACCCTCCAGCTCACAGCAGAAGTAGCGACAGGCGACGGGGCCGGGTGCTGAGGTTCCCAGTGATCCGGGAGCAGGCCCAGGGAGGGAGAGCCTGGTGGGGAGGTGCTGTATGACCCTACTGTTGCACGCGCACATGCACGCACACACACCCCCGCCTGCCGGTACTATGAGGTTACGAGAGCCAGAGAGAAGGCCAACAAAGGTATGGATTTCAAAAAACTGCGGTCTGATGAAAGGAAACCAATTTTAAGTTAAAGGAAAGAGTGAAAGTAATTTTTTGAGGGGAAAAAATTGCTCAGAGTAACAAAAGGGCCCAGAGAAGGGCACACAGGCTCAGCCGGGCCTGGAGGAGAGACGAGGGCTGAATGAGACAGAGGGAGCGTGACGTGTACGTTGTAAACGTCAGGGCCCTTGGAGGCAGCCGCCCGTGAGGAGCAGCAGGAAGCGGGCGCTGAGAGCCAGGGCTGGCGGGGACCGCAGGGTCCTGCTCGGGGCGGGGCAGAGCGACGCTCACTGGCGACCCACCTCAGGCGGATGAAGCTTCCTTCTCTAGGAGGAAGTGCTGCAGGAAACTGCATTCCTGAGTTTTCAGGACACGACCCCCTTCCCCGGAATCCAGGCTCCACACACCAGCGCCTACACTTTCTCACAGGTATCAGATGAAGGGGAGGTCTGACAATGCGCTCCAGGAAAACACAGACCGAGTGGAAGCAGCACATCTGCTACAGCTGCCTGTTGAGCCTCTCTCACAGAAAGAGGAGCTAAAATAAAGGCTGTGTCACCAACCACAAGCAACAATGTGGAAGTGAGGTAAAAATGTATAATGAGCTCTACTCCTTACAGACAAGGGGGCCTGGACGGTGCTTCCAGGGAAACTGATGGATTGATTAGTGAACGGCGCTGCCATTAAGGCTACAGCTGTGATCATCCTCGTTCAGAGACCAGCCACTCTCCAGAGCGCAAACACAACTACACAAAACAGAGGCCGTGACAAGCCATTTCCAAAGATCAAGCACTTATACTAATGTAACAACTGGGACTTAGGACTAACAAATTTGTTGATATGACCCATGTATCCATAAGCTATCCAGGAAGGATAGTTTATTAGCTTCATCTTGCTTCTACTACGTATCACTTATTTTCTTAAGTTATTAACAAAGAAAGGCTCCTGTTAGAACTTGTGCATTTGTCTTAGACCATACTTGTGAGATGCTAACATGTTTGTGTCCATAGACTGTACTGATTCTAAAAGTGATTCAACAGCCTCTGCATGACAGACACGATAGTCAAGAGGAGGCGTTTCAGAGTTCAACAGACTTACATGGGGACCATCTCCTGCTAATTGCAATGCCCAGTCTCCCTCTCTCTAAAATAGACATTAATAATAATACCTTCAGGGTGTTATAAGGTGTGTAAGATCAAATGACATGTGCAAAATCCTTAGCAAAGTAACAGCTCCACAAATGTTACTGTTATTTAAAGGATCATGGAATTGGACTTCATTTTACCAGTGAGGTAACACAACTCATTACAGAGTTTAGAAACAAAATCAATTTTCATCCCCTAGCTCAGTGCTCTTTAGCTGGATTTTAATCTCAAATTATTATTAAATGTCAGTGTGACCTTAATTAAAGTCATGATCCAGCAAGGCTCTCAGCAGGAGGTACCTTAATTGTGTTTGCTTGGTCTTACCTTGTGGAAGCTTTCCTCAAGCTCAAAGACAATGCTTCTTGCTCATAGCTAAGGAGATCATGGGATGGCCTGGTGTCTCGTTTAATCAACGGTAGTTTACTGCTGGGTACAGATGAGGTTAACCGGTTCCTGTCAGTACTCTGTGTTCACTATGCCTGATGGCTGGTTGTTCTGAAATGTGCATTTGTAGGAACTTCCCTGGTGGTGCAGTGGTAAAGGCTCTGTGCTCCCAATGCAGGGCGCCCAGGTTCGATCCCTGGTCAGGGAACTAGATCCTGCATGTCGCAATGAAGTTCCCGAGTGCCGCAACTAAGGCCTGGCGCGCAGCCAAAGAAATAAATACATATTTTTTTTTAAATGTGCATTTGTAGCCCATAATGTCTGTAAGCAACCATGATCTTTATATCTTGACACAAGCTCCTTCACGAAGTTTTGTACAAATCCTTAAAACGGAAAGAATATTTCAGTAAAAGTTAATCCTGTAGCTAAGGGAGGTAATCAGTTAGCAAATTCATCTTAATGAAAACTGTTTTATCTAAAAAGGAAGGTCTGCTCCTTTAACCTAAAAGTCAACTGAAGGGAGTTATCCAGAGCTTGAACTGAGAAAGTACTGGGTCAGAAGAGTACAAAAAATCCTTTAACTTCATCAGCGTCAACATTCAAAATATTGGATTATTCTAATATGACTGTAACCTTAACTATATTTGTATTTGTTTTCATCTGTACTTGGAGAAAGAAAATTACAATGACTTTTCTTGAGCAATGTAGAAAGCAGTTTCCATTTTTCTCCAATTTGAATGATTATTTTACATTTTAAAAATCAAAACTATTACAATTAATTTTTCAGTGAATATATTCTATGGTGCTGAAATTTTAAAACGTCTTCCAGCCACTCTGTAACCCTGGAAATTACAGCTGACCCTTCAACAACAAGGGTTTGAACTGCACAGGTCTGCTTGCACGTGGATTTTCTCAATAGTAAATACTGCAGCCCAACCCGCTGGCTGAACGGCAGACACGGAGAGCTCACTATAAAGTATACACAGCTTGTCGACTGCTCGGAGGGTAGCCCTCACCCCACATTGTTCAAGGGTCATCTGTAATCCTGTTCTGGGAATTCCCTTTCCATAATTTGAAATCACCAGAAGAGGGCAGAGCTAAGCATGTGCTACTTGGATCCCTGTGCATGAATGAGAAGAAACTTTCAAAATGATGCTGACTTCTACTTTTGACTGAAATTTAGCACCTCGGTTGCGTATTTGCTGAGCGTAGAGACTTGCCAAGAAGAAATGGCCACCTAACTTCTCTTCCACAAAATAGGGGAATGGCAATAAACAATGCAGCAGAATAAATGCTATAGAATAAATGCCACAGAAATGCTTGGCACGAACAGAGCAAAGAAAGGAAGAATCTAACAGTAATAGTACCTTGCTCATTTTATGCATTCACATTTATGTGGTACAATTAAATAGCTTACAAATCAAATCAGAAGTACTTAGTATATGTGGTAACAGTAGAGATAAAAATATCTGTAAAAAATAACTTTATCTATATCTGTATATGCATTCCATAACAACTTCTTAATCTAGAATACGTACCCTGTAGACAAGATTATTGAAAAGCTTTAAAATTTTTCTCTCTAGAATTGTTTGAAACTTTGGTAAACTCATAAATAATTATTTTATTCTCAGTCTTAATATTCTGTAACTTCCTTGTTCCACAACCCCCTGTATTTCAAAAGTAAAATTCCGAAGAACATGCTTATAAATATATAAAGGGAGAAAAATCCCAGGGATTAGGCCTGGGGCCACAGTAAATACTGAATAAGATTAAATTTAATAAACTTTTTGTTAAAGACAGGGATTTTTTCAGAGTTATGCTTCCAGGTCTGAATATCTGCATTTTACATCTCACCTTTTTTCAAATGAGAACAATGAAAGAATTAAACAGAGAAAGTTCCCATAATAAATTAGAGGTGGCATTAGCTCCACTTAAGAGTCCGTCAACCACCTGGAGACCAGCTCCATCTCTCTCTCTCTCTCTCTCTCTCTCTCACGTGAGCAGTTTCTCAATTACACACAGAAAGTGAACCAAAACGTAACGAGCCATCTGGGGAAGACGTTGGGTCATTAAGCTTAGCCTAGTGGCCCTCATCAGCTGAGCTCAAACTCTTGAGAATTCAAAGGTAGGACCTCCTTGGGGTTAATGAAAAAAGGCAAAAAGCAGCTTCCACATCTAAGCAGCAACTAATAATCATAGAACACATTTTCTAGAGCAAGGCTTTCCCAAACCTGGCTGATCAAAACCCCTATTTCCAGAGGTCAACCTCAGACCTAATCAATCGGACTTTCCAAAACTGGAGCCCAAATTCGAATTTTAGGAAGCTCTGCGGTAGCATGGTAACGTGGCAGAGAGGAGCAGAGGCTCCAGACCCAGCCGGGAGCCCGCTGAGGGAGGGCCCTGCAGGCGTGAGTGAGGGCTCCGAGGCCGCCTCAGGTGAGGGTGAACATCTCCAGCAGGTGACGGGATCGATCGTCTGTGGAGAAGGAGCTGAGGGGCAGGAGGGGACACGGAGACCAAGCAGGAGGCACAGAGGTGACGTGCGCCAGAGTGACGACAACGGAACAAGGCCAGAGTTTCCAGATAGACAAGTGACCCCTGAACAACGCGGGTCTGAACGGCGCGGGTCCGCTTCCACACGGATTTCGTTCAGGAGGAAACACTTCAGAATCATATGCTCCACAGAGAGAACCGCGGCTGCAGGTGGAGGGCCGCCCATAACTTATGGGAGGATGCGCCCTCCGGGGGTCGGAGGAGGCCCCGCGCTGTTCATGGGCAGCAGCGTCTCTGAATCAACAGCTTCGGCAACACATCAGCTACAGAAGTGAGGAAAGGCAGGAGACGTGGGGTCAGCTTTCCTGGGTCTGGAGTCCGCCTCTGCCACTTACAGAACTCCGGGACTTAGCAAGTGACACTCTCTATGCCTCAGTTTTCACACCAGAAAATGGAAGTAGGGTTAAATAAATGTTTAAATTAAATAACACTTAGCACAGTGCTTGGATCTAAGACTAAATGTTGGCTTCTATTCCTGGGTTTTGTCGTTAATGATGTTGCTATAAAAACATAACTCACTGAGACCTACTTTGGGTGAGATGGAAAAAAAAGCTCCCCTGATGATAAATATGGGGACCCAAGACCACTTTCAGTTTCCCCCATAACTACTGCTGAGGTATGTATATATGTATGTATGTATGTATGTATGTACGTATGTATTTAGCAAAACAGAGAAATGCTGAAGCATGGAAACAGTTTAGTTTTTTTACCATGGTCCTGAAAGCCACAGACCATCTACATTATGTGTCTCATGGCATCAAGAACAAGAAATAAATTCCAGTTTTCTGACTCTCCTCAGTCCTAACGCCTGGACTGGGGGAACCCAACAGACCCACGTGGATTCACTTAACCTGCATTTGCCATGGACATAATCACTCCCCCTCACATTTTCCTGCTCACACTGAGGAAAGCATCACCTGCCTTTAGGTCTTCATTGCTTATTGTCCACAGTGAGTTGACATTCCTGGTTTGGATGGAACCCAGGCCCCCTGCAGTGGAAGCACTAAGTCTTAACCATTGGACCGCCAGGGAATTCCCAAGATACCATTTTAAAGGACAAGCCTGCAGCAGTTGCCAACTGAAATACCACAATACTGCTATCAGATTTGTGCCTGATAAATCAGGGGCAGCTTCTTAAATATTAAGTCAATACATCCTCTATGAGAGTAAATTTTTTCTTATTAGATAGCAAACCTCAGTACATACTTTTTCCCAAATACTTTGAAAGTCAGCATATGTAGACCACTGTCTTTCAGTTTTGTAACTGACACCCAGGAAGGGGAGTGGTGGATGCACCAACGGGGGCCCCTCAAAGACCTTCTGCTACTTGGTGCACAAATCTCAGAGCCTGTCTCCCGAACATCCCTGTTTGCAGAGTATTAAGTCAAGATCAGCATTCTAAGGTACATAACGCAGGATTTCGACTCAGATCTTGCCCTGGCTTCCACTGCCATCTATTTTGAATCTGAAGATCACCTCCTACTGTAGTAAATATTGGTTGCATTTGTAACAGAAAACTAGAAAGAAAGGCCTTCTCCACTGTGCCTGTGACCCTCCTCGGAAGGCACCTGTCCTCCTCCTCCACCTCCATGTGTCCAGACGTCCTCTTCCCTGTCCACCTTCAGTAAATATATAGACAACATACAACCAATATTTACTACAAAATGAGGCCACTTTCAGATTCAGAATCCATTAATGCCAATCCCTAACCTCAGTTATATTTTGACTTTGCATCAGATGCTTTGTTTGCAAGCATACCCTATTGTCATGCCCCTGGTGGGATCGGTAAGACCTTCAATACAGCCCACCTGGTACCTTGAGAAGCTTGGCCTTGGAAAACAATGGTGATGACACCCAAACCCCTTACGTCTACCCGCAGGCTCACATGTCGTCTCTCCAGACTCACAAGAACCAGGACACTCCAACACGTTTCTGAGCTGCACCCAAGGCCCATCCCCTCAGTTTCTGATCTAAACTGACCTCCTCCCAGGCTGCTCCAAGTGAACTGGTGACACCAGGGTTTTCACATGGAACATCGTGGAAAAATTCTCGTTTTTAAAGTTCTCCTTTCAGGGCAGTATTTCAAGTACATTTTCGGGTCCTCATTTTCCACGCAGATTTCTCAAGCTACTAATACTAAGCTCCACTCTTCGTAGGCTGTCTTCCATCTGTGAATCCCTAGTATTTACTTACAAGGATCCCCAACATCTTTTTCAAACAGCTTTATTTATTTTTTATTTATTTATTTATTTATGGCTGCGTTGGGTCTTCCTTGTTGCGCGCGGGCTTCCTCTAGTTGCGGTTCGCGGGGGCTACTCTTCGTTGCGGTGCGCAGGTTTCTCATTGTGGTGGCTTCTCTTGTTGCTGAGCACGAGGGCTTCAGTAGTTGTGGCACGTGGGCTCAGTAGTTGTGACTTGCAGGCTCTAGAGCACAGGCTCAGTAGTTGTGGCTCACGGGCTTAGTTGCTCCGCGGCATGTGGGATCTTCCTGGACCAGGGCTTGAGTCCGTGTTCCCTGCATTGGCAGGCGGATTCTTAACCACTGCGCCACCAGGGAAGCCCTCAAACAGCTTTAAAAATGTCCAAGATTCTTTAGAGCACATTCACCTGACCCGAAGCCACAGGATTACTTTGTTAAAGAAATACTCATTACCCAACTTCAGTTAATGAATACACTGGCACCATTAACCACCAAGAACATGGGGAAAGTTAGAATGTTTCAAGTGGAAGAAGTTTTTCCTTCTCTCAGGGAGGCAGGATGGCTGTGGAGAAAAGCAATCCACCTGAGTGTCAGGAGACAGGTTTCTGGCTCTGTCCAAAGCATTTCGGCCACAGGTAAGTCACTGCCCCTTTCTGAGCTCTTTGACTCCCAACTCCCATCCTCACTCACCTTCCGATGCATCACCCGGCACAGCGCCAGCCTGAGATCCCTGTGCTGCTTTGCCTTTGCCACACCCAGTGCTGGGGCAGGGCCGACATTAACCCACCACCCTGCACCTCTGCCGGCCTCCATGGGCACCCCTATCCCTCCCGCCAGCCTTCAGTCCCAGTTCTGTGCATCCAAATGAACTGTTTCCACACCGTTTTCAAATATCTGGCCTCACATACCCCTACTCATCCAGTACAGAGGTCAACGTCTCCTAATTCACAGCGAACACGGAAGCCGCCAGCACTCCCTCACCTTCCCGTGAGCCACCTAGAAAGCCCACCTGCACTGCGTCCCCCTTCCCACGGCTGTTTTCACACACAGGTGTTCCTGTCCGTGTCCCAGGCCAACCCTGACCTGAGCTACGTATGCCCTCCCTCTGCGTTCCAGGACCACACGCTATCCATCAGTTCTCCTTCTCTATGGAACCCCTCCCATCGGCATCTGCACAGGCTCTAAACACTCCCAAGCTTTTTAAAAAAGGTACTTCTCCTTCCCCACTCATAACCCACCTGACACAAAGCCGCTGGCACTCATCACACACCTGCGCTGACCCCATCCCATCTCCCCAGCACACCCAGACCCTCCGTACAGCCTCAGCCTGCGGAGACCCGGCCGGCGCCCCCTGCACCCCATCCAGACTGCTCTCTACGTCTGCAAGGTCATTGACGATAACAATAACCTTTGGCAAATTCAATGACTGCTTTTCAGCCTTACTTGATCTTGACCTCTCAGCAACATTTAATATCACTTAATACTCCATCTGTCTGTTTTTCTAATCTTTTTTTCTGCCCCACCTCTGACTGCTCTTTACCTGCCCCGTGCAGCCTGCCCCCTGCCCACTGCATAAATGTTCATCTCATCTGTAAGTCAGGCCCTGCTTGATTCTCACCCTGCAGGCCTTTTCAATGCATAACGGCTTCAGGGATCATCTACGCGATGAAGCTTCCTCCATCTCTCTCCCCCTAGGCTCTGTCTCCTGACCCCTAGACACACATAACCAGTTACTTTTGCATATCTTTCAGGAGATTATCCCCAAATTCCGTAAGACCTAAACTGAACTAACTGTTCTCCCAACCTGCTCTTCCTGTACTTCACACAGTAAACAGCACCACCGTCTCCCCTGTCGCACAAGCCGGAAATCTGGGCACATACCCTCCTTATTCCTGCCCTCTCCCTCGCCTTTATATCATCAGCCAAATCCCTGAGGCTCGTCATGTGAACCTTCTAAGGCAGAGCTTCTCAGAGTGTGGTCCCGGACCACCATCAGCAGCATCACTTGGGAACCCAGCTCAGGCCTCCTCAGAACCTCTGGGGCGGGCCCAGCAATTGTGCTCACAAGTCCTCCAGGTGATTCCAACGCCCGCGCGTGCTGGGAGAACCACTAATCTACCGGTATCATCAGAACTGCCCCTTCTTCATCCCCAGCACCATGTTTATAGCTAAGGGCAGCACCTCCACTCCCCTGGATTCCCACTTCATCGTCCTCAGAATCTTCCAGCCTCCAAGTCAGACCCACAGAATACCCCTCGGTCCAGACTCCACAGCACCCAGAATGCCCTCTCCTCTGCCTAAACCCTCCAGTGGTTCCCCACCGCTCCCGGGATTGAGTTCCAATTCCTAAACCCGTCTTCCAGAAGCCTCCATCCAGGGCTCTGGGTACCACCCAGAATCTTCTCTGCAGATGCCCCGCCCCCATGCCGGCCCCTCACACTGGACAGTGTGCTCCAGCCACAATGACCACTTGGAACTCAAGTCTCCTGTCCCCACGAAACACTGTGCATTGCACCTGCCCACCTGGCAGCCCCTTGGACAGTGAGAGACACAGCACAGGGAGAGGAGCTGCATTTTTCATGAAAAAAGTCAGTAACGATTACGTGACGGGCTGGTGACCACACATGGTTAGAGACGGAAAGAAAAGCCACACTACACAATACATTTACATTTTACGTTTTACCTAAGTATAGACCAGGGGCCAGCAAACTGCAGCCGCTGCCATGTTTGTAAATGAAGTCTTGTTAGGAAGTAACAGCCACGCTTATTCACTGCACGTTGTCTGCGGCGGCTCTCACAGGACGACAGCAGAGCTGGGTACTGAGACAGAGGCTGTAAAACAGTTACTAAAGCCTAAGATATCTTCTCTCTGGCCAACGTTAAGAAACTGTGCCAACCCCTCATCTAGACAATAAAGTGATACAACGGAAATAAATCATCTTTCAGATTTCCAAAGGCTAGTAAAAATCTGGAGGAAAAGCCCTCTAAGCTCCTGGTTGGCTGGTGTCCTCTGGGTCCAAGGGCCCTTCAGGTTCTGCACTCCTCCTGGCTCTTGAGACGGGAGAAGGAGGCCACCAAAAGGCGAGTCACATCCACAGAACTTACTACTCAGTGCACATCCACGAGAAAGAGAAGAAAATCACAACAGAAAAGTTGGGCTGAGTCACCCATTTTCATAAAAGTCCATCATATAAACTCAAAATGGATTCTGCATCACCCACACTGTTTGCCAAAGAAGTGATAAGAGCGCTAGTTGTGAAAGCAAAACAGGCATCCGAAATAACATAATCCTTAAATGAGAAAAACAAACCACAGAGAAGAAAGTATGTCATTAACTTAAAAAGGGTGACTGCCACTAATGAGTTTTTAAAAGCTGATTTTTCTAAACCTCAATGAACTTCATGGCTGGAGATTATTATTCTGAAATCTATAAAAGTCCTGGCAGCATTTACACCGTGGTGAGGAAATAGCAATCAGTAACATCACTACTTTTGCAACAATACTCTCCAACTGAGCGTAACTGGGGGGTGGGGGTGGGGGGAATCACCTGTCTGCCTTCTGAGAAGGAATACACAAAAAGCAGCACATGTTAGAAATTTACTAAACCACATACCAAGTCAAAAAAATAAAATAATTTCAAAATATATGTGCTTCATTTCATATGCATGAAAGCTTGGATACTGATTACTACATACAACCATACAATGATGGAGTCCAGAGAAATAACTTTCAAAACATGTATTAAAATCCTTCTCCTTCACACTGAACCACATGACTACAAAACTGGGGGATGTAACCTGACCCGGCACACAATCAAGTCTGTGCTAAAGAAAGGTTACTAATACAACTATTGAAAAAGCATGCAAGTGCACAGCCAGCAAAGAGAGAAACCAACTCGGAACTTCTTGACACAATCTACTTATCATATTCTTTAGGAAATAAACTACTTTTTAACTAAAAATAAAGTTGGATGAAAAAATGCCCTTTGAAGAAAACTAAGAATAGTAAGCAGATTTCTTCCTGTTTACATTTATTGACAGTTCCCTTCAATAATTTTACCCTACAAGAATTATTCAGCCAAGAAAATTAAGTGTATTCCACATTGTAGAGTCCTTGAGAGAGAAGAACAATGTTGTGCATAAACAACCTCTAGCACTTGGGTTCCTCTGTCTCAGGAATTCTGAGTAAAGCAGAGGTCCTTGTAGACAGCGGTACTTTCATTCTTTCAGGCCATATTATCTGCAAAGTATGCTGGACACACACACAACAGAGTGAGTGAAAGTGACCACGAGAGGATTTCAGTCTGAAATAGAACTGGGGGAGGGGATGGAGACTCTCACGCACACGCCCCCAGGAAACAAACTGAGGAACCAAGAGACTGATTTCCCCTAAGTGCCTGGTTTACAGAAGACGGAAACCTGTCTCCTGACCAGTGAACACCTGCCAAGAGTCCCTCCCCATCTTCAAGTCAATGAAGTCACTGCCTGGACTCTGGCTGGACGCCCCGTTGTCACTCCTTGTCCATAAACAGAGCTGCCCCGAGCCTTCAACCAACTTCCTGAATTGCAAGTCCTCTGCTACTCCCCAATAAACTCAATTTCTGGTCATTTGAGGTTGCCTCAGTTTACCTCCTTTATTTAGGTTGACACTACAAATAAGTAACTGATGTGCCAGTATTTGCATGTGACACTTCCCCCAAAAGCACGTGGTCACTGTGAAGTGGCCATGAACACACCACCAAGTGGGCGTGATGGCCTCACCTTCACAAACTGCCAGGTGTCTGACTCACAGCTTTTCCCACTCTCTCCAGAAAAATGTGCAGTGGGAGGGTTGGGGGAAGAAGGTGGGAATTACACCAGTAAAATCAAGAGTAGCAAGTAGATTAAGAAAGAAGAATGACAATAAGCCCTGAAGCAGAAATCCAATAGAGAGTCGGTTCCCAAGACAAGCAATTCCTGAGCAAATCCACATTCCATCCCATCCTCTACCTCCTTCCCTCCAAGTTCATGAGATTATGAAATACAGGAAACTCCTGATCATTCAAACAATCCACTTAATAGATCCTCCAGGTCTTCCTTTCCTCAGTCACCACGGCTTTCCTTCCAGCCTCCTCTTCATGAAATCAGGGCGTATTTAATGAATGGCTATGCTGGATTCTTTGATAGAAACTTGAGAGATAATAAAAACAGTCATCTCTAGTATTTACGTCGCACTTATCACATGCCAGGTAGTGTGCTAAATGCTTTAACAATTAGTCTCATTTAATCTTCAAGATAACCCCCAATAGGTACTATTCTTATACATGAAAATTTTTAATCTGTGACCTTGGGTAACTGCCCCAACGTCTTCAGTAAGTTGAGGAGATGGGCAGGAATCCACAGTCTAGGACTGGAGTCTGCTCTGACCACTCTGGGGACACCAGATCCCTGCGTTCATCGTAGATCTATGTTTCTACGGTAAATACAGGGATGCGGCACTGCACCATCACGAGGGCAGCTCCACGGGAGATTTAATATGCACTGGGGCATGCAGGGTATGTAGCCTACGATGACACAGGTTAGGTCCTTCGAGAGAGAAAAATGCAGACTTTGGTGGTGAAGGAAGGTGTCTGAGGAGTGACATCTGACCCTGAAGAGCATCCTCTGACACAGAGTATAACTGAACTAGGAAGTAAGAGTTCAGGAGCAGAAGCAGGAGCCTTCACCCAGCCCCAGGGACAGTCCAGGAAACCGAACAGCACTTCAGCAGGTGAAGGGCAGGGTGTGGAGGAACAGAACGGGAGGTGGGTCACGAGCTGGAGAAGGAGGCAGGTCATGGAGATCCAAGGAATGTGGGCTTCATCCTGACAGAAAAACCACTAAAAAGGCTTTACGTGGGAATATGATGCAATGAAATGTCATCACGGGGTTCCTCAACTGCTGGCATTGGTACTGGACACTCTCTGTTGGGGGAGGGGTCCTGTAAAGTACTGGACAGCATCCCTGGTCTCCACCATTACATGCCAGCTGCACCCCTCCCCCACTGCGGCGACCAAATGTCCTCAGACATTGCCAATCCCACCCTGGAAGGACTGTGGCCCTGAACTGAGAAGCACGGGCTGAAGCGAGGAGCGGGAATAAGGACCCAAGATGGTAACTGACAAGACGGATGTGAAAGCCAAGCAAGTGACAGCCGAGCTGAAAGGTGACTTTCCTGATTCCTCTCATACAACGTGGCCGCACAACCTAGGCCTCCAGAATCATCTAGAGAATGTTCCAGGCCCACCCTGTGCAAACACTCTCCACCTCTGAATCCCCTTTCACCTGGCAGTGTCATCATCGACCCCCTCAGTGAGGACCCTGGCTGGCCTCCTCGGCCCCGCCTACCTCCCGCGGCCCCGCCTACCTCTCGAGGCCCCACCTTCCTCCCGCGGCTCCCGGACCCCGCGTCTGCTTCTCAGAACGTCCTCCACCATTCAGGGGGCGTCCACTCTCAGCCGACAGCTCAGTTCTAATCACTCCACAGACTGGACTTCGGAATCAGGAGACCAGCTCTGCCCCTCAGAACTTAAACGATATCCTCCAGCCAAGCCTCCCGTGAATCCATTCCGTCTACTCTCTCTACACCTGCACCTCACTGTTCCTGAGAACTTTATCCCAATGTATTTCTCTCCACTGTATCGTAACTTACGACATTCATACGCTTACCTCTTTAGCATATAACTCATGGCCTATGCCAGTAACCCCAGTTCCTCTGTCCTCCAAGAACTGCCAACACAATGTCCCAAAGAGTCGCGAATTCTAGATGTCCAAAAGAAAATGACCATCTTGCCTGAAATCTGTTCTCGCTTTCATATTCTGACGCTTCGTAGAGAATCACCATCCACCCAAAGATGTGACTCAGAAGCCAAGGAAATCATCCAATCAAACGTCGAGTCCTGACAACTGTAAATCCTGAATATTCCCCATATCTGTCTCTTTCCTTCCCCACTGCCCCTGTTTCAGTTTAGGCACTTTTACCGACCAGACACTAATTTTAAACTTCTTCAACCCATTCTCCGTTCTGCCACCAGAATATTTTTCTTTTTATAAATGCCAGTCTGTTCATGGTATAACTACACAAAATTATTTAAAAGCACCACCAGGATGACACAAATGTCCTTGTTTACGCGTCTGGCCTCCTTGCCACCCATCAGTCTCCGAGTTTACAACCCAGAACCACCTGTACTCCGTGGTCACCTGCATCTGCATGCCGAGCACACACACTCCTTTTACAGCCGGTCCCTGCAGTCAACTCCTCGTGGACTCTCAGGTCCTGCCTCCAATACTAGCTCCCGAGCTACAAGAAGACTCAGTCAACCCTCCCCTTTTGCTCCCCTACTGTGCATGGCTCCACTGGGACCCCAAATACTATAACACTGCATACATCGAACACTTACTGTACACCCCATACTGTGCAAAATGTTTTACTTGTATTCATGCTTTCTTCTTACTCAGGAACTACGGTGACCCCTCATTTTACAGAAGAAACAAACTTTGAGAAATTAAGCCATTTACCTTAGTTTGCCCAATAAAGTGGAAAATCCAGGGCTCAAATCCAGGACGGTCTGACTAGAGCCCACTTCAACCAAGCGGCGGCAGCGGGCGGGTCTGGGGCCCGACGGGCGAGGGTCGGTCCAGGCCCAGCAGGGCCCCGGCGTGGGGAGGGGGAGGGCGCAGCTGCTGCAGCTCCTGGACGCGGATCGCCTGCTGGACGTCCGAGAGCAGGTCCTCCTGCCCCGCGGCCAAGTGAAAACTGTGGAGGTCTGTGTCCACGCTGCGCCCCGCCGCGGTCTCGGACTCCGCGGCCACCGCCGGGCCCCCCAAACCGGCCCAGCCGGGACGCCGGAAGAAGCGTCACCTCGGAACGGTCGGCCCACTCGGTATCGGACGGGCCCATCTCGACGGCCGAGAGGCTGAGGTCCGGGGTTCTGGTGACCAGGGAGTGGGCGCTGTCCAGCTCGCCGGCCTGCAGGGCCTGAGGGTCCGGCAGAGCGTCACGGGAGCCGCCGGCACCTCTGCCCTTGGACAGGATCTTCCGGATGCGCAGGCTGGAAAAGACCGAGGCCCTGGGGTCCGACCGGCTCTTCTTCCTGCCCGGCTCCTCCCCGCCAGCCCCTCCCCGTGCAGGCCCGGTTCTTCCCGCCCCCGCCTGCCTTCTTTGCGCCTCGGCCTCGCGGGGGCTTCGTGCGGGGCATCGCCACGCTCCTCTTCGGCTTCGCGTCCTGGGTCCCCACGCTGCCGCCACCGCCGCCGCCCCGGGCGCTCAGACGACGCCGGCCCCTCGGCCGGGCCGCGCTGTGCTCCCGGGGAGGGGAGTGGGGCGCGGGCGAGCCGGGGAGGAGGGAAGCCGGCCGCGCACCTGCACCGCTTCGCACAACTTGCCGCGGCTGCGCCCGCCTGCGCTGACCCAACGCGCTCACGCAGCGCCGACAATGGCCGCGCAGGACGTCCAAGGCCCCGCCCCCTACCGGCCTCTCGGCCCCGCCCCCTCGGCCCGCTGGCCCCTCGGCCCCCTCGGGCCTAGGTCTGCGGACCTTAATCTCCATCCCGGGAATGCAATGCCTGGTCCCCGCCAGAGGGCTTGGCAGCTGGAATATGAATGCCGAGCAAAACAGAAAAACTTTAAAGGGGAAAAAGGGAAGCCAAATTCCAGTTAAGAGGTGTGAAAATATCAAGGCCACATACACTACCCCCTCCCGCCTGCCTGCGGAAGCATGGCTATTTAAAAAATATTGGTTGAATGGATTGGTCTTTTCTTCAATAATTGATCATCTTAAACACTGTTAACGTGCTTGACCTATGGTTTAGAAAAGGTTGCTACACATAATGCTGCTTTTATGTTCATGCAGACTTTGCATCTCCATGAGAGAACATTAGTGGTCATTTCAAAATTTCATTTTGCAAACTTTCTTTGACAAAATGGCGAGGGAGGGCATCAGGAAATACTAAGAGATTAGACTTGATTAAAATGTTAATTTCAGGGACTTCCCTGGGGGTCCAGTGGTAAAAAATCCGCCTTGCAATGCAGGGGATGCGGTTGGATCCCTGGTCAGGGAACTAAGATCCCACATGCCTCCGGGCAACTAAACCCGCGTTCCACAGCTACTGAGCTCCGTGAGCCTCAACTGGAGCCCGTGTGCAACAAACTACAGAGCCCACATGCCCTGGAGCCTACGTGCCACAACTAGAGAGACGAGAAGCCCAAACTCCACAACTAGAGAGATGCCGTGGGCCACAAAGAAGATCCTGCGTGCCTCAACTAAGACCCGATGCAGCCAAAAATAGACAAGGAAGGAAGAAAGGAAAAGAAAGGGGGAGGGAAAGAAGGAAAGGAAGAAAGAGAAAGAAAATGGTGGTGGAAAGGCCACATTACCAAATTATTCTGGTCCGCGCGCGGGAGGGGCGCTGCAGATACAGCAGGCGGACTTCCTGATAGACCTGGGAGAGCCGACCCCCTTTGTGGGCTAGTAGCCAACTTTTATAGCCTCAAGACAAAGAACCTGCTGGCAGGTTGGCATTAGGTGATTGGTCAGGATGCTACAAGGTTGCTACATGGTGAATATTTTACCTAATATGGAGTGGGGGAGGGGTGTCCCGTTTAGGTCAGGAGAGCCCATGGCAACAGTTGCCATGGGGGTTCAGTTAATTCCAGAGTTTTTGTCCTGTGCCCTAGATATAGGGCTCCACACAAATTTTAAAAAATAATAAATAAAATAAAATGAAATGCTGAACTCTGAATTTCTATGCTGTTACCAAATAAAACAAACAGCATTTATATTCAAAAAGTGTGCATATATTTAACTCCCAGGAGGTCAAACTCATCAAGATTAAACATGTCTAAGAATTCCCAACGTGAAAGGCCTCTAGGGAGTGTGTCCAGATATTTGGCTTTGCAAAATGTATTTTCTAATTTAACTGCATAGTGGTTGGAAAGCATACTTTTTGTATTTCTATCCTTTTTATGAGTTTTAGGGCCCAGCATATGCACGATCCTGGAGAATGTTCCATGTGTTCTTGAATGCATTTCCTTTAATATCTTAGATTCCGTTGTGGAAGCTCCCACCTGGACTACAAGTGATCTATTGCAGTAAGTAACCACTTACCTCTGTGGCCATCTCTGTTCTCATGAAATCCAGCCTAACTCTCCGCTACAAACCATGTGTGTCCAGGAGACATTGAATTTTCTTTCTGGGCCAAACAATAAACAGGATAGCCCGTTGGGTAAGTTCATCATGAGAATCTGGAGTGGCATTCCAAAAGTAACTTTCCAAGACCTGTTCATCTGTGAACCAAAGAAGGTAAAATACTGCCTTAATGTGTATTATACTTATTCCATAATCTGGAAATTTTTGCTATGTCGGTGTCTGACAAATTAATGCTTGACTACATTCTTTATCTGGTGGAAAGTTCAAAGGTCTGGAATCTAAAGAAAGATCCAACCTGGACCCCAAGACCGCCAGCAGCAAGAAGACCTCATGCTGTGACCCTCAAGGGGGGGCATTTTCTGTTCCTTTACGGGAAAGTACTTCCCTGAGTGACACCAGGTGAGGAAAGACACTTTGAAGGCAAAAAAGTCACTGGCAGTTTCCACAGAATCAAGTTTGTGAGTTAAAACGTTTGTGGAGATTTACACAGACACCTTGTTAGTAACATTGTGTTGGCCTCTGCATGAAGATTCATGGATCCTCTGCCCTTTTAGGTTTTGCTCAAGACCATCTCTCAGAACAGAGGTGCTTCCTGCAGCACAGGTGCAGTCAAGTTTTTTCAAACCCTTCTGCTGTTAATCACCAACCCTAATAAACTTTGTTTATTTGTTTTGATGACTTAAAAAAAAAAAAAAGGCCCAGCATCAATTTTACACTGGCGTCCACATCTCAGTTCAGACCAGCCGCACTCACATGTATGGCAGCCTCGTATAGTGAATGGCTGCTCTCTCTGGACAACAAGACCTTACCTTTGATTTCTTGGAGCTTCTGGAGCAACGCTTAGAATCTGCAAAGGCTGATCCAAACTGTGTTACTGAGTTGTTCAAAACAGTATTATGTATTTGGATGGATTTAAAATGACATGTAGGTATTAAAGCTCTTTGTGTTTTCACATGTAAGCATAACATTTCTTAGTCACCACACTGTGGGAAAAAAAATTGCCATCTTTTTTTAACCATTTAGTTTATTAAGGATTTCTTGCCATCCTGACAGTAAAGAATTCACAGAACATGAAGGACCCTGGGAAGAGATTCCAGTATAAATATGGACATGGAAACAAACAGAACAAAGAGTATTGCTCATCAGCCCCTTTTACAAGGGTTAATTTGCAATCTACTGCACAAAGTGTGCCCTGCGGGGAAATGAGGATGAAATAGCAGGAAGCACCCTGTGCCTTTGGATATATGGGCCCCTAGATAGTGAAGATGCATGTCCAAGGAAGAATTTCAATGGTCCCAGATTCCAGCATCTTCCCATACATAGAAAAGCACTAAAATCATTAACTTGAGATACTTGTGATTAGTCAAGCCAATATTTTACCAGTGCTTGACTACATGTACTTCCTCGCCAAAAAAATTCATATATAAACTGGCCTCTCCCCCACCTCTTCAGAGAAGCTCCTCAGAGTATCTGATGGGCTCCTCCTGGGCCACAGTCCTTAGTAAGTTCTCTGAAAAAAACTGAAACTCACGGCTCTTACACTGTGTTTTTTTTCAGTCAACAGACAGAAGAGAGGAAACTATATTCCAGAGAGCACTCCAGTTTTGGTAATCTTTTCTCCGCCTAACTACTAAAATAAGAGCTGCCTACAAAAATTAGGCCAAACACATGAATTTTCATTAAGCCAAGACTCCACAAATAGCATGCATACACATATTTTCCCTAATAAAGATTGGTTTGTCCAGTCCAGAAGATGATCTTAATGTTGATTTGTCACACTGCTCCCTAAAATCTTCACTATATATATATATATATATATATATTTTTTTTTTTTTTTTAAGATGCTTTTACATCGAATTATAAGGGTCAGCATTTTGTGTTAGAATATATGAGATAATTTGGTTAACTATCACAATATGGGAAAAGGCCAAAAAAGAGTGAAAAAGAGAAAATAAATGTTTTGGTTTAGGGGCAATGGCTTGCCTGCTCCATTACAAAACCTTTGCACTTCCACACAGAAATTAAGGGCACTTGTTCTGATAAGAAATGAATCTAAAGCAAGTTTGAAACTCACATCTCCTTCCAGCAGATCCTTCTTCCAGAGAACTGCGCTCAGGTAATTTACATTCACAGGAAATGGCTACTTGCCAAATTTTTTTTTTTTTTTTTTTTGCAACACAAAGTAGCGTTTCTGAGGCGCTTTGCCTCAGCTTCCTTTTCTGCAGAGGAGCAGATAAATGCTGGCGGGAGACTGGATTCCTTTCACCTGTGTTGGAGCTTCAGCTGTGCAAATGTGACCTCAGTGTACTCCCTGGGGAAGGGGAAAATTTTACCCTTGACAACATAACTAGCTTTTCTTGTAATAGTATAGAGACGACTGTCACCAGAGTTTCAGGGCAAAGTGACTGCATTACTTGCTTCCTGGGAATTAATTTATGAGTATCTACCTCAACACTAAACCCTTCCTACCTCAGAGATTAGAGAGGCAGGAAAAGAAAAGATTGGGAAGTCTGCCTTTCCTTGCCCGCGATGCTACATTAAAGACCGCTAGAGCTCTTCCATGCATTCGTCTCATCTTGTCTTCTAGAAGCTTATTAGCCTGGAAAACATTTTCTAGGCATTTTCTTCCTCAGTCCCAGGAAAGCTCCTGGGACTTCATTTAAGGCGGATGCACACACAGGATTAAAAATGACAACAAAAACTCAAATAGCAGTTGAAGAGTTGAGTGGTTCCTTTCACGATTTACGATGTCCCTTGTTGGGACTCTGTGGGGCTGTTGAATCTGAGGAGCCCGGGGCGGAAGGCCAGGGTGTGCCGGCTTGTCCCCATCAATAGCTTTACTGGCCTCAGGCTATTTTGGATGGAGCGCATCCTCCGGAGCCAAGCCCAGCTGCGGATGGAAGCCAGGAGAGTGCAGCTCGGCTTCCGTGTACCCCCCAGCCTGCCGGTCTCCAAAATGGATCAACTCCGCAAAGCGGCAACTCCCTCCAATATTCTAAGAGCTTGTGAGCAAGTGTGGAAGGCATCGCTTGAAGCCTGACCTGTCTTACTGCTGATTTTTTTTTTTTAAACAGACTTGCTCCCTGCGCTCAGGGAATTTACAGTGTAACGGGTGAGGCGAGACAGTCACCGCGCAAGCCAATGAAGCACATGATTACAAATTGCGAACGCCTTTAGATTTGGAAGTTAAGAACAGGTTCTTTGTCTAAGAATGGGAGGTCTTGGGCTTCCCTGGTGGCGCAGTGGTTGAGAATCTGCCTGCCAATTCAGGGGACACGGGTTCGAGCCCTGGTCTGGGAAGATCCCACATGCCATGGAGCAACTAGGCCCGTGAGCCACACCTACTGAGCCTGCGCGTCTGGAGCCTGTGCTCCGCAACAAGAGAGGCCGCGATAGTGAGAGGCCCGCGCACCGCAATGAAGAGTGGCCCCCACTTGCCGCAACTAGAGAGAAAAGCCCTCACACAGAAACGAAGACCCAACACAGCCATAAATCAATCAATCAATCAATAAAATAAATTAAAATAAATATATACGTCACATTTTCTTTACCCATTCATCTGTTGATAGACACGTAGGTTGTTTCCATGTTACTGAACACAAGTCCGCATGCCCGATGCACAGTGAGGCCAAACTGAACCACCAGAGTTTGGAGCAGAGAAAGATTTATTGCAAGGCCAGCAAGGAGACGGGTGGCTCGTGCCCCCAAAACTCTGAACTCCCCGAAGGGTTTCAGCAAAGCATTTTTAAAGGCCAGGTGAGGGAAGGGGGTCTCAGGGTGTGCGATCAGCTTGTGCATAATTCTCTGATTGATTGATGGTGCGGTGTCACAGGGGTTAACATTATCCATCCTTAGGCGCCTGTAGGTCTGGCGGCTCATGATCATCAAACAGTTAATTTCTTCCATTTGGAGGGGAGTTTTAGCATCTGAAAAACTCAGGAAACATGCATGAGATACTGTTATCTGGCTACTCAGAGAGGAGCTGCAGCAGAGGATATAGGGGTGGGGTCTGTCCCGGGAAGGTCCCATAGGGTCCTGCTCGGTTACATCTACATCTTGGTTATTGTAAATAATGCTGCCATGAACTGCCTGCGACATCCATTGCAGGCCTGCAGCCCTGCTGGCAGCATAGAGCCGGTCGTAAGAGACACTGGCCATGGGGCCCGGGTGATAGCATGTTCCCTGCTCCCTCTCTGTGCCTCAGTGTCCTTGGCTGTAACAGAGGACTAGTGACAGGGCACCAGGAAAACTCGCTAAGACCCTGCTGTGTGACCTTGGGCAGCCACTACCCTCTCTGTGCCTCAGAGACCTCATGTATAATAAAGACGTTGTAATAGGGTCACAGGAGGGCTCACTACGATCCTGCTCTGTGGCCTTGGGTGGCCGCTTCCCTCTCTCTGGCTTAGTGTCCTCATATGTAACAGAGAACTAGTAACAGGAAGACTCACTAAGACCTGCTGTGTGACCTTGGGCATTCACTTCCCTCTCTGTGCTGTGTCCTCATCTGTATTAAAGGACTAGTAATGGGTACCCCAGGGAGGCTCCCTAAATCCTGCTGTGTGACTTTAGGCGGGCCCTGCCCTCTCTGTGCCTGTGTCCTCATCTGTAATAGAGAACTAATAACAGGGTCCGAGGAGAGCGCACTGAGAGCTGCTCTCATCAGCAGCCCCCTCATTACAAAGGGGGAAGGAGGACTGCTGCAGGGACAGGGTCACATCTCTGCACTCCCCACACCTTCTGAGCCGTTGTGCATGCTGTTCCACCAAGCACACCTGTCCCCAGTCCCCCGCAGCTCACATGGTGGTGATGCTCTGTGGCCACCACAGTCACCGACCCCCCTCCCCCATCAGATGTATCTTCCCTCCTCCTTGAAGCCCTGGGCAACATTGCCTTCTCAGCTGGTTTATTTGGTCCCTTGTGGTCCCCCAGCCTCCCACATTCCCCAAGCTTCCAACCTAGGACCACGTACACAGCAGGTGCTCAGTACAGGTTTAAGGCTGCCGGGAAGGCACACTCACTCTCCCGCACAGGGATGCTTCTCTCGGGGAGGTCAACTCCTGCTCTTCAGTGCGCAGGGCAAGCCTAGTCTGGCGGGTAGAGGGCTGGATCAGTGCCGTGTGTGTGTGTGCGTGTGTGTGTGTGTGATGGGGACACAGGAGGTCTCAAAGCTCCAGCTGCCCAGGGTCCGCTGAAGGAAAGGGCAGCCCTGAAGAGCCCTGTCTCCTCCACACCCTGACTGGGGGGGCTGGTTCCTGGGGTGAAGCTGTCCCCTGAACATCCAGGAGGAGGCACCGGGTGGGGACTTGGGGCTGTGCAGTCACAGGGCATCCGGTCTGAACCCTGCCTCAAGGCGGCTACCCAGCCCACCGTTAGTCTGAAACAACAGGCTTGAACGAGAGCCCAGGGGCAAATGTAGATTTTTTTGAATTAATTCTAGTGTTTTAAAGCTGGAAGATTTCAGACAAAAACCCAGGTTTCTAGCTTTGTTAGTTTTGATATGAGATGAGAAGTTCTGGCCTCCTGGGTGACATTCCCTCCGGGCAAAGCTCTTCTGGGGCTGAGTGGGAGCCCCCTCTGGATGGAGCTTGTGTTCCCAGCTCACCACCGTCCCCTCCACCCCCTAAGCTTCCCCCAGGCCCAGGCCCTCCGCCGGCCTCTCCTTGCCTGGTCCCTGCAGACATCTGAGTTTGCAGTCCTCCCTCTAGCCCCGTGGAGCTTCCCTGCTTCACAAGGGGCAAGAGGGCCACAGCCTTGCGGAGGCTGCCCTGACCGCCGGGCGGGCGGGATAAATGGGCTGAGAGTGCAGCCCTCAGAGCAGGGGTACATCGCATGCCCTCCGAAGGCAGCTGGGAAGGCGTGGCGGTGGGCATGGACCAGGGCCAGGGGCTCTGGAAAGTGTGCCCTGGATGCCCTGTCTTCTGGCTCCACAGCTGCCCCCTGACCCCCCCCTTCTCCCACGCCCTCCTTCACGGCTGACCCAGGCTTTCCGCAAACCCTGGCCATGCAGGCCGGTCCCAGGGTCAGCCCTGAGGCCACAGCCAGAGGCCCCGGCCCAGCTCCTCTTCCGGCAGCTCCACACACTCAGCGACGCTGTGGGGTGGCCACTGCCGGACCCTGTGCAGTGAGAAGTGGAGCCTCCAAGGGGATAGGGACTCGCCCAGGGTCACGCAGACTTAGAGCTTATAACCGAGGTCTGCTGCCTCTCAGCTGGTCACGAGGAGCAGACCATGTCCCGGGAAACAGGTCATCCTCAGGCCGTGACAACCAGGAGAGCTGAGTAGAGCGGGTGAGTGAGTCACGGTGGGACAGGTGCACCGGGCAGGCAGGGTCAGGGACAAGCCCCCAGAAGAGCAGGGTCTTGAAGGGCAAGGGCATTGCTGCTGGTGAGTGGAGGAGAGGGTTCCTGGTGGAGGCCCAGCCATGTGAGGGCCTGCAGGTGTGATGCAGCGAGGGAAACAGGCCCCTGTGTTGAGGCAGGGGCAGCAGGAAGTGACAGGAGGGACCCTGGGAGCCCCTGGTCTCCCCCCGCTCCTGCCGTGACCTCCTCCTCTCTCTCTGTCTCCCCTTCCTGTGCCCGAGGCCCAGCCCCTGAGCCGTCCCACATCCTGCGTTCCCATCTCGTCCAGTCTCAGCTCAGACATGACACGTGGATCCCACTCCTGAAGTGGTGACTAAGTTTCTCACTACTGAGGGGCGCCATTGTGACATAGCTTCTGAGTTAAAAAAAAATTAAAATTGGAAAAAACATCCAGGCTAATGGTCTAAATGAGCACGTCAGAGATGTCCAGGAGGACGGGAGGCGGGAGAGGAAGGTGCAACCGAGGTCAGGGGTGGAGCTTGAGACGCAGATGAGGGGGCCGGGGGTGGGGGGGGCAGCGGACAGGGCCTGAGGGCATCTGGATGTTCACCAACTGCGTCCTCGGGGCGGAGACCATCGTGTTCACTTCACAGTCACCTGGTGCCGAACACGGCTGGGCCCAGGGAGGCCACTCGGTAAACACGCGCTGATGTGACCCAGATTCACTCGTTTCCACTTTAAGTCACTGGGATAGAATTTGCTAAACTCAACAGATTGGTGACTCAGACTCAGGTTAATTAGCTAAGAAGGTGAAACCGAGGGTTGTAAATAAAGGCAACATACCGACTGGAGAGAAAACTAAGAATCCACACGGAGGGCTTCCCTGGTGACGCAGTAGTTAAGAATCCGCCTGCCAATGCAGGGGACACGGGTTCGAGCCCTGGTCCGGGAAGATCCCACATGCCGCGGAGCAACTAAGCCCGTGCGCCACAACTACTGAGCCTGCGCTCTAGAGCCCGTGAGCCACAACTACTGAGCCCGTGTGCCACAACTACTGAAGCCCGCGCACCTAGAGCCCGTGCTCCGCAACAAGAGAAGCCACCGCATTGAGAAGCCCGCGCACCGCAACGAAGAGTAGCCCCCGCTCGCAGCAACCAGAGAAAGCCCGCACACAGCAACGAAGATCCAACGCAGCCAAAGGTAAAAATAAAATTTAAATAAAATTAAAACAAAAAAAAAAGGAATCCACACGGATAACTACGACTCTGGACCTGCAGCCCACTGTGGCTCAGGGCCTTTGCACTGGCCTTCGTCTCAGCTGGAAACTCTCTCCCTCTGCATCGCTCGCTCCCTAAACACCTCCAGGAGTTTTCTCCAGCGTCCCGCCTGACTTGATTTTTCTCCATGGAACATCTCACCGCCCGACTTTGTGTATATTTTACTTATTTTCCTCTGTCTCCCCGCCGCTCCCCCTGCCTCAGGCTGTCTGCTGCATGAGAATGGAGACCCACTTGCTTCACTCCCCACTGCGCCCGGTGTCTGGAGCCCGCCCAGCACACAGTAGGGCCTCAGTGAAGGTGCACCGGGTGTGTGGACGCGGAGGCCATGGACACGAACCTTCCGGGCAGTGACGGTAAGAGTCGTTGGTTCACTGCTTGCTGAGCCTCCTGGGTGCCCGGCACTGACCGAGGCACGCAGTGAGCACACAGCTGTTAGAAGGACACGTGCTGTAAGGACACGCAGGGCTCAGGGAAGTCAAGAGTGCAGGTGGGGAGGAGAGGGCCAGGGGGACAGTGGTGGGAGAGAGATGGGAGACCAGGTTGTGCAGGGCCTGTGGCCCCTGTGAGGACCTTTCCTCTGGATGGGTGGAGCCATGGCTGGGTGAAGAGCAGGGGGCCGGGCCCTGAATGCTGGGCAGGAATGAAGGGGGTGAGGGCTGGGGAGCCTGTCCCTGTAGACTGTGCAGGCAGGGAAGGCTCCCCCGAGGAGGTGACATCTGAGCTGAGCCTTGTACGGACCCTGTTTCAACCTTCTGTAAACTCGGTGCTTTGCTTTTGCGAGACACCCCCTGTTCTCAGCCTCCTGCCCCCCTTGTCAGCCCCCTCCCCCGGCCCAGGAGGAGTCCTTCTAGGACCCACTGCCCTGCAGGCATATGCAGGACACCCCCTGTTCTGAGTCACCTGGACTTGGCCTCCTGCCCCCCTCATCAGCCCCCTCCCGCCCAGGAGGAGTCCTTGCAGGGCCCACTTTTTTTTTTTGGCCATGTTGCCTGGCTTGTGGGATCTTAGTTCCCCGACCAGGGATCAAACCCGGGCCCCTGGCAGCGAGAGTGCCAAGTCCTAACCACTGGACCGCCAGGGAAGTCCCCGAGAGCCCACTTTTCAAATACAACCAAGTACCTCCTCTGTTGGACGCATGCTCCAAGCCTCTGTCCACCTGCCCTGCTCCCCCAGGGTCAGGGTCCACGCTGCCCGGGGCCCCCCCACCCCAGAGCCCATGAAGTTGCTCAGCCCGGCCGGTCCACAGCCTGCTCACCCCGCCTGCCGTTCCCTCCGCAGAGACGCGAGGAAGGTTCCCGTCTGTGGGAGGCATGCAGTCTTAGCCGGAGGTAACTCCTGGTGGAGACAGTATGTCTCTTGCAAAAAGCAAAGTCACTCAAGGGCTTGCCCCCTTGACTTGGAATGCACTCTTTGTTCCAGGCCTGAGGGATGTAAAAGAGATAAGCAAAGCTATCTCAGGCCAGGAGACCTCAGGGAACTGAGAGTCCTGGTTGTTCCTTATGGCTGGGGGCTGTGTGTGAGCCTGGTTAAGGGAAGTTATTGTTCAGGAATGGTTGTTGCAACCTTGCTGACATCCATCGTGGTGACTGAACTGAGCAGATAAGCAATTCTATGGGTCCATTGTCTGATAATGGGTTCCTCTTCTGTCTATATAAGTTTCAGTAGATTCTAAATAAAGCGCCTTGCAACCATCAGTTGTCTTGGTCCTTCTGAGCCCATACTCGCGGTGCTATTCAGTCCCTTGCCCCTCTCCATCGGGACCTGGAAGACCCTCTGCGGTCGCTGGACCATCGCACCCGTCCATCCACAGCTCCAGACTCCTCTGCCTCCTGCCCTCCCGGTGCTCCCCGAGTGGGGAGGCCCTGCGCGGTGCGCCCTCCCCCTCCTCCGGGACTGTGGGTGGAAACTCTCCAATGGCAGTTGTCTCCTGATCTGCTGGCCTTACCGAACCTCAAACTTTCTACTAAATTTTCTATTTTAAAGCAGCCTGGGAGACACTTTGCAGACACGTAAACAAATGAAGATCAAGTGAACTGTACACCTTTTTACAATATCGTCAACAAGCGTAATATTTGAATGTACATTAGAACTCCTTTCCCCATAAAAATCGCAGGCTCCATCCGGGTGGAGGGTGTATAAAAATCACGTGGGCAGGACCAGGCACCTGCGAGGTCCTAACTATCCATCTCCCCAAACTGAGGGCTCAGGCCCAGGCTTGACCAAGTCCCAGTCTCTGCCTTCACACTGTGAGTGGAATTTGGTTGGGTTTTCAAATTAAGCTTTTACATTTATCAGCTTAGCAGGGAAGTTGTCGGTTCCATACTCATCTTTCCAGCAAGAATCAAGTTACACCACACATGAGATGGCCTGTTCCCTGAGTTATACGATTAGAATCTGCAGATATCAGCAGGGAAAGAGTCAGTGGAACATATTTCAAAACAAGCTGCGTCTCTGGGAAAGAGTGGGGGTGATGTCCCTGGAAGTTACCAGCTCCTGACTCGTTCAGTCGGGAGTATCTGTCTTCCCGCATTAGATTTCCAGAGAAGCGCCCGGAGAGGACAGCGGGCTGGAGCTGAGCTCGGCTGCCACCCACGGAAGGGAGGGCTGGAAACGTCAGACAGCTGCGGTCCTGGGAGCAGCCGGACCCAAGGGAACCACAAGAAATGTCCCCTCTGGGACCGCTGTCCTGCTTAGGATGAGGCCCATTGGCTGTACCACAGGGCCCACGGCAGAGTGGCAAGCGGAAGCTGGCATCCGTCGCGCTGTGTCTGGAGGCTGACAGTCCAGGGCTGGTCCAGGAAGCCCCTGTCCCTGCTGCCCTGTTGTCCCAGAGGAGTTGCCTCGTCCCCACGGGCAGGATGAGCTCCAACCTCAGAGCTCACGTTCCCAGCGGCAGGACAGAGGGAGAAGCAGAAAGGGCCTGCTTCTCTCTCCTGGGACGTGTTCTAGAGCTTGTGCAAATCGCTTCCCTTCCCGTCCTGGAGGGAGAGCTTGGTCACACAAGCAGCCTCGCTGCAGAGGAGGTGGGACCTCTGTCGTCCCGGACGGCCGCGTGACCAGCTGAAAGTCAGTGTTCGGTGCTCTGGGAAGCGGACAAGGCTATGGGGAGCCACCCGGACCCCTCAGCCCCGCCCCTTCTAGTGCTCCCTCCCACCTGCCGACCCCTCTACCCTGAGGTCAGGTTTTATGAGAGACTGGCCATTAGACAAATGGCATTAAGCAATTCATAACTCGGGAATCAGCTGAAAATCATGGGCTGGTGGGTGCTTTTCATGAGTTTTACTGGCAAATTTCTGGCAGGGCTCCATCACCGACGCTGAGGCTCTCTCCTCCCCAGAGCCCACTGGGCACCAGTAGGCAGAGGTGTCTTGTCCGGAGGTAGGCCACCATGTCAATCCCTGCTCATGGGTCCCCTGCTCTGTAGAACAAAACCCACAGCCGTCCCTGTGGGACTGGGCTTGGACTAATGAGGGTGACCAGAGGCAGCCGTGGTCCGGCCAGCCCAGGCCCGAGTCTCGTGAGCACAGAGTTCCGTCATCGGAGCCGACTGCTTTCCAGCTCTGTGCCGGGGGATGTTTCAGTTTGGAGACGCAGCACAATGCGCCAGTGAGGATTGTCCTGGAAGCAAGGGGGCCCCGTCCAGCCCCCCACCCCCCAGCCTCGCTCCCGACGTGTGTCCCGTGTGTGCCTGACACTCCAGCTTCCTCCTGCCCGGACGCCTACTCTCCAGTCTCTGTGGTCAAACCCACGCATCAGGACCACCCCCCCCCACCAACGGGGGGAGGGGAGAGCCCTGCATGATAGCCAGGGCTCTACTCAGCTGCACAGGGACCTGACCACACTGCACACAGGCTGGTTCACGGGGCCTGGTTATCCTATTATGGGCGTCTCGGTCAAAAGTAACACAGGCCACGGGACCAAAAGTTCCCCTCGGCCCTTCTGAAAATATTCTCTAATGTTAGCGCAGGAAGGTAATACACATTTCCTGCACTTCTGCCCTGCAGTGCAGCAATTGTTGCTGTTGGGAGTCATCGTGCTAATTGTTTTAGGTCATTTTTCCATTTAGTTGTTCTGATTAACTCCAGTTACTACATGACTACACGCTTCTCTAACTGGAAAGTGCACAGCCCCAATTCTGTGCAGGGAGGATACAAAACAGAGTGTGGGAATTCCCTGGTGGTGCAGTGGTTAAGAATCCACCTGCCAATGCAGGGGACACGGGTTCAAGCCCTGGTCTGGGAAGATCCCACACGCCATGAAGCAACTAAGCCCGTGCGCCACAACTACTGAGCCTGTGCTCTAGAGCCTTCGAGCCACATCTACCGAAGCCCGCGTGCCTAGAGCCCGTGCTCCACAACAAGAGAAGCCGCCGCAATGAGAAACCCGCGCACCGCAACGAAGAGTAGCCCCCGCTCGCCGCAACTAGAAAAAGCCTGCACACAGCAACGAAGACCCAACACAGTCAAAAATAAATAAATTTATGAAAAGAAACAAAAAACAAACACAAACAAAAATAGAGTGTTATACATCTCTCTGAAGCATCAAGTTTATTAACAAGAATTGGAAGAACCAAGGAGTTGACGAGAACGATCCCCCTCCCCCACCAACATGGAAGACGGAAGAGCGGGGGAGGGGAGGAGTGCCCAGGAATGACAGTCCAGTCTCTGAAGTTTCACCCAGGTCGGGGCCAAGGGGCGGACCTGCAACTAGGGTGGCCTCTCTTCTGGTCACCCAGGCCGCTCCAGGCCATCCTCTGAGCTGGAGAGGTTTTGGGATGCGATGCTTCTGAAGGCCATGGAGGTGCCAGACACCCTCCTGATTTGAATCCCATTAAGAGAACACACTCACATTCCACTGGACTAGTTCCCAGGGAGCGCAGCCTGACCTTCCTGCCTCGGTCATCCATGGAGTTTACATGGGCTCACCTTACTGTGACACTTCTTGCTGGGCAGCCTGCAGCAGAAATGTTTGACAATAAAGTTCTGGATTCTCCCAGCCACCCCCTGCTGTTTCTGGCTGTGGCCAGAGGGAGTGGCCGGGGACACACTCTCGGGCTTCCCAGCGTGGGAGGAGCTTCTGGTGTTGGACACACCCGGGGGGGCAGCTGCCTCCCTCTGGGGCTCCTGTCCTGCTGCTGGTGCCGCTGGTGGAGGGGAGGCCCCAGGGCCACGCTGGGGGCTGGGCTGGGGGTGGCGGTCCTCGCCTCCAGGCTGGGTGGGGGACTGGTGTGCTCACTGGTCTTCTGCCCTGACTCCTGGTCCTCCCGGTCCTCCTGCAGCTGCTCGCTCACTGCCTGGTAGAGCCACGTGGGTATCAGGGTGGACACCTCAGGGCTTGGGGAAGGCTCAGTGTCATGGCTGTGAGGTCAGCAGAAGGGGAGGGCCTCACAGTGATGGGGCAGCCCCCCACCCCGGGTTCCTCGGAGCTCACACTGCCATGCTTCTTGCCTGTTCCTGGGTCCTGGATCTGGTCCCACCTCAAGCCCAGAGTCATCAGCACTGTCACCCCCAGGGTCCTTGTCACAGGACAGCTCACAGTATGGCTCGAGTGGCTCCTCCTGGCCCATGTTCACCCATGGATGCCTCCTGAGGTCAGGTAAGGTGCTTCTGTCCCTGGGGCCAAGGGTCATCATTTTTTTAAAGAGATTTTTTATCTCTGAGGAGAGATACAGTGGGATGAGGTATTGGCCTCGTAGGATCCTCTGCCACAGCTCCCAGAAGTCCCGTCCCTCAAAGGGCAGGGACCCAGTCGCCATGGAGTAGAGGACTATTCCCAGACTCCACACGTCCACCACAGGGCCGTCATAGCTCTGCCCCAGGAAGAGTTCTGGGGTAGCGTAAGAGGGGCTGCCACAGAAGGTGTCAAGTTTGCCACTCTCGTCACACTGCTGAGGCCAAAGTCCATAATTTTGACGTTCATCTCAGCATCACAGAGGATTTTCCCTGGCTTCAGGCCCCATGCATGACGCCCCTCTGGTGGCAGGGCTGCAGGGTGGAGACCAGCTGCTGGAACGGGCCTCGGGCCTCCACCTCTGTCATGCAGCTGTGGTCCTCCAAATGGCTGGGCATGCCCCCCCCCCAACTGAGGTACTCCATCACCAGGAACAATGGTCCTCCGTGTCAGTCACCTCCGATAGCTTTACAATACTGGGTGATTCAGACCCTTCATACCGTGCATTTCCTGGAAAGTTCTGGGAGGCCGGAGGAGCTCTGCTGCCTTTTCTTAATGACCTTGATGGCCACTTCTGTCCTGGTCAGAATGTGCTGGGCTAACTTCACCTTGGTGAACCTATCTTCACCAGTGGTGTGGAGGATCTCGTAATTGTCAATACGAGCCTCCTCGTTAGCAGAGATGGCTGTGAGGCCCTGCATCACGGTGACCTGCTAACTACACTGACAACACTAACTTGCAATGCTAACTATACTAACAGTGCTAATGAATACTAACTATACTAATAAACTATTAACCATACCAATTATGCTAACTATGCCAATGATACTATTTACGCTAACTGTACCAATACTAGCAATACGAAGTAAAAAAAATTTTAAGCTAAAATGAGAAAAAGAACAAAGGAAAAAAAGAAAGCAGAAAGAAAAAAAAATGGGAAAATAGAAAAAAATTGAGAAGAAAAAATTTTAAAATAAAAGAAAAAATGATAAGACAAAAATAAAGAAAAATGAGAAAAAGGTGAAGAAAAAAGAAAAGTGAGAAAAATAAAAAAGAGTGGAGAGAAAATCAACAAAATCACAAAAACAAGGAAAAACCAACATAACTGTGGGTCCAAGTCCATCAGGTCACCAAAAACAGCTTCCTGGGCTCCAAGGACCAAAAACCAGGGGCCAGCTGGAGACTTACATAGGTTGTTTTTGTTTTTTTTTTCTTTTGTGAAGTTCATCACAGTGGTGCCCCGTGAGGTCAGAGCAAGAAACAGACCAATCACAGCTGAGGGTAAACCACAGTGGTTTTCTCACTTTTGGGGTTCAAGACCCCTTTACACTTAGGAAAAAGGATCTCAATGAGATTTTTCTTTATGTATGTTATTAGAAATTGGTATTTACTTTGTTAGAAATTAAAATCTGTAGGATGCTTCACTGGCCTTCTCATTTCTAGTTTGAAAATCTGAAATAATTTTGAAGACCTCATAATGTCTACATTTGAAATTTTCCTTAAACTCTGGTCTCAAAATAATGTTACAACTTAACTGACTTCACAATACTGTAGGAAAATATTCTGTTACATAAGACATGATAAGGTACATTATGAACATCTATGAAGCTGACAGAAGATTTGCCAGGAAGATCCTGAGCAGATTTCTCATCAGGAGCATGGCATGGGTCAATGTATTTGAAGTGTTAAAGGAAAGAAGCTGTCAACCAAGAATCCTGTATTTAGCAAAACTGTCCTTCGAAAATGAGGGAGAAATTAAGACATTCCCAGTTAATCGAGAGCTGAGAGAGTTCTTAACCACCAGACCTGCCTGCAGCGGGCAGTCCTTCAGGTTGGGCTGACGGACTTGTACAGTAACTCAAAGCATTATGAAGAAATAAAGATTTCTGGTAAAAGTAGATAGACGGGTGATTAGAAAAGTTAATACTATTGTAACTTTGGTTTGTAGCTCCACTTTTTGGTTTCTGTTTGACCTAAGAGACTAATATGTAATTTAAAAAAAACAATGATTAGTCTGGTTTTGGACACACAATGCATAAAGATGCAATATTTCAACATCAGTAACTGAAAGGGGGTGGAATCAGGGCTGTATATGAGCAGAGGTTTTATATGCTATTGAAATTAAACTGGTTTAAATTGGCATTAGAGTGTTATAACTTTAGGATGTTATTTGTCATCTCATGGTAACCACAAAGAAAATAGCTATAGAATATCCACAAAAAGAAATGAGAAGGGAATCAAAACGTTTCACTACAAAAAATCAACTAAATGCAAAAGAAGATGGTCAGGAAGGAAATGAGGGACAAAAAATCATAAGGCATATAGAAAATAAAGAGCAAAATGACAGATGTATATGTGTCAATCCTAATCTCCCAATTTGTCCCACCCTCCCCTTCCCCCACGAGTCCACATGTCCAATCTCTACATCTGCATCTCTATTCCTGCCCTGGAAATAGGCTCATCTGTACCATTTTTCTAGATTCCACATATATGCATTAATATACAATATTTGTTTTTCTCTTTCTGACTTACTTCACTCTGTATGAAAGACGCTAGGTCCATCCACATCTCTACATATGACCCAATTTCATTCCTCTTTATGGCTGAGTAATACTGTATATATGTACCACATCTTCTTTATCCATTCATCTGTTGTTGGACATTTAGGCTGTTTCCATGTCCTGGCTATTGTAAATAGTGCTGCAATGAACATTAGGGTACATGTGTCATTTTGAATTATGGTTTTCTCAGTGTATATGCTGTATAGTACAGGGAGCTGAGCTTGGTGTTCAGTGATGACCTAGATGGGGAGGATGGGGGGTGAGAGGGAGGTCCAAGAGGGAGGGAATATAGGTATACATATATCTGATCCACTTCGTTGTACAGCAGAAACTAACACAACATAGTAAAGCAATTATACTCCAAAAAAAAAAAAATGACCGAGGTAACTCCTTTATTATCAGTGATTACTTTAAATGTAAACAGATTAAACTCTCCAGTCAAAAGACTGGCAGAATGGATAAAAACATATGCAACTATTTGCTATCTATAAGAGACTCACTTTAGATCCAAAGATGGAGAAAAGTTGAACATGAAAGGGTAGAAAGAGATAGTCCATGCAAATAGTAATCGAAAGAGAGCAGGGATGGCTGTACTAATATCAGACAAAATAGACTTTAAATAAGAAGAGGTTACAAGAGACAAAGAAGGACATTATACGTTAATAGGAGGTTCATTACAGCTAGAAGATAAAATCATAAACATTTACACACCTAATGACACCATCAAAACACATGAAACAAAAGTGGACAGAACTGAGGGGAGAAATAGTTCTACATAATTGGAGCCTTAAAAAGCCCACTCTCAATGATGGATAAACAACCAGACAAGATGAGTGAGGAGGCAGGGAATTTGAACCACACAGTCAACCAATTAAGAGACACACACACCAACAGAACACAGGTTCTTCTCAAGGGCACATGGGGCCTTCTCCAGGACAAACCATTTGTTAGGACACAATTAAGTCTCAGTAGATTTTACAAGATAAATATCATGCAAAGTATCTTCTCCAACCACAATGGGATAAAGTTAGAAATCAGCAACAGAAGGAAAAGTGGAATGTTCACAAATTTGTGGAAATTAAACACACCTTAAAGAACTATTTGTCAAAGAAGAAAGCACAAAGGGAATTAGATAATAATTAGAGATGAAGGAAAATCAAACACAAACTTATGAGAAACAACAAAGCAGTGCTAAGGGGAAATTTATAGCTATAAACACATACAAAAATCTCAAACCAATAACCTATCCTCATGCAACTTAGGGAACTAGAAGAAGAGGAACAAACTAAACCCAAAGCTAGCAGAAGGAAGTTAGTAGTAAAGCTTAGAACAGAGACACAATAGAGAATAGAAAAACTGAGAAAATCAACAAAACCCAAAGTTTGTTCTTTGGAAAAATTAACAAAGTTGACAAGCTGTTAGCTAGACTGACTAAGAAAAAAGGGAAGACAAATTAAGATCAGAAATGAATATGGGGCAAAAAAAAAAAAGGATTATAGAGAGTACTATAAATTGTTCTCTAACAAATTGGACAACTAGATAAAATGGACAAATTCCTAGAACTACAAATACTCCCAAGACTGAGCCACAAAGAAATAGAGAATCTGAATAGACTCATAACTAGTAAGGTGATTGGATCAGTAATCAAAAGCCCCTCTACAGAAAAAACTCTCAATTGATGGCTTCACTGGTGAATCCTACCAGACATTTAGAGAAGAACTAACACCAATCCTTCTCAATCTCATCTAAAAAATTCAGGAGAAAGAGCACTTCCTAACTCCTTCTCTGCGGCCAGCATTGCCTTAATATCTGGCCCACAGCCACGACACAGAGACAGGTTCACATCAGACCCATTGTCATGATCATGCACCCTTTTCTGGGTGAGAGACCCCTCAGAGAATCTGATCAAAGCCATGGACCTCACTCATGGTCAACACACACACACTCAACTGCAACTCCAGTCATGGAGCCCGTGTGCACTGGCCACACAGGAACCAGACAGGCAGTGGCATTTGGGACAGCTGGCTCTGACTTCACAGTTTTTGTGTGCTCCAGCCCCGTGTCTTTTAACCATCTGGGGCTGTGCTGGCTTTGGGAAAGAGCTGGCCAATGTGCACTTCAAGGTCAAGAAGATAAATAGCCCAGGAGATGTGCTGTGTTTCCTGCAGCGCGTGGCTGAGAGAAGACGAGGTCCGTGTATCCCTGGGGTGGGGGTGGGGGAAATGGGGAGAGGTTGGTCAAAGGGTAAAATTTACATCTCTGCAGGCTGAGTGAGTCTAGAGATGCAATGCACAGCAGGATGAGGGCAGTTAATGACACTGCATCGTGTGGGGGAAACTCGCCAGGAGAGTAGACTTGAGGTGCTCAGACCACACCCAAAGGTGATAGTTATCTGAGCGGATGGACACGTTAGCTCGCCTGTAGTAATCATTCCACTATGTGCATAGACACCAAAATGTCATGTTGTACACCTGGAATTCATACAATTTTTATTTAAAAAGACGAGGTCTAGTGATGTGAGTGGCCAGCAGCTGTACCTGGATGCTGTGACTTCAACAGTGGAAGAAATGACATTCCTGCCAGGGTCACGCCCCACCTGCAAAGGGGTGGGTGGCTTTTGCTCCCTCGCTCTTGGATACCAGCCCCCAGGCTGTGAAGAAGCCTGGCAGCCACACAGAGGAGGACGAGGCCCGGCCACCCGCCCAGCTGAACCCTGGATGGTGGCCACTGTGAGCAAGGCCTCAGCTGAGGTCACATGCACCAGAGAGGAGCTGACCCCCAGGCCCTGCCCAAAGCGCGAAGTTCCATGGGAATAAATGGTGATTGTTTTATTTTTAAAAAGATTTTTAAAGTTTTTTAAAAGAAATTAATTTAATTAATTTTATTTATTTTTGGCTGTGTTGGGTCTTTGTTGCTGTGCGTGGGCTTTCTCTAGCTGCGGCGAGCGGGAGCTACTCTTCGTTGCGGTACGTGGGCTTCTCATTACGTTGGCTTCTCTTGTGGAGCATGGGCTGTAGGCATGAGGGCTTCAGAAGTTGTGGCGCGTGGGCTCAGTAGTTGTGGCATACGGGCTTAGTTGCTCCGTGGCATGTGGGATCTTCCTGGCCCAGGGCTCGAACCCGTGTCCCCTGCATTGGCAGGTGGATTCTTAACCACTGCGCCACCAGGGAAGCCCCACGATGATTATTTTAAACCCCTGCATTTAGGAGTGGTTGGTTTCACAGCAGCAGGCCCTGAAACACTGCCACTCCCTCTCCCCAGGCGTGTTCCAGGCCCTCCAACTACTTTCACCCCTGTCACAGATGGAGTGTGTCCGTCCCCCCGATTCATATGCTGGGGTCCCAGCCCCCCGGTGTGGCGCTGTTTGGAGATGGGGCCTGTGAGGTGACACAAAGGTTGAACGTGGTCCTAAGGATGGGGCCTAATCCAGTAGGGCCGGGGTCCTGACATAAGAGGAAGGGGCTCCAGGGCTCCCGCCCCACGTGAGGACCCCGTGAGGAGGAGACTCCACACTGGACACCCACCCGCCGAACTGTGATCTGGGACTTCCGGCCTCCAGAGCTGTGGGAAGACACACTTCTGTTGTTCAAGCCACCTGGGCAGTGGCCTGTGTCATGGCAGCCGCTGCACATTCATCATACGCCCTCCAGCCTCGAAGCCTCCGCACACACCCTCCCTCCTGCCTGAATGCTTCCCACAGCTCACACCCCCTGGCCACGGTCACTGTCCTAATTCGGGGAGGGGGTCGGAGGCCGGGGGCATCGGCCAGGCCCCTCCCTGTTCACCCCTCTCAAAGCAGCCGCCAGCCCCCCGCCGCCCCCCGCACAGGTCAGCCCGCAGCTGCAGCTTTGATTTCTTTGAATAATGGTTTGATGGGTGCCTCCCCTCCTCCGGGGTCTGCACGGGGCCTGGAACGTACACGTGCCCCATTTTTAGAAAAGATGCTGGCCTTGACAGGGAAGGTAAAGCACCCTTTGACCCAGACGTTCTGCTCCTGGGTGTAAGTGCCAGTGAAACATAGGACGCGGCCCCGCAGTGTGTCCCGGGCCCTGGGCTAGAACAGGCCTCATGTGTCTCATCAGGAGAATGGATGCATGTGGCCTGTCCACACGAGTGACACTGAGCAGCCACTGGAACGCTCGAGCCTGGCCGCCCCGAGCCCCCAAAGAGGGCCTGTGTCACAATCCATCTGAATGAAGTAGCACAGAAAAACCCAGTGCTTCGGCGGAGAGGTGCCCGCCTGGGGGTCAGACTCTGAGGCCGAGCAGGGACGGGATTGTCACAAATGTCAGGGCACCGTGACCTCGGGGAGAGGGTTGTTTTCAGGAGGGATGCACTGGAAATGCCCATTTACCGACTCGGGGTGAATACCCGTGTCCACATAGTGGAGCTTGCAACTGTATGCAACACACACACACGTGTATAGATACGTTTTGTATGTCTCCTGTGTACATCAACAAGTTTTAATGGAAAAAATGAACAATTGTTCAGCAAAGTGGTGAACTGTTATTTTTAAAAGGGGAACAGAGTCCCCAGTTGCTCCTCAAACACCCAGGTCCGCTGTCACAGGTGGAGGAACCTGGGCTCCCCTGGCAGCACTGCCCTTCGATCTCACTGGTAGCAAATGAGAGATCAGCAGATAGTTCCCAGTTGCCTGAGTGTAGACCCCTTCTCCAGAAGGATACTGGACTCCCTGCCTGGCAATTCCAGGCGGGCATCAGCGTCCCCCAGCAGGACCTCAGTGCCCCGACGCTGGTAGGTGACGAAGACCGGGATGGCCCGCAGACCCTGTGCTCTCTGCCTGCCCCAGGGCAGCGACAAGGCCAGCCCAGCCCCCTGTCAGCTGGAGGCTCTCCACAGCTGTTCTCAGGACGGGGGATGCACGACCCCTCCTCCAGCCTCCCCACCCCTCAGGGTCCTGGAAGCAACCTTGTCTACGTCTATTTACTGCTCTGTCTTGCTCCACGAGGACTAGGGGTGTGTTAGGTGCACCACCGTATCTCCAGTGCTAAGACTGGCAGAGGTTCCTGGCTAAATGGCTGAGGGGCAGTGAGGCAGCAATGCCAGGAGCCCCGTGTCCTGGGACGTCCTGTGTCTGAGAGGCCGGGACGCACCAGGGAACAGGAAGGGACCCTGAGCAGACCTTCCTGGTCCCTGCCCAGCCCCGCCCCTTACTGCCTACCAAGCGACCTCAGAATGTCACTCAACCTCCAGGAGCCCCATCTGTGGATCGGGGGGACGACAGGAACAATTAGCCCCAAGAATGTGGAAGGAGACAAGGCAGACATCCGGCCCAGAGCCACATGCCTGAAGGTGTAACTGAGGGTGTGAGCTCCCTGCCACTGGGCAGTGCTTGTGGGCAGCTCTGCAGGGCATGGAGGGAAGGGTGACTTCTGGGGTGCGTGATGCAGGGCCTGGCACCGAGCAGGCTCCAGGGAAATGTTTGTTGGCTGCACCCACGATGGAGTCGGCCAAACCTCTCATGCTAACAGCAGAGTCACATTTAAACCAAGGACAGAGGACAGCCTTCCTGGTCCTAGGGCAGAAGGAGCAATGCATGGTGCAGATAGGGGTTGGGCAGAACTCTGGTGGTGACACCTGTCTGTGCATGTGGTGGCATCAGTGTGGACAGGGCAGCAGGCAGCTGGAGCATCCCAGAGCCCTCTGGTTTCCTGCCCAGGAGGATGAGAACCAGGAACAAGATGACTTTCCAAACTGGTGTGAATGGATGCAAGGTCACACAAGCAGCCTCACACCTGTTAACCTACTGCCAGGGCACTGTTCCCAGCAGGTCTTCCAGAGCCAGGATGAGTCTTTACATGTGCATGTGTTCTGGCCAGAGATGCCTTAGTTTGGGCTGTCCCAGACACACCTGAAGATAAGGATTCTGGCACAAGGACTTTATTTGGAGGTCAAGGCAAGGTTGTAGGGAAGTGAGAAGTGGAAGAGAAGGTGACTAATTACGGCTGTTATCTAGCTGCCCGCCACTGTGGAGCCCCCACTAGAGGATCCCCCCCACTAGAGGATCCCCCCCACTGCAGGATCCCCCCACTGTGGCCAACAGGAATCGGCCCACCAGGGAGCCTGGGTGCCAGCGCAGAGAGGTGGCTGGGTCCTGGCAGAGTCTGTCCCTGGGGACGCTAAGCCTCACACTGCAGCCTGCCCCAAGGAGGCCAAGTGGTCTCCAGCAGCAGGAGGAGTCCCCAGGCAGAGAGGTGATGGCATTTGGAAAGGAGAGGAGGCCAGGGCAAGGGACGCTGGCAGCTAGCACTCCCTGGACTGAGAGAGAGCCTCCTGCTGTCCTTATCATAAGACCTTGGATAACTGAGCCGCCATGTGGACTTCAGAAGGTCAAGGGTACATGTGATCGTCTTTTCACCCTTGCCTCGTTTCTGTGGTGGATCCTGCAGACTGAGTCATTCAATCTATGTGCCACCCTCTCCTTCCATGCCTTTTGCCTCTGGGAAACCTGAAATCTACATTTCCTAGACACACGTGCAGCTAGGGTTCTGCAGCTAGGGTTCTGCAGGTGGCCTCAGCTCTCTGGACAGATGCCTGCGTGAGATCTAAAAGGTGGAAGTGAGCAACATAGGGTGGTGGAGGGATGGGGCTCTTGGCTGGCAGGGAACAGAGGGGTCTGGTTCTTCCACAGCAGCAGCCCAATGTCTGGGCCTGAGCATCACAAACAGTGGGGTTTCCATGGCAACAGTCTCGGGTGGAGTCAGGTGATTGTCTAGGCTGTGTTGTCCCTGGCTATGGGGCCTCCACTCTTGGTTCCCTGGTAGTCCTGGCATCTCAGTCTTAACACCCACGAATAAGCCCCCCTCTTCTCAAAACACAAAGAGTGGATTCTGTCATCTGTAACTAATCATTGTGACCGATACAAAGTCAGATTCTGAAATCACCTCGTTGTTTTTCCTGTGCAGAAGAAATACAGAAAACTTAGGAAAAACAAGTGAAAAACATCTGTAATCCCACCATCTGGAGGTAGTCACTGTAATATTTTTGCATGTTTTCTATTTTTTTTCTATAGTCAAAATGACAGAGTCTGTATTATTCTCTGCCAGCTTTGCTCACTTAATGTGAATTATAAATGTGTCCCAGTAGCTTTGTCCATGGGACCTTCAGCTCCCTAGACCAAATCAGGTTCTATTCACTTTTTTAAACCACCGTATTGATGTACAATTGATATAGAAAAAGCTGTACGTATTTAATGTATACAACCCGATGACTTTGGAGATAAGTATACATCTGTGAAGCCATCCCCATTCTATGGCATAAATACATACATCATGTCCAAGTTTCCTCCACCCTCTCTATTTATTATGGTGATAAGAACACTTAATGGGAGATCTACCCTCTTAACCAAGCTCTAAGTATATAACATGGTTTTATGAACCTCAGGCATCCTGCCGTGCAGATCTCTAGAACTTACTTATCTCGGGTACCTGACACTTTGTACCCTTTGACCATCACCTCCCTGTTTCCCCCCTCCCTAGCCCCGGGCAACCAGCCTTCTACTCTTGTCTAAGGGTTTGGCCGTCTTAGATTCCTCATGTAAGTGGTACTATGTAGTATTTGTCCCCCTGTGTCTGGCTTATTTCACTTGGCATGATGTCCCCCAGGTTCATCCATGTTGTTGCAAATGGCAGGATTTCCTTTTTCTTAAAAGGCTGACTAATATCCCATTTTGTGTATATACCACATTTTCTTTAACCATTCATCAGGCAATGCACATTTAGGTTGCTTCCATGTTTTGGCTATTGTGAACAATGCTGCAGTGAACAGGGGTTGCAGATACCTCTTTGAGATCCTGATTTCAATTCCTTTGTGTACGTAAGTGGGATCATCTGGTAGTTCTATTTGTAATTTTTTGTCTGCCTTTGGTGTTAGGGTAATGCTGACCTCATAAAATGTGTTGGGAAGTGTTCTTTCTTTCATTTGTGGAAGAGTTGAAGAAGGATTGGTATTAATTCTTCTTTAAATGTTTGCTAGAACTGCCTGTGAAGAACTGGCCCTGAGTTTTTCTTTGTTGAGAGGTGTTTGGTTACTGATTCAATCTCCTTATTTATTATTGGTCTGTTCAAGCTTTCAATTTCTTCTTACTTCCGTCTTGGTAGATTGTACGTTCCTAGGAATTTATCCATTCTTTCTCGGTTGTCGAATTTAATGGTATATAATTGTTCACAATAGTTTCTAATATTTTTAAAACATTTCTCTGGCATCTGTTATGATGTCTTCTCTATCATTTATTATTTTATTTATTTGAATCTTCTTTCTTTTTTATTTCTCAATCTTGCTAAGGGTTTGTCAGTTTTATTTTTTCAAAAAACACGTCTTCGTTTCATCTATTTTTTCTACTGTTTTTCTATTTTCTAACTTTATTTATGCTTTGACCTTTAGTTTTTTTTTCTTTCCTTCTGCTAACTTGGGTCTTAGTCTGTTCTTTTTCTAGTTCCTTGAGGTGTAAATTTAGGCTATTTGAGATTTTTCTTTTGTGATGTAGGTATTTATTGGTATCTCTTGGTACTTTCCATTTGTCTCAAAATATTTCTAATTTCCCTTAAGTTTCTTCTTTGATCCAAAGTTATCCAAGAGACTGTTGTTTAATTTCTGTGTATTTATAAATGTCCCCATTTTCCTTCTGTTATTGATTTGTAATTTCATTCTGTTGTGTTCAGAAAAGACATTTGGGATGATTTCAATCTCCTTAAATTTGTTTAAAGACTTGTTTTGTGATCTATAATGTGATTTATCCTGGAGAATCCATGTGTGCTTGAGAAGAAGGTGCATTCTGCTGCTGTTGGATGTTCACTATATATCTGTTGGGTCCATTGGTTTATAGTGATGTTCAACTCTGCTGTTTCCTTACTGATTTTTGTCTGGATGTTCCATCCATTATTGGAAATGGAGTATTCAAGTCTCCTACTATCATTGTATGGCCATCTATTTCTCCCTTTAGATCTGTAGATGTTTGCTTTATATATTAAGGAGCTCTGATGTTGGATGCATATGTATATATATATATATATATATATATATATATATATTGTTTTTATAACCATTTTAAAAATGGAAGTATAGTTAATTTACAATGTGTTAGTTTCAGGTTTACAGCAAAGTGATACATATATACATATATGGATATGTATATATGTATATATATACATATATATATTCTTTGTCAGATTCTTTTCCATTATAGGTTATTACAAAATATTGAATATAGTTCCCTGTGTTATACAGTAGGTCCTTGTTGTTTATCTATTTTTAGTACTGTGTATATGTTAATCCCAAACTTCTTGTTTTATTTATTTGTATTAAAATTTTTTTTTAAATTTAAAACATTTTTAAACGTTACTTTCCGTTTTTAGTTATTACAAAATATTGGCTATATTTCCCATATTGTACAATACATCCTTGCGCTTATCTTACAACCAATAGTTTGTACCTCCCACTCTCTTATGCCAATATTGCCCCCCCCCGCAACTGGTAACCACAAGTTTGTTCTCTATATCTGTGAGTCTACTTCTTTTTTGTTATATTCACTAGTTTTGTTGTATTTTATAGATTCCACATATAAGTGATTTCATATAGTATTTGTCTTTCTCTGTCTGACTTATTTCACTTAGCATTATGCCTTCCAAGTTCATCCATGTTGCTGCAAATGGCAAAATTTCATTCTTTTTTTATGGCTGAGTAGTATTCCATTGTATATATATATATATGTACCACACCTTCTCTATCCATTCTTCTGTTGGCCACTTAGATTGCTTCTATATCTTGGCAATTGTAAATGACGCTGCTGTGAACACTGTGTGCATGTATCTTTTAGAATTAGTGTTTTTCCTATTTTTCAGATATATACCCAGGAGTGGATGGGTGCATAGATAATTGTTGTATCTTCCTGTTGAATAAACTTTTGTATCATTATATAATGATCTTCTTTATCCCCTGTAGCAGTTTTTGATTCAAAGTCTATTTTGTCTCATAAAAATATAGCCACTCCTGCTTTCTTTGGTTACCATTTGTATGGAATATCTTTTTATATCCCTTTACTTTCAACCTTTGAGTGTTCTTAAGGCTACAGTGAGTCTCTTGTACACAGCATATGGTTGCAGCTTGTTGTTTTATCCATTCAGTCACTCACTGTCTTTCAATTAGTGAGTTTAATCCATTTAAATTCAAAGTAATTATTGATTGATTATTGTAGTTATAGTTATTCTTAATACTTTTGTCTTTTAACTTTTCAGCTAGGGATAAAAACGATTTGTGTACCACCATTACAGTATTGCATTGTTCTTTATTTGTCTATATATTTACCAGTAAAAATTATACATTCTTATGCTTTTGTCTTGTTCTTTAGTATCCTTTTGTTTCAACTTGACAAACTCCCTTCAGCACTTCTTGTAAGGCAGGCCTAATGGTGACAAACTCCCTCAATTTTTGTTTGTCTGGGAAAGTCTACCTCTCCTTCATTTTTTTTTTTCCTAAAGAGCTCCTGACTTATTTATTTAATTTATTTATTTAATTAATTTATTTATTTTGACTGTGTTGGGTCTTCATTTCTATGCAAGGGCTTTCTCTAGTTGTGGCAAGCGGGGGCCACTCTTCATCGCGGTGCATGGGCCTTTCACTGTCATGGCCTCTCGTTACAGGGCACAGGTTCCAGACGTGCAGGATCAGTAGTTGTGGCTCACAGGCCCAGTTGCTCCGTGGCATGTGGGATCTTCCCAGAGCAGGGCTCATACCAGTGTCCCCTGCATTGGCAGGCAGATTCTCAACCACTGTGCCACCAGGGAAGCCCTCTTCTTCATTTTTAAAGGACAGTTTTGCCAGGCATAGTATTCTTGGTTGGCAGATTTTTCCTCAGCATTTTGAATGTATCATCCTACTCTCTACTGGACTTCAAGGTTTGTGCTAAAAATTCTGCTGATAATCTTAATGGATTTTCATTTTATATAATGAATCATTTTTCTTTTCCTGTTTCAACATTCTCTCTTTAACTTTTGACAATTTAATTTTAGTGTGCCTTAGTGTAGACCTTTTTTAGGTTCAACCTATTTGAGGTCTTTTGGGTTTTATGAATCTAGGTGTCCTTTTCCTTCCCCAGATTTAGGAAAATGTTAGCCATTATTTCTTTAAATTAGCTTTCTTCTCCTTTCTATTGTTCTCCTGAAACTCCCATTATGTTATATTGTTTTCCTTGACTGTGTCCTATGAGTCCTGTGGGCTTTATTCACTCTTTTTCATTCCTTTATACTTTTGCTCCTCTGAGTAGAGTATTTCAAATAACCTGCTGTCAAGTTCACTGAATCTTTCTTCTGCTTAATCAAGTCTTCAATTGAAGCCGTCTCTTGAAAATTTTCAGTTCAGTCATTGTGTTCTTTGCTCCAGAATTTATGTTTTGGTTCTTTTTTATGGTTTCTATCTCTTTGTTGAACTTCTCATTGTGATCATGTATTGCTTTTTCTGATTTTGTCTAGTTTGCCTGCATTCTCTTATAGCTCAATGAGCTTCTTTAGGATGATTATTTTGAATTATTTGTTAGGTAATTCACAGATCTCCATTTCTTTGGGGTCAGTTACTGGAACTTTGTTTTGTTCCTTTGGTGATGTCATGCTTCCCTGATTATTTGTGATCATTTTATCCTGTGTTGCTTCTGCACTTTTGAAGAAGTAGCCACCCCTTCTAGTCCTTATGTACTGGCTTGGAAAGGGAAAGACTTTCATCTGGTTAGAGATTCTGGGAATCTATCAAACATTTTGTATAGAGGTGCCCACTCTACTCCTCTCATGCCTCCTTGGGGAGCTACTTTTAGGATTGTGTGCCTTCCCCTGATCCCATAGAGCTCTGTAAGGTGATGAGAGCTGCCTACTCCTTTTCTCTAGGGTGTGCCCTGCTAGGCCAGGGCATTGGGTTCAAGCACCACTTCCATCCCTCCCTTCTGAAAGGCATGTCTTATAATTTTGTGCCTTTTCTCTACCCCACAGAGCCATGTCGAGTGTCAGGCATCACCCACCCCTTTTCCATAGGGCAGTGCACTGAGGTGCCAGGACAAAGAGCTCAATCCCACTCTGTCCCTCCCTCCTGAAGGAGCAGTCTCATGGTGGTGTACCTTCTTCCAATCCTGCAGAGTCAAGTAGGTTGCTGAGATCTTCACTGGTTGCTGAGGTTCATGTGCCATTTGTGGGAGTGTGTGGGGCACCATCTTTGGGGAATTGTTGCTTTGGGGGTGTATATGTTGGTTGCTATGAGCCTCCACCCTTTTCTTTGTTCTTAGCAGCTCCCAGAGAATCCAACCATGCTGATTTCTTCAGTGTTCTGGATGCATCAAGATAAGCAGAGCTTTTAGACATTGCCCCAAAAGGCTGGAGAGCAAGACCCTCACCTGTTCTCTCTTTATCCTGTGGGAGAAATCGTGGGCTGGCTGATCTCTCTTCATTCTGAGTTTTATCAGCCTGGGGGAGGGGTGATGCAGACAAAGTGACACTGTTCTTTCTATCCTTTCAGTGTGGCTGATCTTGCATTTTGTGGTTCACTGGGGTGCTAGAACCTCTCAACTGGACTTCAGAGCTCTCACACAGGTATTGTTGTCTGTAGATTGTTGTCAAATCATCAGTGTTTCTATGGGGGAATGAGGGCTGGAACCTCCTATTCTGCCATCTTACGGATATGATTCCCTTTCTCCATGTACTCTTGCAACACTCAGCCCTTGGAACAAGACTCAAACTGCACTCACAGCCCAGGAGTGCTGAGGGGTCTGGCTCTGCTCACTTCTTCAGCCTCCTCAGCTTCCAGCTTCCTCTGGCTTATCCTGCTCCAGCCACACGTCTTCCATTACTTCCCTCTCACAGCCAAGCTCCTCTAGCCCAGCATCCTGGCAATTCCTGTTCCCCTTGCCTGGAAGGTCTTTTCCTGGCTGTTCATTTGGCTGGCTCCTGCTCGACTTTTGGATTCCATTTTAAATGCCAGCTCCTAGAGCAGGTTTTCCCTGTTTCCCCATCTAAGTAACCTCCCCAACTCACCCATGGTTCTCTACCACATTACCCCTTCTTCCTTCTGTGTACTTGTCACATTTGTCCACTTACTTATTGTCTGTCTTCCCCCATAGCATGTCAACTCCAAGAGGGCAGACACTGTGTCTGTCTTGTTTATCACTATATTCCTTGCCCATTCCCTATAGATTACTTTTAAAACAATATTTCAAGTGGTAACATAACAGTCAATGTGTATATGGTGCCATACTTGACTTCATTCTTTCCTGTTTGTGGATATGCAATAGTTTCTGATTATAAATAGTACTGCAATGAACATCTCCGTGCATAACATTCTTTGTCCCTGCCTCTGGTGGTTTTGTTCAGTAATGTCTCAGAAGTAGAAATATTGGCTCTATGATAGAGCATGAGTACGTTTAAGGCTTCTTCATAAACATGGCCACACTGCACTCCAGAAAGGCTGACTGACGACCTAACATAAGTTCCATCACCCCGGAATGTGAGGGCTATGAGACAAGAGATGAGTCTTCAGATGAGCAGTGCATATGAACCATCTGGGGATCTGATTATAATTCAGATTCTGATACGGGAGGCCTGGAGTCAGGCCTGAGATGCTGCATTTCTAACAAGCTCCCTGAAGGACTCCCCCAGAGCTCCTCATCCTGCCTGCTCTTTCCTGTCGGTGTCTGGGCTCTATACAGACCCAGCCCCTGGGCACCTGTGTCTCTGCCCAGACCTCAGCCTCCTAGGACAGCAGCCCCAGCAGGACAGCCTGTGCTTGTTTCCGCTCTGCTTGCCTCAGGCCCTGTCTCCATTTGGCCGTCAGCTCCAGGCTCTATAACTCCTGATGCATGTGTGGCTCTTAGGGGTTCTGAGTTTGGTTTTCCACTAGGTGTGGGTTGAACTCATCCTTTCAGATCCCAGGATGCTCCACTGCCCTGGGTGGGGTAGTGGACATCTGTGACTACCTTTCCTTCCAGCCCTGTCTCTCCTCATCGTATGGCAATAGTACCTCTTTTTTCCTGTGAAGACCGCCCCCCCCCACACCGCCAGCCTTTCCTAGTCCATGTGGTTTGGGGAAGTTAACCCTCTATAATACCAGAATCAAAAGGTGAGCATATAACCTAAATCTAGCCAATCAACAGATTTCATCTCCTTTGTTTCAGCAACCTGTTTGCAGGTGGACATGTGACCTTGTCCCAGGAAACCTGTGCCAGGACTTACAACACAACTATTGTGAATGAGAAGTTCTCTCCCCTCTGGGGGGCTGCCAGGGCCACTATATGTAGCTAACAGGCCAGAGAGTAAGGCCAGCATGGAAACCAGAGATAAGGCAACTCATGATGTCATAATTTGAGGCTTTGGGTCAAGCTGGACCTGAAGTTGAATTGATTTTAATGGAGTTGGGCCACAGTTGAGCTAGGACCAAAGCCATCACAGCAAGGCATCAGCTTGGGCAGCGAGGCTTGTGTGTGTCAGTGTGTTCAGTACAAACTAAGGAAGGCAGAGAACTCCAGAAAGAGAAACCCCAAGAATGTGCCTGCCCCTCCCACACATGCACCCATGGGCACGTGGGCACACACACAGTCCAGGCCAGAATCGTGGGGATAATGATGGGGATGCGGGACTGCCGCCAACAGAGAGGAGGACTGCTGCCATCAGATGGGAGGTTTTCCCATGTTACTGGTATCTTTGCATGATACATAATGAGCTTTGAAACAAAAATAAAAGACACATTGAGCAGGTAAGAAGTAGCTTAAAGTGAGTGTGAGTCACAGCAGCATTAAATCTGGTACAGCCTCTAGACAGCCTCACGCCTTTCGTCTCTCCCTGGAGAGGAAGTCCTCAGTGCTGTCGCTGTCTTGTTCTTACACATGTACAGGGCCTTCAAATGCACCATCGTGGGGGTGGGGGGGAAAGCAGAGAGGAGAGGTGGCCAGGTCAAGGTCATACAGCCCATTGTGTACAAAGCACCATCTGAGGGAGAGGTTCCGGATCAAGGTCACACAACCTACTGGGGCAGAGCAGACACGCAGGCAAAGTTTTCTTACTAAATCCCTGGGTTTGACTCATCATCAGAGGCAGGTTTCCTGGGAAGCTATGGAGGCTGCAACCACAGGGCCCTCACTTGTTCAGCCCCTTCTTTGATCCCAACGTAATTCTGGGTTCTTTCTCTTTAAAAAAGTCACCCAAAACTATATAGTTCTACGTTTTAGGCCCCCCAAGGTGTGGATCAGCCCCAACCCCCAACTGACCCAAGGCTGTTTCCCACTTCCTTCCCATCACTTTTCAAGAACCCCAAACTCAAGGGCATTGTCATAAACTTGAAATACGTGCTCAAAGGCCTTTGCTTCTAGGGTACCTCTGCTTGTCCTCAAGTGTAGTTTTTTTCCCCTATTTTTGATGATTTAGGCACTTGTTATGCAAACGACATCTACAGAGATCCATTCTGCGAAATGCTTACGTGTCTCTTTCAATGTCTTCTGCTTCAACTTCAACATAAAACCAAATCTTCTTGCTTCTCCCTGGGCCAGTGCTCAGGGGTCTCAGCCTGCAGAAATGAGAGAAGCCCATGAGAAGCTCCCTAGCCATCCACCCAGTGACTCATAAGAGAAACCCCCACCTCCTGGCCAGTCAGTGCCAGTTATTTGAGAGTGGACTGTGTTTCATAGGTAAAATAGCTCCACCTTGTCACACGTGCTTCTGTCTGTCGGTGCCTGTCACTCCACAGGAAGCATCTGCAAAGCCCAGCTTGGTGCCTGGTCCTGGGGCGGATACTGACAAGACTCAGCAGGCAGACGCCTGCTCAGGGCTGGGTGTGCTTTAGGCTCCCAGAGGGGACACAGAGGGGTGCAAGTGTCCCAGGGCAAAGGGTCGGGGGGCAATGAGAGAGCCTTCTGGGAGGAGACCTGTGGGCAACCACCTCCTGGAGGAGAGCACGAAATGTGTCTTCACTCTTCCAGAGCCTGCAGAGGGATGCAGGCCCCACTCCACATTAGCTCACTTGCAGGATGCACTTTATAGAAGCAGTGTCTGTGGGTAGGACATATCCTTCCTGTCCAAATCACATTTCGCAAAAAAATAATTAAATAAGATAAAATAAAATAAAAATAAAATAGTTAGACACTTTCTCCTTCTCCCCTTCCCCAGCCGAGTCCTCCAAGGACAGTGGGGACTCAGCCTCCAGCCTGCTGACCATTGGTGGACAAGGTTGGGTCTGGAACTACTGGCAGCAGATTTGCTTTTCTGTAAAACTTTAGATCTCTCCATCAAATCTGAATGAGGGGGCTTCCCTGGTGGTGCAGTGGTTAAGAACCCTCCTGCCAATGCAGGTGACATGGGTTCGAGCCCTGGTCCAGGAAGATCCCGCATGCCTTGGAGCAACTAAGCCCGTGCACCACAAATACTGAGCCTGTGTTCTGGAGCCTGTGAGCCACAACTACTGAGCCCGTGTGCCACAACTACTGAAGCCCATGCACTTAGAGCCCAGGCTACACAACAATAGAAGCCACCGCAATGAGAAGAGCACACACCGCACCGAAGAGTAGCTCCCACTTGCTGCAACTAGAGAAAACCCGTTTACAACAACAAAGACCAAATGCAACCAAAAATAAATATTAAATAAATTTTTTAAAATGTTAAAAAAAAATTTGAAGGAGAGCCTTGCTGGGTAGAGTAAATTTGGTTATAGGATTTTACCTTTTATCACTTTAAATATACCATGCCATTCCTTCTGGCTTGCAGAGTTTATCCTGGAAAGTCAGGTGATAACCTTATGCAAGTTCCCACATATGTAACTTATTGCTTTACCTTTGCACCTTTTAATAGTTTATATCTTTAATTTTTTGCCATTTTAATTATGAGTCTTGGAGTGGTCCTCTTTGGGTTGATCCTGGGCTTACTGTGTCTACTGGACTTGGGTGTCTGTTTTCTGAGCTGAAGTTTTCAGCTTTTATGTCTTTAAGTATGTTCTCTGCCCCTTTCCCTTTCCGTTTTCCTTCTGGGACCGCAAATGTTAGTACATTTGATGTTGTTTCAGAGGTCTGTTAAACTGTCCTCAATTCTTTTTATCCTATTTTTTTTCTGTTCATATTCAGTGATTTCTAGTACTCTGTCCTCCAGTTTTCTGATTTGTTCTTCTGTATCATTTTATCTACAGTTGTTTCCTTTTAGTGTATTTTTCATTTCAGTTATTGTATTCCTCATCTCTGTTTGGTTGTCCTTTAAGATCACCTTTTTTATAAGTATATTTATTTATTTTTGGCTGCGTTGGGTCTTCGTTGTTGTGCGTGGGCTTTCTCTAGTTGCGGCGAGCAGGGGTTACTCTTTGTTGCGGTGCGCAGGCTTCTCATTGTGGTGGCTTCTCTTGTTGCCAAGCATGGGCTCTAGGCACGCAGGCTTCAGTAGTTGTAGCACACAGGCTCAGTAGTTGTGGCTCATGGGCTCTAGAGCGTAGACTCAGTAGTTGTGGCACACGGGCTTAGTTGCTCCAAGGCATGCGGGATCTTCCCGGACCAGGGCTTGAACCCATGTCCCCTGCATTGGCAGGCAGATTCTTAACCACTGTGCCACCAGGGAAGACCCTAGATCACCTTTTAAAAAAGCTTCTAAGGGACTTCTCTCATTGTCCAGTGGTTAAGACTTTGCCTTCCAACGCAGGGGTGCGGGTTCAATCCCTGGTCAGGGAGCTAAGTTCCCACATGCCTAGCAGCCAAAAAACCAAAACACAAAATAAAAGCAATATTGTAACAAATTCAATAAAAGACAAAAAACCCCACAAACTTCTAACTTCTTGCTCTGGTTGTCCATTTTTCTCCTAAGTTCTTTGATTATCTTTACAATCATTACCTTGAACACTTTCTTGAGTAGATTGGCTATTTCCACTTCATTTAGATCTTCTTCTGGGTTATCTTGTTCCATCATCTGTATAGCGTTTCTCTGTCATCTCACTTTTCTTAACTTGCTGTTTTTATTGCTATGTATCTGGTAGGTTAGTTACATTTCCTGACCTTGGAGAAGTGGCCTTTTGTAGGAGAGGTCCTATGTGTTCCAGCTGCCTACTCTCCCCTGGTCACTAGAACTATATGCTCTAGGTGTACCCCCTATGTGGGCTGCCTGGGCTCTTCTGTTGTGGTGGGCTGACTACTGTGGGTGGTCTGGTAGGCTTGGCTGCCCCCGGTCTGGTTGTTTGCCAGGCTCTGCCTTGCTTGGAGGCTGTCAGTGCTGCTTGATGGGAGAGGATAATGAGGCAGCTGGTTGGACAACCTTGGGTGACATCAAGACTAGCATTGGCTCACTTGTGGGTGGAGATGGGGTCCAGGAGACACCAGGGCTGGTGCCCAACCACTGGTGTGTAAAGCCAAGTCCTGGGGCTATCCTGGCCCACTTGCTGGCAGAGCCAGGTCCTGGGTTCTGCTTGCAGGCCCAGGAGAACCAGAGCTGGTGTCAGACCACTGTTCTGGACACAGCTGGCTGCAGGGTCTGGGGTGTCCTGAATCTTGTGTTGGCATTCTGATGTGCAGGGTCAGGACCCAGCCGAGTCCATAGATGGTCCTTGCCTGCTGGCGTTTGGCTGGGTCCGTGGGCTGCTGGGCTGTGGTAGTCCTAGGACTGCTCTCTGTCCACTGGTAGGTGGGGCTGGTTGTGAAGCTTGAGCAGGCTCAGTGGTGGTTGGCGCCAGGGCCCAGCCAGTCTTAGGACTTTTTCTGGCCTTCTAGAAAGTGGGCTGCTTCCACAGGTTGTTAGACAGAGTTATTTCTGGGACTGGTGTCTGACTCTTTTTTTGTGAGGCTGGTCCCAAGGCTAGAGCAGGTTTACTGTTGTGTAGGACCAATCTCCCACCAGTCCCTGGATGGTGACCACCTGCTGATGGGTGAGGCTGGTCCCGAGGCTAAAGCAGTCTCACTTGTGGGAGGGACCAGGGATTCTGGGGCTGGTGCCTGCCCGCTGGTGGGTGGAGTTGGGAACCAGTGTCTCTGGCTGGAGGGTCCTGGGGGCCCTGGATCTAGCTCCTGTGCACTGGTGTGTGTGGAGCCTGGTCCTGGGGCTTCTGGTAGTTGGAGGCCAAGGCCAGGAGCAGCTGTGGGCTTGAGAGGGTCTTAAGGTAGCCTGAATGCTGGTGGAAGGGCTGTGTCCCTGCTCAGTTAGTTGCTTGGCCTGTGGCATTCTAGTAGTTGGACTAAGGGTATCGTTGGGTAGATTTCTAGGGGTGACCCCTCGCACATCCCTAAACCCACCATGCAATTTCCACCAAGCCAGCAGCATCTATTCTAGGCAACAGCAAGGCCACACCTATTCCAGGAGGAGCTCAGCCCCTAGGAATCAGGCCCAGGGAGCCTGCACTTCTGCAAGTTGTTACCTGAAACCTTCACGCTATGCAGTGGTCTCAGGTGTGCTATGCCTGATAGCTCTAGCTCAGTGCTACTGAATACGGGTCTGAGGGAGTAACATCTGCACCAACAAAAAACTTGTTAAAGGTGCCATTTTATGGGACCCACAGGAGGATCATAACTTAGAGTGGGGCCCTGATCCCCCCCAACTTTGTGCACACTTTAAAGCTTCAGAAATGTTTGCTCCGTTGTTCCCATGCAGTTTCCCATTAGTATTACATAATAAATATTTAGATATAACATCACCTGTGCCCTCCCCACAGAGTCCGTCTGTTGATTTGGGTGGGAGCATCTGTGTTGTTTTAACTCCAGGTGATTCTAGGTTTAAGCCAGCTTTAAGCACGAGGACTGCTGGGTAATCAGTGAGAGTTGCTTCTGGTCTTTGGCCCCTTTGCCTTTGGAGAGGCATCAGTGTCTGGTCTACATGGAATTGGAAGGGGCAGGGCAGTGTAGCCCACTTACTATGCTGTATCAGAAGTTTTGGACATCTGTGTGAGGGGGGAGCATGTGTAGACAGGAAAGGAAAAGCTCATAGCTTGTTCTCCATGCAGGAGCTCATTGTTCCTGAATCTCTCTTTTTCAAAATGTTGGCATTTGTATCATTTTTAAAGATTCCACACGTAAGCATATCATGATATTTGTCTTTCTCTGTCTGACTTCCTTCACTCAGTATGACAATCTCTAGGTCCATCCATGTTGCTGCAAATGGCATTATTTCATTCATTTTTTATGGCTGAGGAATATTCCATTGTATATGTGTACTACATCATCTTTATCCATTCCTCTGTTGATGGACACTTAGGTTGCTTCTATGTCCTAGCTATTATAAGTAGTGCTGCAATGAACATTGGGGTGCATGTATCTTTCTGAATTACAGTTTTCTATGGATACATGGCTAGGATTGGGATTGCTGGATCATATGGTAGCTCTATTTTAAATTTTTTTAAGGAAGCTTCATACTGTTCTCCATAGTGGCTGTACCACTTTATGTTCCCACAAACAGTATAGGAGGGTTCCCTTTTCTCCATACCCTCTCCAGCATTTATTTTTTGTAGAATTTTTGATGATGACCATTCTGACTGGTGGATAGAGTAATAGATGTAGAAAATAAACTTATGGTTACCAGGGGGTAAGGGGGGGGAGAGATAACATTGGGAGATGGGTATTGACATATACACACTACTATATATAAAATAGATAACTAATAAGGACCTACTGTATAGCACAGGGAACTCTACTCAGTGCTCTGTAATGGCCTATCTTGGAAAAGAATCTGAAAAAGAGTGGATATATGTATATGTATAACTGAATCACTTTGCTGTACACCTGAAACTAACACAACGTTGTAAATCAGCTATACTCCAATAAAATTTTTTTAAAAATGTTGGGAATTTAACATATCAAGGTCCTTTTGCCTATTGGTGTTGTGGGAAGAGGTGAAGGAGCTGTGCTGACGGTGCTGGAGGCACATTTTCAAGATGCTGATGTAGTTCGTCAACACGATATTAATGAGAAAATGATCCAGAGCAGGAGGAAGGAGAGGAGGAAATGGCAGCTTCTTAGGTAAATGTCCTGTCCTGGGTCAGAGGCTGTGTCTGCTTTTCCTCCTGAAATGTCATGGATTGCGAACCTGCAAACATTTATTTTTGTACTTCTAATGTTCTTGCCTAGCAAGGTTGTTTTCAACTACTTATTTTTCCTTCTTATGATAGCCAAAGTCAGCCAAAGTCAGCTCAGTCATACTTCTCGCCTGTGTTCCAGAGTCTTTTCCCCATTGTCTCCATCCAGGCTCCCTATGGAGCATGGAGAATTCTCACCATGAATTAATGACATTCAACTATTGAAATGATTCCCTTTGTGAAAGATCAACATGGGAAGGCATTAATATGCAAAATTCCCTATGGGATAATTTCACATATTGAAATATTAGTAAAGAAGGGGAAAGTGGAATGATTATTACGCATCTGAATTCAATGTCAAATTATCACAACAGGATTAAGAAAATGCACTTTTAAATGGGATGGCGTTAGTGGTCCAGATAACTCAAAGTTCTGAAAAAAAAAAAATTTGGAGAGACTTACTCTCTATATTGATAAGAATGACTTACTATTTAAATACACTATTAGAGTTAGAGAACATGGGAGGTATATGTGGACTGAAATTTGTGTAAAACTGACATTTTTTCTTGATAGTTTCAGATCATAATTTTCTAAATTATTTTTGCCCAGAATACCACAGCAGTGATAATGTGTCCTGTGAGCTTCAGTCACCTGATAATCATTTGTTCCATTACACCTAATGTTCACTGGTTCAGATGCTTTCTGCAAGATTCCTCCACTATGAAGTTCATATATTTCTTATATCTTTAGTAAGGGTTTGCTGTGATTCACTGAGAATGTGCATAAACCATCACGATAAATCTGGAAACTTCCATTTCTTCTTAGTTTTCCTTTGTAGTTTGCTTTGGAAAATGAACATTGTCACCTTTGTTTCTTAAAGATGTTGGCTTTTCAAGTGGAAGTTGTAATCAGTCAAGCCTTGTTCTTCAAAGTTTCCATTATACTCCACACTCATGTAACAGACATACTTTTCTTTGTCACTTCTTTGTATTTTCAAAAGAATTTACAAGAATCATATTATTGATGTATGTTCAATTGTGTTAAATTCCTGAAATATAGCTCAACTCAAATGATAAATATTTTCAAAGCAATCAAAGATTCAGGACCAATAGCTCTAACTTATTTTATATCATTGTATGTATATCTCCCCTAGTTTATTTATAAAATACAAAGTGTATCATCCACAAATAGATTTATAAGGTTTAGCCAATTAAAAATAATCAGATTTAATTCTTCTTTAAGTTTGTTAGAACTCACCAGTGAAGCCATCTAATCCTGATATATATATATATATATTGGTTAAGAGGTTTTGGAGAACTGGTTCAATCTCCTTAATAGTAACTTGGTCTGTTCAGATTGTTTTATTTCTTCGTGAGTCAGTCTTTTTTTTTAAAAGAAATCTTTTTTGGCCCATTGATTCTTTAGGATCATGTTGTTTAATTTCCATGTATTTGTAAATTTTCCAGATTCTGTCTTGTTGTTCATTTCTAGTTTCTTACCATTGTGGTTGAAAAAAATACTTAGTATGATATCAGTCTTCTTAAATTTGCAAAGATTTTTTAGTGACCCATCACATGATCTGTCCTGGAGAATGTTTAATGTGCACTTGAGAAGAATATGTGTATTCTGCTTCCGTTGGATGGACTGTTCTATTTTAGTCTAAGTCATTTTGTCTAATGTATAATTCCAGTTCAGTATTTCTTTATTGATTTTCTTTCTGGATTCATTGTTGAAAGTTGGGTATGAGAGATCCCTACACTTTTTTTTTTGTATTGTCTATTTCTCTCTTCAAATCTGTTAGTACTTGCTTAACATACTAAAGTCCTCCACTGTTGGGTGGGTATTAATTTATGATCGTTGTCTTCTTGATGAATTGACAATGTTATCATTATATAATGATCTTATTTCTTTTTCCTTGTTACAGCTTTTGACTTAAAGTCTGTTTTGTCTGGTATAACTCTAGCTACCACTGCTTTCTTTTCATTTCCACTTGTATGGAATATCTTGTTCCAAAGCTTTGCTTTGAGCCTGTTTCTTTTTTTATTACTGAGTGAGTCTCTGATAGACTGCATATCATGTATTTTTATCTGTCTAGCCACTATGACTTTTGACTACAAAATTTAATATATTAATGTTTACAGCAATTGTTCATAGGTAAGGACTTACAAATCCCATCTTATTGCTTTCTGGATGTTTTGTTGTTTCTTGTTCCTTTCTTCCTCTTTTGCTGCCTTTCTTTGTGTATTAGTGATATTCTGTAGTGGTATGTTATGATTTCCTTCTCTTTATATTTTCTGAATGTGCTATAAGTTTTTGTTTTGTGGTTCCATGAGGCTCATGGAAAACATCTTATAGATACAACACTCTATTTTATGTTGATAACAATTCAACTTCCATCACATACAAAAAACTTACTCTCTTACACCCCTCCATGAATTTTTGTATATGGTGTTATAATTTACCTCTCTGTATATTGCTTATCCATTAAAATTATTATAACTGCTCTTCACTTAAGAGAGACAATATTCTTGGTTGGCACATTTGTTTTTTCACTGAGCAATTTGAATGTATTATTCTGCTCTCTCTTTGCCTATGAGGTTTCTGCTGAGAAATCAACTGATAACTTTATGAGGGCTCTCCTGTAATTTATAAGTTTCTCTCCTCTTGCTGCTTTTAAGATTCTTTGGGGACTTCCCTGGTGGTCCAGGGGTTAAGAACCACCTTCCAGTGCAGGGGACGCAGGTTCAGTCCCTGGCTGGGAAACTAAGATCCCACATGCTGTGAGGCAACTAAGCCCACGGGCCACAACTACTGAGCTCGTGCTCCTCAACTAGAGAGCCCGTGTGCCACAACTACAGAGCCCAGGTGCCCTGGAGCCTGTACGCCACAACTAGAGAGAGAAAACCTACACCCCACAACTAGAGAGAAGCCTGCACCCCACAACTAGAGAGAAGAGAACGTGTCACAACTAGAGAGAAGCCCGTGCAGCACAACGAAGAGCCTGCGCACTGCAACAAAGTATCCTGCGTGCCTCAACAAAGATCCTGTGTGCTGCAACTAACACGTGGCACAGCCAAAAAATTAAATAACTAAATCAATAAATGAAAAGTTTTTAAAAGAAGCCTTTGCTTAAAAAAAAAGATTCTTTGTTTTTGATTGTTGACAGTTTAACTATAATGTGTTTTGGAGAAGATTTTTTTTTACTGGTGTTTGTCTGGTGCCCTATGAGCTCATGAACTTGGATATCCAAATTTCTCCCCTGATTTGGAAAGTTCTCAGCCACTTTTTCTTTAAATAAGCCTTCTGTCTCTTTTCCTTCTAAGACTCCATGATTCACAGAATGTTTCTTTCGATTTTATCTTACAGATCACACAGTCATTCTGCACTCTTTTTCTCTTTGTTCTCTCTGAGTGGATGTTTTCATCTTACTGTCTTCTAACCCACAGAAAATTTCTTCTGCTTGATCGGTTTTGATATTGATGGTACTTTTTGCATTTCTTCTTTTTCTTGTAACATATAATATTATTTGACCTTAAGGTGTACAGCATGGTGATTTGATACATTTACATATTATACCATGATTGCTATTGTAGCAGTATTTATTATTATTATTTCTTTATTGTGTTTGGAAAAATTAAGCTCTAGTCTCTTGGCAAGTTTGATGATTATAATACAATACGTCATCTTGGCAGCAGATGGTCAATGTCTCATCCTGAGATAACACTTTGTGTAAAGAAGAAAGTCCTATTGGTTTGATGCGTGGTCACAGAGGCCCCATCACCTCCGCTTGGAGAAGAAGGTGCAGGAGGGACATCTCTCTGGTCTGTCTCTCTATGTGACATAATTTTCCTTTTCATGTGATTCAGGATCTCTAAAATGAATATCTGAGGAAGACTGACCGAAAGCTTCAAGAAGATAAGGCAGATGGCAGGTCAAAAGCAGAATCAGCTCCACAGACCCCTATATGTGAGAATGTGATGTCAGGACTGTGGGGACCAGTGTGACAGAGGGCTCTCCACAGCGGGGAGGAGGATCCCAGGGTAAGCAGAGGCTCGAAGCCATCCTCAAGTTCCCCTTTGAAAGCTGACTGTGATTCCTGCTGATTCACTGATCGCAGGTGCGTGCGAGGCCCAGAGGGTCCTTGGGCCACAACGAGTGAGCATGGGAGCTGCCCTGTGAAGGGCCAAGATGGGGCTCTACTTCCCTGGCCCTTGGGTCAAATCAAGGGAAGGAGAACCAAGAGGGCTGTGGGATCATCAGAGCCCAAGATGCTCTCACAAGACTGAAGAAAGGGGCACAGACAGTGGTGAGGAAGGGTTAGCATAACGTGGTGGATTGCGACCTAGAGCTGCTGTGTCTCTCCACCTCTGCACCAGGTGCACAGCCGTCTCCAGGCAAGGATCGGCAACCGGGAGAGAAACCGGCAAGGGATCCGTATCCTCCTCGGTCTACACGGGGGAAGGGGCTCATTCTACTCTGAGAGAATCACTGGTGCAGCGGGGGAGAGAAGAGGGCACCTCTGGGAACTCGGGCCCATGGCAGGAATGAAAACAACAGAATCATTAGTGGGGAAGCCTGGTAGACCCTGGAGTGGGTCGATGGCTCTGAGACGAGGGAAGGGGCCGTCTTGGCCAAGGTCACAGCACTTCAGTACTTCCCCCACGCGAAAACATGGAATAAGCCTGGGTCCGAGTCATTGCTCTCCCTAGTGGGACAGGACCTTGAGGCACATCCGCTTACCATGGTCTGTTCTGCAGGCCAGGAAAGCCGACGTGGAAGCCTTGGGGTCCCAATCCACAAGGAGACTCTGAGGAAGGAAGCCACAGCACTGGGAGGAGTGGGCTGAGAGAATTGGGGGTCGCTTGCCCAGGCCAGTCCGGTTCCCCATTCTGCACCAGCCAACCATCTTCAGGGTGGCCCCTGGGACGGTCTTTACTAGATAGGGCAATGGAGGGTGGACCTCCAGGTTCAGAAGAGCTCCCTTCCTCCAGCCCCTGAGACAACAACCCTTTTCCGCCAGAGCCCTCCTACCTGCCCTTCAGGGACTCTGGAGGACATGGATTGTCCTGTGTCCTCTTAGGTGAGTTTAAGCACTTGGACTAGAGTGAGAAGCTCACAGAGCAGCTCCGACTTGGCTTTCAGGCTCAAGGGACCTGGAAGGGGCTCTCAGACTGAGGCAGGGGAAGCACATGGGGCAGGCCGTGTCCGATGAACCAGGCTTACCCGGCTCTGGGGCAGGCGTGGTGGGAGGAGCCCTGTGGAGCCCCAGGAGACAGACCCCCAACACAGCCTCTTCTAATGATGGACATAGCCAGTGCTTGTAATATGGAACTAATGGAACTGGCATGGGAAATGGTTTTGATGCAGTGAACTTGGTGGTAAACTGAGTGGGAAAATTGGCATAAGGATTTAATATACGTGAGGAGCTACGAAATTAATCTGCACTGGAGGAGGGAGGTGGGCACTCTGTGTCTTTTAAGAGGTGCCCTGTCCTGAGACAATCGTTTTGTTTTATAGACGACAAAGGTCTTGTTTCTGTGGAAGTGCATTACAGAAACCCGTAAATTTTGTTCTTCAGTATCACTGTAAAGTTGTGCTTCTAAAATGTCTTTTACTGTTAATGAATCCACAGAATAAGACAATATTGCACAGGTATTTGGATTTCTAAACACCACCAGTCCATTTGATATATATGTTTTTAATTTAGTAAGTTCATCCTCCTAATAATAAGGTGAAACTAGGCACCTGCAGCTTCAGAGAAGTACAGTCTCTTGGATGTCCAGGGATCCATGCTCAGAAAAGAGGATTCTGCCAGGTTGGATGGACCCACGGATTTACAGTTTCAACCAACTTCCCAGTGATGGTGGAGCTGGTCTCCAGACGTCCATCAGCCAGCACCAAGAGAAAGAGCAAGCAGAGTGCAGCCTGTGCCTTAGTGCCAACCAGTTTGTTTCCAGGGACATGACCACTGTGTCTCAGAAAGATCCCATTGCGTGCTGAGCCTTCCCTAGCAAAGACAAGAAGGGAGAAGGCAGCGGGTTCCGAGCAAGGCAGTATCTGAGAAACAACAGGCCTTCATTCCTTCATGAAATTTGCATGGAGCATCTACTATGCTCTCTTAGGTGGGTTAGGGGGCACTGTGTGCTGGGCACCATGCTGGACACCATAGTGCATGGATGTGAGTTCATCCTCATATACACTTTAAGCGATCAGTCGATTCATACATGGGAGTGGAATTCTCATGGTTGTGGAGAGAGGCTCTTTCAGCTGAGAATTCCTGATTCCCAGGTGGTCATAATTCCACCAGAAGACAAAGTATTTTGTTGCATCTGACTGAGGACATTTTGGTTATTTCTCCTAAAACACCTGGCAATCCTGTGACATCAAACATCTTGATTCTGTCTCCCATGCTCATTGTTAAAGGAGCATTCCATCTGAAACTACTAGAATGTAAATCAACTATACTTCAAGTAAATATATATATATATATATATAATTTAAAACCTTTGGCATTTCCCCCAATATCCATGGACTCAACTTTTCTCTCACATTCATCAGATTATATGTAAACTATTACACAAATGAAACATAATTTTGGATGTAGGTACTTTCCATCACAAGATTTAAAATAATATTTACTTACTGTCATTTATTACTTTGTCCCTCTCCCTCATACAAGGAAATAAATTGCTTTTCATCTCAGCTAGGCAATTTTTTCTGCATCTGTGTTTTTTCCTATTCTCTCCTGTTGTGTCAGAATTTATGTTATCCTTTAAAACAATTACACCTTATTCTAGTTTTATTTTTTTAAGTCTGGACGATTTACAATATTAGTTTCAGGTGTACAGCTAGTGGTTCAATTATTTTAAACATTATACTCCACTTAAAGTTATTATGAAATATTGCCTATATTTTTTGTGTCATACAATTTATCCTTGTAGCTAAGTTTATTTTTAAATTTTATTTATTTATTCATTTATTTAATTTTTGGCTGCATTGGATCTTTGCTGCTGCATGCTGGTTTTCTCTAGTTGCGGCGAGCGGGGGCTACTCTTTGTTGCGGTGCACAGGCTTCTTATTGCGGTGGCTTCTCTTGTTGTGGAGCACGGGCTCTAGGCGTGTGGGCTTCAGTAGTTGTGGCTCGTGGGCTCTAGAATGCAGACTCAGTAGTTGTGGTGCACGGGCTTAGTTGCTCCACGGCCTGTGGGATCTTCCTGGACCAGGGCTCGAACCCGTGTCCCCTGCATTGGCAGGCGGATTCTTAACCACTGTACCACCAGGGAAGCCCCATGTAACTAAGTTTTTCCCCCATTTGTATGTATAGTAGTTAGTATCTCTTCATCTCATGTTTCTTATTTGTCCCTCTCCCCCTTCCCTCTCCCCTATGGTAAACACTTTTTTGTTTTCTATATCTGTGAGACTGTTTCTGTGTTCTTATTTCATTTCTTTGTTTCATTTTTTTAAATGATTTTACACATTTTGTCTTTTTTTTCTTTTTTTTGGCCTGATGTATTTCCTGAAACATAAGACTCTCCAAGTCCATCCATGTTGTCAACAATAGCAAAGTTTCATTGTTTTTCTCATGGCAGAGTTATATTCCATTGTATATATACACCACTAGTCATTTATCCATTCATCTGTTGATGGACACATAGGTTGCTTCCATGTCTTGGCTATTGTAAATAATATTGTTATGAATATTGGGGTGCATGTATCTTTTCAAAATAGTGTTTCCATTTTCTTCAGATATATAACCAGGAGTGGAATTGTTGGATCATATAGTAGTTCTATGTTAATTAAAATTTTTTTTAGGAACCTCCATAGTCTTTTCCATAGTACTGCACCAATTTGCATTCTCCTCAACAGTGTAGTAGTGTTCTTTTTTTCTCCATATCCTGGAAAATTTTTTCTATTTGTAGAAATTTTAATGAAGGTATTTAGTCTGGTGCATGGTGATATCTCATTTTGGATTTTTGGATTCGTATTTCTTGATGTGTAGTGTTGCTGAGCACCTTTTCATGTGCCTGTTGCCATGCGTATTTCTCCTTTGTGAAAATGTCTGTTCATATCCTCTTCTCATTTTTAAAATTGAGTTGCTTAGTTTTTTGATATTGAATTGTCTGGGTTCTAAAACGATGTATACTCTATTTGAAACTACTCCCTGTCTCTGAACCATCCTCTTAGCATTTAAATAAGCTTTGGTATCGCTCAACCTTAAATTTGATTTTTTGGAGAAGGTTAAAATTTTGAAATCCTTTTATTTCCAATAGCTTCCCTTTCATTTTTAAAATCCAGTTTTGAAGGCACATCCATTAATAAACATTTCCCCTCACCTCAAACAATCTTGTCTTTGTCCCCATTAATTCATGGATATTATTCCTTTATTTAATAAAAAAGAAAAATAAGTTTTTAAGATATAAAAATATGAAAAGAATGAACCAACTTTTATAAACTGAACTGTGTTCCCCTCCCTTAAATTCATATGTTGAAGCCCTAACATTTATTTCATCAGAATGCAATTGTATATGGACATAGGGTAGTTACATATGTGATTAGTTTAAGGTGAGTCCTTTAGCATGGGTCCCTAATCCAAGCAGACCTATGCTCTTGAAGAAAAGCAAGAGACTCTGCAGAACTCTGTATCCCAAGGACAGAAGAGCTGCTGGTTGAAGGCATGATGTGCATTTATTCACCAGTAGATCTGGAAGGACCTGAGATTTGAAAAAGCCTTAGGTCCTCCCATATCACCCCTTTCCTCTCACTTACATGAGCTTCGATGACTAAAAATGAATATTAAGATGATCTTTCAAGGCTGAGAAATAAAGACCATGTACAGTATGACTTTTTTGGTAGAATTTTATTTATACTGAATAAAAATTTTAAAAGAAAGCTTTAGAATAATGTTCATTAAAATATAATAAGCCAAGCCATGGGAATGTTTACCACCATGATTTACATGGGAAGAACTACACAGAGTCCACAAAACTTGTCTCAAGACAGGGAACTGCTGAAATTTTGCAAAACACAGGGTTTGGCCCTTTAGCCAGTTTCAAAAAGTTCAGACATTTGTCACCAAAGTCTGATGAATGCCGTAGCTTCCTATTCACACCAAGTTACTCAGTTACTTAAAATGGATTTAGATTGACTAACAATTTGACATGTCACTTTGCTAAGTACCATTTGACATAGGACTCTATTTCTGTCGTGAGACAGCGCAGTGCTTGCATGTGTGTGAGCCGAAGCATGATATGGGTTTCCACCATTGTGTCACCCACTCTTAATTGGATTAAGGGTCTGAGGGTGTGGTCACTCTCAACCCCGAGAGAGAAGAATGGACTCTTTACTGAGGAATTCTCTTATCAAACTGCAGGAATGCCTCTGAGAGGCTCCCAAATAGATTCACATGGGGGTGTAGACGTTCAGCATACAAATTTGGGGGCACACAATTCAGTTCACAACACATTTCACTTGTTAAAAAGATTTCTGTCCAAAGGAAAACAAACATTTTAACACTTCACTCAACTTCCTGAATTTCCACTCTACTCTTATTTTTTTAATTAATTAATTAATTAACTTATTTATTTATTCATTATTTATTTTTGGCTGCGTTGTGTCTTCATTGCTGCATGTGGACTTCCTCTAGTTGTGGCTAGTGGGGGCTACTCCTTGTTGTGGTGCACAGACTTCTTATTGCGGTGGCTTCTCTGGTTGTGGAGCACAGGCTCTAGGTGCACGGGCTTCAGTAGTTGTGGCTCACGGTCTCAGTAGATGTAGCTCAGAGGTTCTAGAGCACAGGCTCAGTAGTTCCTGTGCAGGATATTAGTTGTTCCACAGAATGTGGGATCTTCCTGGACCAGGACTCAATCCATGTCACCTGCATTGGCAGGCAGATCCTTAACAACTACGCCACCAGGGCGTCCCCAACAAGCATCTTGGTGGCAGGCACCTTCTTGAGACAAACACTGCAATGATAGGCATTTTTGCCATCCAGCTTCTTGGGCTTCACCAACTCGTTCAAAGCTTGCACCACACTCTGAGCTGCCGTGATATCCAGGTAAGGGTTGAGAGTGTCCAAAACCCCGAGGCAGTGGAGACATTGGATCTGAGATCTCCAAGACCCGCCAACGGTTCAACGGATGAGAGTGGTGCCCTCGGCGGGATGGCCTAACAGCTCATGCACACTCAAGCATGCTTGCTGCATGGCATCCAGAGTGAATATCAGAAACTTGTGGGCACCTTCCTGCTTGTGTCTGTGGAAGCTAATGACCAGGCCCTTCCAGGGCTGGATCACTTCTCCAGGATGAAGGAGGACTTGGGTAATGTGAGTTTGCATAGCACACAACATGCAGAAGGTCTGGTTAGGACAGATTGTTGAGTGCTGCTGGGACAGCATCGAGCTGGCCAGGGGTGGTGTGTGGGTCAGACACTGCAACGCTGCATTCATGTAGCAGTTGTTCCCCACATTCTGAAGCCTGGCTCCCACCACAGAGGGTCTCCTCTGGGTTCTGCAAGGCTAGAGTAGCCACACTTGTGACACAAACTCTTTCCTCTGTGTGACTCTAGGTTTGTCAGTTGGATGTGTGGGTGTCTGCAAGGATGTGCATCAGACCTTTCTGCAGTGCACCCACAGACCTCTGCTTCTTCTTGTTCTTTTTCTTGGAGGCTCTGGCTCTCCTGCTGAGACAAGGGATGTTGCTGCCGATGTTTATTGGCCTCTGGGGTGCAGTGTCCCCACTGGCACGGTTGAACTGGTAGTTCTCTTGCTCACACAGCTTTGTGCTCATCCCACCTTCATAGTTCGATGGGTGAATCACGACTGCATCGGCAGGCAAGGCAGACTCGATCTTCCTGAGGTTGAACTCAGGCTTAGGTCGGTTGGGTGCCTGGAGGCTTCTCCACTGCTCTAAGCTGACTTCTTGAACGTCTGTTCCCTCCAGGGGCTCCTCCGACCCAGGAACTCCGATGCTGACATCTCTTTCAGGCTCCCTGTGGGCCGCCATGGTGCATGTGGGCTCAGCCCCCAGGGGTGTCCGTGCCCCTCCTGGTGACACTCCCCCACTGTCTCCTTCCAGTGCACTATTCTGGACGTAAAAGAGGACATAGGCACTTTGGCTCAGGGCAGAAGTCACATCACAGGCTGTTACCATGGCATCATCCACTTTATACCACTGGCCGTTTCCAGCTTTGACATAACAAAAGTAGTGTCCTTGGTGACCACTCCACCCGGCGTGCACCAGCACAGCATAGAGCGCATAATCTAGTGGCCCTGCCTTCTGCTCAGACACGTACGGTCGCAAGTCGAGGCACTCGGGATAGTGCACTTTCTGAACCATTTTGACTCCTGTGACCTCTGTGAACCGTTTCAGCACAACGATGAGGACCTGGGAGGCACTGTGCAAAGTCAGCCTCTTGGTGGCAGGCACCTTCTTGAGACAAACACTGCAATGATAGGCATTTTCGCCGTCCAGCTTCTCGGGCTTCACCAACTCGTTCAAAGCTTGTACCACACTCTGAGCTGCCGTGATATCCAGGGTGATGTCCAGGTAAGGGTCGAGAGTGTCTGAAACCCCGAGGCAGTGGAGACACTGGATCTGACATCTCCAAGACCCGCCAAAGATTCGATGGACGAGGGTGGTGTCCTCGGAGGGATGGCCTAACAGCTCGTGTGCACTCAAGCATGCTTGCTGCATGGCATCCAGAGTGAACATCAGAAACTCGTGGGCATCTTCCTGCTTGTGTCTGTGGAAGCTAGCGACCAGATCCTTCCGGGGCCGGATCACCTCTCCAGGATGAAGAAGGGTTCGGGTGATGTGAGTTTGCATAGCACACAGCATGCAGAAGGTCTGGTTAGGACAGATTGTTGAGTGCTGCTGGGACAGCATCGAGCTGGCCAGGGGTGGTGTGTGGGTCAGACACTGCAGCGCTGCATTCATGTAGCAGGTGTTCCCCACATTCTGAAGTCCGGCCCCCACCACAAACGGTAACCTCCAAGGCAGGAGAAGTTTCTGGGCACAAGCCAGCCCTGCTGACACTGGAGTCAAGTCACCGCGCTGACTGCACCAAACCATCTGGGATGGCGGGGACGGCTCCTCAGGTCGAGGGGACCCCCAGTGGGCATCAACAGCAGTGGCACTTGGCTGAGGAGAGTGGAGTTTGGGAAAGATGTCGAACTGAAGTGGACACTCATCTCCCCAGTCGAGAGAAGCAGCCTCCACGTCTCTGCAAACAAGGTCCACAAGATTTTCCGTCTGGTGCTCCAGCAGCACAACGATGCCTCCTTCCCGGAGACAGTCGGTCTGCAAGTGACAGCCTGGGACACTCCCATCAGCCATTTTATAGCTCACTCCTAGCCCTGCCCCCACCCCCGCCACCCCACCGGTACAAGATCCACCAATGCGTTGCAAGCTCTTAATTGGATTAAGGGTCTGAGGGCATGGTCTCTCTGAATCCGAAGAAAGAGAGAACAATGGACACATTTCCTGAGGAATTCTCTTTATCAAAATCCAGGACCACCTCTGAGAGGCCCCCCAGTAGATTCACACAGTGGTGTAGACGTTCAGCATACGCATTTGAGGGAACACAATTCAATCCAGAACACACTTCACTTGTTAAAAAGATTTCTGACCGAAGGGAAAACAAACATTTTAACACTTCTCTCAACTTCACGAATTTCAAAGGTACTCTGACGTGACAGAATTTCTTGAGAGCTTTCCACATCAACTTCGATAGTTTATGAATCGCAACTCGCACTCAGAGTCCAAGCAAGTGATTCAAGGAGTGTAAAACCTCTCAGGGAATAGATGATTCCATCACTCTTAGGTGAGGAAGCGCTTACGTACCCTCTCAACATCCTCAAATTATCTGTCCTTCTCTTCAACAGTGAAACAGTGTGCTTGCTAACTCATTCCCTGAGACTGAATTGAAGTGTGGACCTGTGCTTGTGTGCGTGCGTGTGGGTGTGTGTTTAGACGTTTCTGAAGGTGGTGTGTGGAAAATGTGACACCCTGAGAAAACGTGTTCGTAGGGAAAGCCAATCAGTCTTTGGCGACGCTTTGTAAGGTCGCAGGCGAGGTGTTCCTACCTTTGGTGACTCCTCTCCAACCTGCCCAGAGAGGGAAGTCTTCAGCACGGCTAGTTCCTTGGAAGCCAGCCATCAAGGGAACACCTCCCTGGCACCACCAGGCCCTCCTGCTTCCTTGGCCCCTCGCCCTTTATTCTTGACCACCCATTTGAATGGACCTCTCGCCACACAGCTCAGTCTGGCCACGTTTTCCAAAGGGAGCCACCTTCCTTGCCCAGATTCGAGTCCCTGCTGTCTGGAGCACCCAGAAGAGGAAGCCCCCAGGGCAAGGACTCCAGCTGGCGTAGGGCGACTTGCGTCTGGCCATGGACCCCGAGAGGGAGAATGGATCGAGAGACTCGGACGTACCTGAATTCTGCTTTCCGGAATGCCCAGTTCTCGTGCCAGCCGTTCTCTGGTCGTTATCCCGGGGTAGGGGTTCTGTTGAAAGAGTGCTTGCAGGGTGTCCTTCTGACTCAGCCTCAGAACCAGCCTCCTCCTTCGCGATGGCCTTGAGAGTCGGCCTGTGGGAGAGAAAAGGGGGAATGTGTCAGGGGCGAATCCATGGAGGTGCAAACCACTGGTACCGGCACAGCGCTGGTCCTTGTGCCACGTGAAAAACCTCTAAGCCAGGGGAAGACTCTGCATTTGGAACAACCGTGGGCACACCCTGAAAGCCACGCTGAGTGGGACCCTGTGGGCTCAAGCTAAGCTGAGGGTCAAGGCTATGGGGATCCCCCCACCACTCGCCAAGGATCCACAGGGCGCCATGCAAGCAGAAGGGGAAAGCCCTAGAAAAACAGGCTAACGTGACCAAAATGGGTGGAAGGATTGTCCACCTGTGGAGGCCTCAGAAAGTCTTGATGGCTCCTACCAGATTTACCTTGAACTCTAAGCTAACGAGAGGAGCCCGGCTTCTGGACTGTCATACGCACAGGGCACATCCGCTTTCACTATTTGAAAGGAAACGAGACGAAAGCCAAACGAAGCCAGACAAACACACAAGCCAACCCCCAACACAGAACGCACTAGGAGATTGTTAAGAAGACCCACATTTTTGAGATAAGGACCAACGTGGGGCCCCGTCTGATGGCGCCCGCCCACCCACACACGCACAACAGCCCAGTATACTTCGGAAGATGAGTTTCCCTTTCCAGGCACCAAGGTCTTGCTGACTCGCCGTGTGTGTGTGCTATTCTTTCAGTTGGGCAGCCTTGAAGGGCTGCCCCCCATCCCTGTCCTATTTGAGGTTGCGTCTTTCTGGTGGCAAGGGGATAGATGCGTGTTTGTTTCCTGCCTTCTAAGGCGGCAGACGGGCGTGATGGCCAGGGTGGATGTGGTTTCAGGCACGTCCTGCACATCCTTGAGATTTGAGTTTCCTGAACTCTCTCCAACTCTAGGACAACACCAACCCTTCTGCAAGGGCCACCCGCTCTAGCAGCTGGCAGCTGGTGACGTAGGGTCGTCTCCAGGTCTCGCCCTGGAAGGAGGCAAGGCAAGGCAAGGGTTTCGGACCACCAACGGGGACTTCCTTTAAAAGCGCCCTTCCTTCCTGCCAGCTCCAAGGAAAATCTTTGGAAAGCACTCAAGGAACGAACGTGTCACACTGCGGATTTTGCCTCTCCAGAGGCTCCTGCACTGGCTACCTTGGAGTCCAATGAGAGACAGTTCGAGTGCTCCTGGAATCTCTGTTTCCCAGGCTCTAGCTTTCAGTTGTGGTCAAAGAAAAACTCTCTTTTCCTTCTATTCTTAATACATACTGGATGTGGATTCTTTCCATGGACACCATGGAAGTTAAACCAGTTCGAATGGAACACGAAACCAAAGAGAGCAAATCCGTAACAACAGCAAGAATAGAACATGGGAAACCAACTCAAAACCCCAAACACGGTCAACCGGAAAAGAGTGTCAGTTTAGTTGGGAACGTTTTCAAACACTCGTGTTCCATTCACTGCAACCACAGGCTGGGATTTTTGGTAGAGAAGCCATTGTCAGGCAACAGGCCTAGCTACTTCCATGTCGATTTCAAGAAGGAAAACAAACGAACCAGCAAACCAGAAATATGTACGTGAATTGCCCAAACCAAGGTGCATCCTTTTGCCCAACTGATTCCAGAAACATATCCCAGCATATCTGTCCGTGCCAATTAGTGGTCATTGGGAAACTTCAACCTTCGTGGTGATCAACCCTTGGGGTGGGGAGGTGCATGAGTGTATTTGGAGGACCCAACCCCAGAGCCCAGATGCTGAGGGCAACGTACCTGTGGAGGTGCTGTATGTGCCGGACGAGCTGGACGAATCCATGGTGGGAGACCCACACGGATGGCACGGAAGCTGCTGGCCAACTGCTCAGTGCTGAGAAGCTCAGGATTTATAATGGATGAGGATGCCCCGCCCCTATTTATGTAAATAGCCGCAGATGGTGGGGAACCCTTCCTTGCAAATTGAGAACCTGGAAGGAATCCCGTGAGGCAAGTGGGCGTTGGAAAGGAAGGCCTGTTCGGAGGCTCCCAGGTCCCTTTGAAGCTGCCGCCCTCGTCATCCTTTCCCAGAATGCTTGGGGTCCAGTGCTCTCTCGTTTTCACACCTTTTCACATTCCACACATACTTTTGCTCTCCGTGGAATTCCCCAACTCTGAGTCCCTCACGCTTAGCTGTGTCACTGTACTTTCCAAAATGGAGAGAGAACCTGGAGCCTAGCTTTCCTCGAGTACGTTTCCCACTTCGTTCATCACCACCAGGACGTCATTGCCTCCCACTCTTAAAGCATTTCCTTGGCTGGGGTTTGAGTTCCCGATAATTCACATACTAAGCTTGACTGCTTATCTAGGGTCTACCCATGGTCGTCAACAGTTCGGGACTTTTTCAGAGGTACCCTGAAACCCACCCCCTTGCTCACATGCCATGGAGAGGGCAGAGAAAGGGGCAGGCCACACGTGTAGGTTTCACAAGCCAAGGAACTTAATTTCAGTGCTTGTCCTTGGCGTCCACAAGACGAAGTCGGTTTCACTTTCACTGGTCAACTGGCATCTGGAAGAAGGAGAAGAGAGGAAGAAGAAGAGGAGGAGGAGGAGGAGGAAGAAGAAGAAGAGGAGGAAGAAGGAGAGGGATATGAAGCAAGTTATATGATGGATGATGACACAGCTTGGTTTGAAAGGAACGCTTTGGATTCCAAATACAACCATCCCAACATTTTCGGGGCGTTTGTGCTGCAGAGAATTGAAAACTTAGAAGCAAACAAACAAAAAAAACCACACAGAAACACAGAACCATCTCTAATGTGTTCTTTTGCCACCACGTGGATTAACATGAGGACAGTGAGCTTATTTAGAAACAGTTGGGAATTGGAGTAATTACACCACCAATTCGTGAAAATATGGCTGGGGCGTGTGTGTTTGTGTGATCTGTGTGTTTGATTTTCTGCGCCCACCCACTAAGGGCGGTTGTCAGGTAGTACCCGTGGACGGATGCCACCGGGGCTAGTAGGAGTCTGCAAGTCCCAGGAGGCCCAGGAG